>NC_041394.2:260147218-260747218 GCF_900747795.2 Erpetoichthys calabaricus | reverse complement strand
GAATACTTTCCGGATGCACTGTAAATGCTACTTTTGACACATACCACCTACTTAAAGATTGTTGCAGACAACGTACAACCCTTCTTGTCAAGGGTATTCCCCGATAGCATGCACCTCTTTCAGCAGGATAATGTGCCCCACCACACTGCAAAAATAGTTCTGGAATGGTTTAGGGAATATAACAAAGAGTTCAAGGTGTTGAGTTGGCCTTCAAAATCCCCAGATCTCAATTCATTGTAGGATTGCTGGAAAAACCAAGTCTAATCCATGGAGGCCACACCTCACAATTTACAGACTTAAAATATTTGGTGCTAACCACTTGGTGCCAGATTTCACAGGAAACACCCACAGAAGTCTTGTGCAGTTAATGCCTCTACAGGTTAGGGCTGTTTTGGGCAGCACGAGGGGGACCTACACAGCATTAGGCATGAGGTTTTAATGTTGTAGCTGATCGGTGTAAACTGTTAGCTTTAAGGCAATTATGTCATTTCAAATGTATTTTGGTATACCATTGGCATTAGCCATTGGCCACCAGTGTAAGCTGCTAAGACACTTTTTAATATATAAATACCACTTGAGTCAAAAAAAAAATTCTGAGGCAAAAAACAACTGTGGGAAAAAAATAACTGACTGCAAAAAAAATAATAGTAATATTGAACTACGTTTTAAGGAACAGGCCAATAATATACAGTCAACATAGGGTAAAACTGGGAGAAGGGAGAGATATTACTTCCAATGTGCTGGAATTTTAGGAGGACAACATAAACAATTGATAGCCAAAATGAATTAGAATTTTTATTTTAATTTTCAGAAAACGTGTGTGGCACCATAAAAATATATTACATTATGGTTATATGCTAGTTTATTTACATAATGGAGTTCAGCAATAATGAATGCTGTTTCATTTTGCACATATCCTTAAACAGGTGATTATCATATTTAATAGATGTCGCAAAATAACTACAGATCTGGTATAAAATTCAGAAATAAGGAGATGAGTGGCAGATGAAATGTAAATAAATAACATTTCACACATTGTTTATACTGCATGTGTGTATATGAATGTGTATATACATATACAAACATATGCATACATGTGTGTTTGTGTATGCGAGTGCATGCATGTGTTTTTAATCATACAATTTTAATCATAAATAAAGGGCATTACTTTCCACATTCAAATAAATGTATAAAAAAAGTATGAAAAAAATTGAAACACATACTGTAGGTTAATTCATAAAAGCTTTCATATCAAGGTAGAAAATGTGCCTGAAAAAACACTATCAATGAGAATCGGTTTAAGGATCATGAATGTTGTAGAGAATTTTCCTGGCAACTACAGAGCACTAAACTATGTCATGCTGGTTGAAAACAGGCTTCAAGTATACAAAACATGTCACTAAACATTAATTTTCTGCATTCACAGGGAGTTTTTCCCTACTAATACCCATGCAGCAAGTGATGAAAATAGAGAAATGTTTATGCCAGGACGCTGCAACAACAGAAAAGCAATATCAGGCAAGTGGAATGCATCAATGCTGACTGATTATTGGACATTAAGAAGCACTAGGTGCTGCGTACACATGAAAATCAGCAGCAAAACATTTTTAACTTAAATGAACTAATGCAATATGCCAGCATCATTGGGTTATTAAACATGCTAAATTCAATAAAAGTTAATTTCACGTTTCTTTAAATTTCTCCATGAGTCAGTCAGTCTGAACTTTTTTATGTTCAGCTTGAGGCTGTCTATCATAATAACCAAAAATGTTTCAGGAACCAAAACTTTTAAAATATTTTTGACGAGTATAATCAGAAAGACATAAGCAAATATAATTGTTGGTTTTACCCGAACTATGGTTATAATCAGTATTAGCCGCAGAACTGCAAGTACAAAGAAGTAACAATATTAAGTCTTTGTACATATCCAGTCATCTTAAAGGCTAGATGTGGCACTTTCTGCCAAAATTTTAAGGTGCATGCAGAAGGAAAGTCGTCTTTGTATTCTCAGGGTCAAATCTTTGTACATATCCAGTCATCTTAAAGGCTAGATGTGGCACTTTCTGCCAAAATTTTAAGGTGCATGCAGAAGGAAAGTCGTCTTTGTATTCTCAGGGTCAAACGACAATGAAGTGGTTCAAGAGTAAAAAGGTGAATGCTCTTGAGTGGTACTGTCAAAGCCCTGACCTACACCACACCTACCATGTCAAAATAGTGATCAAGTTTAAGTTTCCTAGAAACTTAAATAAACTGCAGCAAATCTGCCCAAAATACCAGTGATCAAAATGTGTCTACTTCAAATAATGCAAAGCTGTTTGTATGGCAAAAGATGACCCAGGCAAATATTAGCATGTGGGGTTTGAAATCCTATGCAGGAGATTTCAATTTTTGATTTTGATACCTACTGACAAAGTTTTCATTTCATTTTTTTTTTCACATTTATATTAGTACAGTGGAACCTCGGTTCACGACCATAATTCGTTCCAAACTTCGGGTCATAAACCGATTTGGTCGTGAACCGAAGCAATTTCCCCCATAGGATTGTATGTAAATACAATTAATCCATTCCAGACTGTACGAACTGTACGTAAATATATATATATATTTTTTTTTAAAAGATTTTTAAGCACAAATATAGTTAATTACACCACAGAATGCACAGTGTAATAGTAAACTAATGCAAAAACATTGAATAAAACTGACACAAACACCCAGGCTCCCTGCTCAGCTGCACACGCAGGCTCACTCTCTCTCTCAGAGCAGCACGCAAGCCATCTCTCTCTCTCAGCAGCACGCGATCCCCCTCCTCCCCCCCCCCAGCTGCACGCGAGCCCTCCCCTCTCTTTCTCTCAGCAGCACGCGAGCCCCCCATGAAGGGTGTCTCTGCAGAACAACATGGGCGTTCCCCAAGCAGTATGGGCGGGTTTCAAGCATCCAATCAGAGAACATAATGGGCGTTCCCCAAGCTGTATGGGCTGGTTTCAAGCATCCAATCATCGTTAAATCTTTTTTTCAGTGACAAAAAACAGGGAAACTGGAGCGCAACCTGAAAAATACAACTGTAACGGCTTGGTTCCGCCACTAACTTTCAATATTTAAAATGCGATGAGCTGGGATGTGTAATGTGCCTGCTTTGCTCTGCATTAAGTGGTACTGTTCCAATTTATAACCACACACATCCACACGCGATCTCCTGCTGAGCACCCTTTTTGTTTTTTTAAAATCAACCTACCAATCTTCCGGATGTCAATGTCAGATACGCTGCACATTACATTTATTCTCGTCACTGTGTTATGTGTACATTCTGTCTACCTCCCCATCCCCTTAGCACAGTAACATGACTGTACAATACCAATATTTCTTTTGTCCAATATATATTTAAATTCTGCTACAATATTCAAATTAATGTGTATTTAGCTCCTATATAATATTCTGACTCCGTGCAGTGCTCATGCACTTTACCTTTTATATGATTATTCATGTGTAGATATTCCACAAACCTAACACCAGCTTTTAAAACAAATGGCTCCCTCACTCGAGGACATTGCCAACACCTGGTACCATAGAAGAGCAAAGAACATCATCAAGGACACGTCTCATCCTGGTCATCAACACTTCAAACCTCTGCCCTCAGGAAAACGTAACGTCAATCAAAATACGCACTAACAGCCTGCCAAACAGCTTATTTCAAAAAGAATTCCAGTCTTTCTATACTAACTTTGAACATCTTTAATATCCATACTCATAAATCTTGTTCATAATACATGTACTGGCTGCTGTAATCTGGCACTCATTACACCTTACACTTTTAAGCACTTTATATTTTTATCTTTTACATGATTGTCAATTTTACTAACTTTTACCTGCCTTGGTTGTGGTTTATATGTTGTTTTTCATGCCAAGTCTTGTGCTATGTGATTTCAATGTTTAATTCAACTGAGATGGGGACTTGCAGTGTCATTGTATACAGTAAATGGGGGTCATGTACTGCATCCGATCCGCCGCCATTGCTTCTGCACGCTGACTAAGATTCTTTTTCCGGTATGATAAGAAGTCCCGTCACACAGCCAGTCAGATACTTAACTTGAAATCCGCCCAGTTGTCGTTTTAGCCAATCAGAAACTCCAATGGAACCCGCCTACTCCGCTTGAAATCCACCCAGTGTTTGTTTTAGCCAATCAGAACAACGCTTTGAAACCGCCCACTGTAATACACTTCCAGTACTTGAAATCCGCCCACTCGGGTCAGTGTTCTGCAGAGACTAGTACTTGAGCCCGAGCCCCCGCCCCCGCCCCCTCTCCCTCTCTCTCTCTCTCTCTCTCAGCAGCATGTGAGCCCCCCCTCTCTCTCTCTGTAACACTGCAGCAGTTCGCACTATAGCCTTACAATCCGATCGCTGTATAAACACTTTTTTTTTTTTAATGAGTTTTAAGCACATGGGGAAAAAAAAGGAACATTTGAACAAATCCGATCTTTATTTAAAAGCCAACCAAGAAAGTAACATTACAGGAGTTTACACTAATAGCATTACAACCCGATCGCTGTAAACACACTTTTTAAGTGAGTTTTAAGCACAGGGGGAAAAAAAGGAACATTTGAAAAAAGAGAAAAGTAACATTGCAACACTTTCTTCTCACCACTCTTCACTTGCTTAGAAGCCATGGTTAACTACAAAAGCACACAAAATACTGTAGAGCACAAATAGTTAACAGGTAAAGCACGCACGTCTGAATGAGAACAATGAACAGGGAGAGGCTAAACAAGTGCTTAAATACAGTAATCGGCGCGTATGAACTGGAAGGGAAATGAAATGGAGCACAAAGACTTCACAGCGAAAGCGCGTACGTCTGACCGAGAACAATGCAACACGTGCGGAAATCATTGGCACGCACAAACTGAAAGGGAAACTGGCTTGTTCGTATACCGAGTGTGCGGTCGTGGACCGAGGCAAAAGTTTGGCGAACTTTTTGGTCGTAAACCGAGTTGTACGTGTACCGAGGTTCCACTGTATATTTGTGTGTAATTGCTGCTATAAGCGAAGTCTAATGAGGTCACCAAACTCTTGACTGGTTCTTCTGAGATGCTTTCCTTTGCAAAGCATTTGTTTCTGCCATGTTCAAATGCTGTTGAGTTATTACAAAGAGTTAAAAGGTGTAAATCAAAAAAATAAAATTTAATAATGGGGGGCTACTCTAATTTGTTCACAGGCACCACACATAAGATACTGTTTTGATGGAATCCTAATCGGACTTAGATTACTATTCCCTCAGTGCTACAAAAAAAAAAAAAAAAAAAAAAAAAATCACATGCTGCAAGGAATATGAAAAAAGCATGCATGTCAGGCCCTCAAGTTACACCATACATCAACTGAAGCTTCAAGAACACATTTAGTGGGCCAGTAGCACTTGAATCCAATCCAAGTATGGAGTAAACAAATCTAATTGCTCCACCCAAATACATTCTCTATTATGTGAAAGTATGTTGGCCAACTTCTGCATAGTTTATAAAAATAAAGATTAAAGCCAAAAAAAGAACATTCAAATACTGGAAAGCTGGCACATATTAGCAGTAATAATTTAGCCAAAAGTAGCCAAAAATAGAAGGGAGGAAAAATTTGTATTGTGGCAGAAAAAATGTTGTGAAATCAACAACATACAGTTTTACAGGCAAAGCATAAACATTCTGAATTTCAAACTTATATAACACTTAACTGTCTCAATACAGAAAGAGCACAACATAGATGAAATTTAAAACTAATCTAATAACTTGATTTTAACCTGTACCATATCCATCCATCCATCCATTTTCCAACCCGCTGAATCCAAACACAGGGTCACGGGGGTCTGCTGGAGCCAATCCCAGCCAACACAGGGCACAAGGCAGGAACCAATCCCGGGCAGGGTGCCAGCCCACCGCAGCTGTACCATATTGCCAAAAAAAAAAGTTTGGTAAACAAATACAATACTTTATCCTGGTGCCATAGACAGTTAAACTATAATTTTGCAAATGGAACTGGTTTGATTTTACAGCCATTGCTTCAGTCTTCTACAAAACACATTCCTCTGAATCCATACTGCCTGACAAGGTAGCAGTCTTATACTTTAAGTCTACAGTTGCTAAAGAAAAGAGCCTTATGTGCCTGAGGAAGCTTTTAGAATCAAAGAACAGAAGATTGCCACTCAGGGCCTTTTAAAAGTAGGAGTATAGAGAGCCTGCCAGATGTGTCTGTCCTAGAATGGAGCAGAAGCACAAGTTTAAATAACCTCAACATAATTCTTAAAAGACTGAAGGGTCACAGGTGTTCTCAAACACAAAGAGGCCTTTGCCAGTATTTATTCTGATGCTAGAAAACCCAGCAGAGTTTTACCTGCATACAATTGCACCGATTTGATAAAATTGTTACTGTTATTCTAACTCAAAAAAGACATATAAAATGTGTGTCAAAGAATTCCTTGGTAAATATTATTTTGTATTTTGGGCATAATATGAGGTGGCAATTCAGGACCCAAATTCAAATGCTGATGATTTCACTGTTGTCTTTATCCAAGGTAGCTTACAAGATCAGGATATGTTGAACAGTTTATAACTTAATAGATGGAAGACAGGCAGGTTAAGAGACTTGCTCAGGATCACACATCTTTAGGAGTGAAGACTACTGCTTTAGACATTACACCAAACTACTGTTGCAGCCTAATTCCTGTGCCAGCATCTCAATACAGTTTATGTACTGTGACTAGGGCTGGGCGATACGGAAAAAAATTTTATTTCAATAATTTTTTTTCATATCAGTCGATATCAATATATATCATGATATAAATCAAAATACTATTTCTGTCAAGCTTAAAGCATTTTACTCCTAAGTGAAATGTGAAGATATAAGGTTAATTTCAGTTTAAATATTTTCTGTCAGAAGTTGAACATGACAAATGTACTATAGAACATTATGCAACTATACAGTAATCCCTCCTCCATCACTGGGGTTGCGTTCCAGAGCCACCTGCGAAATAAGAAAATCCGCGAAGTAGAAATCATATGTTTATATGGTTATTTTTATATTGTCATGCTTGGGTCACAGATTTTCACAGAAACACAGGAGGTTGTAGAGAGACAGGAACGTTATTCAAAACACTGCAAACAAACATTTGTCTCTTTTTCAAAAGTTTAAACTGTGCTCCATGACAAGACAGAGATGACAGTTCCGTCTCACAATTAAAAGAATGCAAACATATCTTCCTCTTCAAAGGAGTGCCCGTCAGGAGCATATAAAGTCACAGAGATGGAGAAAAGCAAACAAATCAATAGGGCTGTTTGCTTTTAAGTATGCGAAGCACCGCGGCACAAAGCTGTTGAAGGCGGCAGCTCACACCCCCTCCGTCAGGAGCAGACAAAGAGAGAGAGAGAGAGAGAGAGAGAGAGAGAGAGAGACAGAGTTTGTTTTTCAAGCAAAAATCAATACGTGCCCTTCGAGCTTTTAAGTATGCGAAGCACCGTGTAGCATGTCGTTTCAGGAAGCAGCTGCACAAAAGATAGCAACGTGAAGATAATCTTTCAGCATTTTTAGACGAGCGTCCGTATCGTCTAGAGGTGTGAACAGCCCCCCTGCTCAATCCCCCTACGTCAGTATCAGAGAAAGTCAGCGCAAGAGAGACAGAGAAAAGTAAGTTGGGTAGCTTCTCAGCCATCTGCCAATAGCGTCCCTTGTATGAAATCAACTGGGCAAACCAACTGAGGAAGCATGTACCAGAAATTAAAAGACCTATTGTCCGCAGAAATCCGCGAACCAGCAAAAAATCCACGATATATCTTTAAATATGCTTACATATAAAATCCGCGATAGAGTGAAGCCGCGAAAGGCAAAGCGCGATATAGCGAGGGATTACTGTATGTTATACAAAATAAAAAATTCAATTCTGACCAGTTAAAAGTTTTCAGATTTTACAGGAGCACACACTAAATGTGTTGGTCAACTCCAAAAAAATAAAATCTTAATTCTAAAATTCTAATCTCTTAAATCTAAAAACTAAAAGCTTAAATCTTTCAAGTTTTATAGGAGAAAACAAAGTAAATTCTTTGGTCAGTTCCAAATAAATAAAGTAAGTATCTTAATACATAATTCACCTGCCTCCTCACTCACTCACTCAAGTCTGTCCGAAGCCGAATGCGCAGTCGCCTTCATGCATACGTCTGAAGCCGAATGTGCAGTCGCCTTCTGCGCAGCTGCCCGAAAAACCTTACAAGACCGACATCCAACCCCAACATCGCGGCAGGCGGCGGATTTACGGCCGCAAAAATTCAAAGAGAAAGGCGTTTATAGTGCCAACTATAATAGCGAGGAGAATGTAAATAGTAAGGTGGAAAGATTTAATACTAAAGTGAGGGCTGCTGTTGACTTAGTTGCACCTGAAAAGACAGTTAAAAAATCTTCTAGCATTGTTATACCATGGAAGACCCAAAGAGTGTCTGATTTAAAGAGAACATGCCGTAGAGCTGAGCGTAAATGGAGGAAAACTAAACTAACTATTGACTATGAAATATTAAAAGTTAAAATAACAGAATACAATAACACAGTCCGTCTTGAGAGGCGCTGCTATTTCTCTAAGCTTATAAATAACAATGCTAGTAATCCCAGAGTCTTATTTTCGACAATTGATCATCTGTTAAACCCAGGTAACTCAAAGGAATGCCTCCTAAGTACTTCCAGTAAAACCTGTGAGGCTATCGCTGTATTTTTCAATCAAAAAATTAATGATATTAGAAATAACATAGTATATCTCCCCAACACTAAGGATCCTCCTAAACCCCAGTACCCCATAATAAACAAATTAAAGTCTTTCACTAGGATAGATTTACCTGATTTACATAAAATAATTTCTCAAATGAAACCCTCCACCTGTGCCCTTGACCCAATACCAACAAATTTTTTCAAAGAAGTATCGGGCGTGCTTAGTGATAATGTTCTTGACATAGTAAATTCGTCATTAGATACGGGGGTCTTCCCAGACTGTCTTAAGACTGCGGTAGTTAAACCCCTACTTAAGAAAAATAATCTCGATCCCTCTGCTCTTGAAAATTATAGACCCATCTCTAACCTGCCTTTCTTAAGTAAAATTCTAGAGAAGGCAGTCATTATACAGTTAAATGAGCACCTCAATAAACATGCTATTCTTGATAAATTTCAGTCAGGTTTTAGAACAAATCACAGCACAGAAACTGCACTCGTTAAAGTAGTAAATGACTTGCGGGTAAATGCAGACAGAGGCCATTTATCTGTTCTCATCCTCTTAGATCTGAGTGCCGCATTTGACACCATTGATCATAATATTCTTAAGAATCGCCTTAGTCAATGGGTGGGCCTCTCTGGCAGTGTCTTAAATTGGTTTGAATCCTACCTGACAGGGAGAAAATTCTTTGTTAGTTGTGGTAATTATAACTCAAAGACACATGATATTCTATATGGTGTTCCACAAGGCTCTATCCTGGGTCCACTGCTCTTCTCAATCTACATGCTTCCATTAGGTCAGATTATCTCAGGGCACAACGTGAGCTACCACAGCTATGCTGATGACACACAGCTGTATTTATCAATAGCACCTGATGACCCCAAATCTTTTGATTCGCTAACACAATGTCTAACTTGTATCTCAGAATGGATGAATAGTAACTTTCTCAAATTAAATAAAGAAAAAACCGAAATCTTAGTGATTGGCAATAATGGATACAATGAGGCTATTAGACATAAACTGGATGCATTAGGATTAAAAGTCAAATCGGAGGTAAAAAGCTTAGGGGTAACCGTTGATTGTAATCTGAATTTTAAATCGCATATTAATCAGATCACTAGGACAACATTTTTTCACCTAAGAAACATAGCAAAAGTTAGACCTCTTATATCATCGAAAGATGCAGAGAAATTAGTTCATGCGTTTGTTTTCAGTCGGCTAGATTACTGTAACGCACTCCTCTCAGGACTACCCAAAAAAGACATCAATCGTTTGCAACTAGTGCAGAATGCAGCTGCTAGAATCCTTACCAGGAAAAGAAAATCCGAACACATTTCTCCAGTTTTGATGTCACTACACTGGTTACCTGTGTCATTCAGAATTGACTTTAAAATTCTGCTTATGGTTTATAAAGCTTTAAATAATCTCGCCCCGGCTTATATATCGGAATGTCTGACACCTTATATTCCAAATCGTAACCTCAGATCCTCAACTGAGTGTCTCCTTAGAATTCCAAGAGCAAAACTTAAAAGAAGTGGTGAGGCGGCCTTCTGCTGTTATGCACCTAAAATCTGGAATAGCCTGCCAGTAGGAATTCGCCAGGCTAATACAGTGGAGCACTTTAAAAAACTACTGAAAACACATTACTTTAACATGGCCTTCTCATAACTTCACTGTAATTTAATCCTGATACTCTGTATATCTAATTCATTATAATAACTATTCATTCAAAATCTGTACTAACCCCTACTCTCTCTTCTGTTTCCTTTTCCGGTGTCCTGTTGGTGGTGGCGCACGCCACCACCATCTACCCAAAGTACCATGATGTTCCAACAATGATGGATGGATTAAAAGCCAGAAGTCTGTATGACCATCAGCATCAAGTGACTCCGTGAAAAACCCGAACTACAAAGAGGACTACAGTAATCCCTCCTCCATCGCGGGGGTTACGTTCCAGAGCAACCCGCGAAGTGAGAAAATCCGCGAAGTAGAAACCATATGTTTATATGGTTATTTTTATATATTTTAAGTCCTTATAAACTCTCCCACATGGTTTATAAATATTCCCCGTACAGTTATACAGCATAAACCCTTTATATTCTCTTAGTTATTAGGTAAGATTCGTTGAAATTATGTATGTAAACACAGTTTATATACTACAGTACTCACAAACATACGTATCATATATCATTGAGGAGTTTTATTTAATACGTAACAGTTTTAAACATATTGTAATTGAGTAGGTGATATAAAAATACGTGAAAAAATCTAACATGTAAATGCTGTACATAAAACCAAAATGCTATTTTAAAGAAACCGTAGAGCGTCTCCGATATCACATTTGTTGCAGCCAGGCCACCGGCAATAAATACCTACAATGCAAAAAAAAAAAAATGCAATGCAAAAAATTGTATAAAATGTGTGCACAGTTACAATAAACGTACATACATGTACTGTACTAAGTACGTAGAAAAATAGTTTTGGGTACTCACCAACTTGTCAGATAACGATGCTATTTACTGGACTGTCACAGCTGTTGTAAAGGAGCCTCTTCACGCGACTGTGTAGCAGCGCCGTCGTCTTCTTCCACTGAAGGCGTACTAGGCAGTGTTTTACGTGTAAGGAACATCGTGATGGGCAGTTGCTGGCGCTGCCTTTTCATTTGTGTAAAGAGGTTCCTATACACTTCTGTGGCGCCGTCAAGAGCATTTTTAAATTGCAGAGAACGAATCATTTGCGGGTACCATTCTTCAACGGATGTCTGCAAACCGTGGACTCGTTGATACCGTAGTGGCGTCCTACAGCGGCGTAGCTTTTCCTTTCCTTCAACATGTCCAACAATTTCACCTTTTCAGCAATTGTTAGCATCTTCCGTTGGCGCTTCGGCACGGCCCCAGTAGCAGGAGAAGATCGCTTTGTAGACATAACGAAGAGCTTGACTACAGTACGCACAAAGCAAAACGATGATGCTGAATGAATGAGATGAGATGAGATGCCGGCTTTAAGTGAAATCGAATTCTGCGCTCCCTGTTGCGGAGCCAGTCAGCACCCAGGAGCTTAACCGCGTCCTCTGATTGGGTAGCTTCTTAGCCATCCGCCAATAGCGTCCCTTGTTTGAAGTCAAATGCGTCCCTTGTTTGAATTCAAATGGGCAAATCATGAGGAAGCGCACTTACTGTAGACCGCAGACATCCGCGAAGCAGTGAAAAATCCGCGATATACATTCACATATGCTTACATTTAAAATCCGCGATGGAGTGAAGCCGCGAAGGAGGAAGCGCGATATAGCGAGGGATCACTGTATTTCATTTATGTTAGGTAGAATGCCCAAAGGGGACTGGGCGGTCTCGTGGCCTGGAACCCCTACAGATTTTATTTTTTTCTCCAGCCTTCTGGAGTTTTTTTTTTTTGTTTTTTCTGTCCACCCTGGCCATCGGACCTTACTCCTTTCTATGTTAATTAATGTTGTCTTATTTTAATTTCTTATTTTGTCTTTTATTTTTCTTCTCTTCATTATGTAAAGCACTTTGAGCTACTTTTTGTATGAAAATGTGCTATATAAATAAATGTTGTTGTTGTTGTTGTTCAATTAAAGCTCTAGAGGCCTGAAAGGCGAATTTGACTACAGCTCGAGGCTTAATTACGCACACTGATTCAATTACGCATTCATTCAATACACCTATATCAGGTTTGTGGTGCTTATACTTATTACTATTCCATATTGTACTGGTACATTCATCATTCAATATTATACTATAGGCCTGGAAAATTTATCAACTAACAGTACAAGCCTGTACAGTAATGAGTAAAGCGGACTACAATCATTATAAAACAACTTCTTCATTACTTATCATTTGTTCTTCATACACTGCTGACACAAACTCGTGCCCGTTTCATCTTACGTTGTCGAAACGGGCTCTTTGTCTAGTTATTTATATAAAAAATAAATAAATAAATAAATAAAAAAAACAAATACCTCTATGCTGTATCCTTTCTTTTGTATTGATTCAAAACTACTTTAAAAGGTTGTTAAACAAACCTACAAATAAATAGACATAAAACATTCTGTTTACATCCTCAGTACAAATTCAAGCAGCTTTCAAATGTAAATGAAAGGGGACAAAAACAAAACTGACATATTCACTCAACTGTGGTCAGCTTATGCTCCATGGAAAAAAAATCCCCATTAATGGTGCACTTGTTTGGGTCTGGGACTGTAAAGTCTTGCATCATGTATGCTCTAAAGGATTGCACTGTTTCAGATGGTACAAAAGATTAGTGATATTACCAATCTATGTGGGAACATGCTTTCAACACAATTTGCAGTGCACGCTAATCTGCTTCTTGTTGGACTTTAAAAAATGCGGAATTCCTTAGACCTTTCTTTTCAACAATAGCCTTGGGCTGTGTCCATTGGCGTGTCTTCTTCAGTACTTCTGATTTTTTTTTTACCCCCCAAGTTTTCTGCCATCATTTTCTCTTTTATCTCACTCCCAACTCCTGATGTACTTGCTTGCACAGATGGCGCAACCCAAACATTAGCATATGTGCTGCCTGCAGCTCTGTGCTCTGTGCATTCACCTAACCTGACGTGACTGTAACTCTGTTCCAACAACCTGATTAGTTCAGCACGGTGCTATTCTCATTATCCTTATCATTGGCTTTTCACATTATCTGTCAAAATATGGATGAAACAAGTTACAATCAACTTTCTACAAATCATGTCTTATGTTTCTATTGAGGAAAAGTAATTTCACAATAATTATACTTATCGTTTTATCGTCCAGCCCTAACTGTAACATGCATTTCATCTAGGAATGACACAAGATACTTTTTCATAGCAACTGCAAATTGCACCTACATGGATGTGGGGGAGTAGGGTCACGTCTCGGAGAACTGACAAGAAGTGCCATAGCAAAAGGGTGGCATGCTAGCACAGTCAGGCTTGGCACATCATGATGCTTTGTCCTTGGCTCAGCACCATTAGGTGTATGCCCTACCATGCAATTTGCATTTTTCTACATGATTTAATGTATTTCATCTCACAGTTTAAAATAGGTTAAAGGCTCTGAAAAGATCCATTGTCATGGAGTGGAGATATGCAATATAATCTAGCACTGGTTCTTATTTTGAACTCATTGATGGTGGAATTGATAGCATCTCTCCAAAGGTTTGCAGTATATAGCTCTACTGTATACTTTTTATCCATAAAGTACAAAATTTTTTTTGTACAGAGCAGGCCTATATATTTTCTCCTTTACAAGTGTAACTTTTTAACTTAAATTATAAGGACTTACTATGACAACATCCTGCTTGGCCTTTGGGTTCTCTCCAAGTGATTGCAATCTCTGTAAATAGTTCCCTTTTACACACTAAAATTCTAAAGAAGGACTAACAATCCATTGTGACTGCACCTATGATCTGTAAAAATCCACAGCAAAGCTTAATTTCTGCAAGAAATACAATGATTTCTGTATTTAGTGACTGAAACAGTCACAATGGACTGCCCAACAAGAAAGCCCAGCAAGAATATTGTTGAGATCTTCATAGCAGTTACACTGTATGTCTATTCTGTGAATATCTAAATAGTTCATTATACCCTGTATAGTATATCTTATGGGTCTAGGTAAAAACCTTAAATATTTCAAAAGCAAAAACCCAAGAAAATATGGAGGTGTTAAAAATTTTTAACTTACATTTGAGATACTTAAATGGTATACAAAATGTACATTTCCATAAGGTTATGTATCATGACTCTTTTGCTAGTATATGAAGAGGCTTCTCATTAGAGTTATTAATCCCTAATGCTTTTGAAATGTTTAGTCTTATTTTTTACCCCAACAGGTTTGAATGTCTTCCATTTTCAAACACTCCCAATTTCAAGTTCAAGTTCAACTATCTAAATTCACAGTGTTGTTTTTGTATAGTTTTCAGTTCTTTTCAGTTTTATTTTTGCAATTGGTCTTTGAAAATGTTTTGTAGTTCACTGCACCACAACTAAGGAGGCTTAGAAGCCAAAAGTGCAAAAGCATACATGTAATAAATATTGCTTATGTGTGTGGGAGATGAAACGGTGCAGACACTCATAAGAGACTGAACTAAAAAGTTGTGAATATTTACTTTTACAGACACACATATCCCTCTTCCGTGATTCTATATTCTGACCAGTGTAACCCAATACAGTGGAACCTCGGTTCACAAACATCTCGGTACAAGTACAAATCGGTTTACGACCAAAAAGTTCGCCAAACTTTTGCCTCGGTTCACGACCACACACTCGGTATACGAACAAGCCAGTTTCCCCTTTCGGTTTGTACATGTTCAGTCTCTCCCTGTGCATTTCCTGTGCAGCAAGAGAGAGAGAGAGAGAGAGAACACACACACACACAGGCAGCGAGAGAGAGAGCGCGCACACACACATACAGGCAGCGCGAGAGAGAGCGCACACACACACACAGGCAGCCCAAGAGAGAGCGCGCACACGTGTGCAGCGCGAGAGAGAGACTCACGCACACGTGTGCTGTGCGAGAGAGAGACGCGCGCACACACACAGGCTGAGAGAGAGAGACACGCACACACACACAGGCAGCGCGAGAGAGAGACAGGCGCACACACACAGGCAGCGCCAACAGAGAGGGGGCTGGACGCTTAAGGTAGGATGGCAGTTAAAGAATGCACTGGACTTGATTTTGTTTTCACTTCTGTTTACAGCGATCGGTTCGTAGTGTGCATTGTTGCAATGTTACTTTTTTTGGTGGTTTATTAAATTACGGGTTTTTTCAAAAGTTTATTTTTTTCCCCTGTGCTTAAAACTCATTAAAAAAAAAAAAAAAGTGTTTTTAGCCAGTGGTTGGTAGGGCTATAGCGCGAACTATTGCAGTGTTAGTTTTCTCTATTGTTCAAGGTTTTCTCAGTGTTATTCAGTGTTTTTACATTTAGTTTACTATTATGCTGTGCATTCTATGGTTTACTTAACTATATTTGTGCTGAAAAACTTAAAAATATATATATTTACATACAGTTCGTATGGTCTGGAACAAATTAATTGTATTTACATACAATGCTATGGAGGAAATTGCTTCGGTTCACAACCAAATCGGTTTACGACCAGAGTTTTGGAACGAATTATGGTCGTGAACCGAGGTTCCACTGTATAGGGCTACAGAGGGCCAGAACCTATCTTGAACCTATCCAGTATAAGGCGGGAACCCCAACTTTTAACCAGAGTACCAGTCCATCGTTGGCTATGCACACACATACTGTACTTACACTCATTCTTACCAGGCCAGTTTCTGCAAATTATATAACAACATGTCTTTGGGATACTGGAGAATGTGCAGACTCCACATAAGCCATGACCAGGCCACTACTGAAGCTCTGATACAGCAGTGCAACCATTGTACAGGTATGTCAGGCAAATTTTGCCAGCTGATGGAATCCTAGCCAGAAAGTATGGCACTGTGAATGAGTAAATGGAGTGCAAACTATAATATTGTCAGTTTAATTGACATCTCTGACCTACTGTGTGGCCCTGAGAAATTTGTTTAACATGGCTATATATTGTCAAAAAATGAAAAAGTTGTACAATCTGTCTGAACTAGAAATGACATATGCTCTAGAAGGGTGCTATATAAAATTAATGTTGTAAGCCTGTACAATATTCATGTGCGCTATTGTACAAGTGATGATGCAGTTTAATTGCTAGTAATCAAAGGAGGCACCACCAAGGAATTTCCTGATGAGAAGATTATTCTTTACACATATAACAACTATGTGGAGAGGTAGTTTACAGACTATTGCTCTCCCTTCAGTACCTTAGTTCCCCACCAAATAAACAGAAATACCATGACAATTTGTACATGACACCACATTAATAGGGATAATCCACAATGATGAAAAGACTGCTTATGGCAAAGAGGTAGCAGATTTGTCAAAATATGTCCCTGCTTGCCACCAAGAACATACGAGAATAAAATGTGAATTTTCAAAACACACAAAATGAAACATCACTAAAGTAGTACTAATAGAGGTGCAATGACAGACAGACAGATACATAGACAGATAGACAAATTTTCCCCTGGGGACAAATATGTATCTTTTTTCAGAAGCTCTTTAAATAAAAATAATAATACACACATACACACTTTGGTCTGAACATACGCCCTAATGACTATAAACCAAGAAAATTAAAAAGAAAGAAAAGTTCTAACATGACTGTCACAGTCACAGTGAGGCATTATGCAGATGTATTGCTATTGGTATAAAGGAGCTCCAGTGGTATTTGGGGATGTACTGAATGATTCATTGGATGAAAGTACTCAGTGTTAGTGTGTTAGAGTATATGCAGTACAAGGGGGCTCCACCCCCTGCTCACTTCGCTCGCCTACCCCCGGTGTTGGGTAACCCGAAATACATCGATGAATGTATGAGATATGTTTGTAGCTCCGTTAGTCGAACTGTTTGGTTTTGGAGCCGAGACAGTTTTGCTTCCGCGGTTTCAGACGCACGTTGTAGGCGCCGACGTCTATTGTTTTTGTCTATGCGGGCTCGTGCTTGTAGCTCCGTTAGTGGAGCTGTATAGTTTTGGAGCAGTGATCGTGACTCCATTAGTTCTCCGTTGTTTACCGTTAGTAATATGAATAATTGCATTTACTGTTAATACGGAGCGGTTTCTGTGCTTGTACTGTTAATAATGCATCACTGTAATGCGATTCACTTATGCTGTACAGTTTGGACGTGTGAGGATGACGTATGTTCAATACGGAGCGTTTGTTTATTCTTATTACAGTTTGGACATGTGAGGATGACGTACGTTTAAAACGGAGTGTTCGTATATTTATATTACGCATTGTAGGCGCCTTCGGCTTTCGTTCTAACTCGCGCCCTCCGTACTATTATGCTGTGTATGGTGGACCTTTGTGGACTCCGTACTTTTTCCCGTCTCACTCTGGGGCGGGGGGCTGAATCCTCTTTTTTGTGTGGCTATGTCGTTACCTATGGGCGCGTTGCCTCATTTCTTATTTACGTTAGTTGAGCTCCTTTGTTTTTGAGCCGTGACGCGTTGTAAACGCTTATTTACGTTAGTTGAGCTAATATTATACCTCCGATGCCGTGTGTGTGTTTCATGTGGTAGTTGTTGTAGGTGCATGCGCCCTCCGTACTCTCTCGGGTTTGACTATGCTGTGTTTTGTGGTCGCCGTACTCTCGCGTTGTAGGCGCCCGGGCATTTCGTACTTTCCCGCTCCTTCGGTACTATCTTTGTGGACCTGTGGGGCCTCCGTAGCCTCTTCCGTCTGACTCTGGGGTGCAGCGCAGAATCCTCTTTTTTGTGTGGCTGTGTCGTTAGTCGTTAGCTATGGACGCGTTGTTGCTTCATGTCTTACTTACGTTAGGTGAGCTCTTTCGTTTTTGGGCCGTGACTCCTTCATTCGCAGTGGATCACACTTCACTTGCGGTTTATGAGACGCGCGCCTGCGCACTATGTCTCATGGTCCCATCACCGTGCACCTGCGTCCATATCCATTTTATTCTCGGTTAGTAATATGGACTGCTCATAATGGCACTCAGATTTTTTTTTTATTCTTTCCTTTGCTACTACCGCTGGAGGTCCAGAGTGCATCCTACAACTGAGCTTGCCCTTTTAGTTAGCCTGGTGATTCAGTGGGCCTCTCCTGAAGTGATGTTACCAGCCCAGCGCACCACAGCATAGAAATTTGCACTGGCAATTACAGAGTTGAAGAAGATGTCAAATATTTTACTGCCCACATTAAAGGAAAACAATCGCCTAAGGAAAAAGAGCCTGCTCTGCCCTTGTATAGTTCCTCTGTATTCCGAGACTAGTCCAATCTGTCATTAATGTGGACCCCCAAGTACTTGCAGGAGTAGACCACCTGTACACCTACTACTTGAATAGTGACTGGACATAGAAGCTATTTGGTATAGCAAAAGTCAATTACCAGTTCCTAGGTTTTGCAGCATAGGAGCATTATAACCCAGGCCAGCAAGTTTAAGAACAGGACTGGTCATAGACTTTATGTGTGATGCAGAAATACAGATGCAACCAACCAGAGTGAATAAAAAAGGAAAGTGCATTGTGGGCTTGTTTTTTTAAGGGGAAGAGGCTGATCATGCAAACCAAAAACCTAAACTGATTGATTGGGTAAACTCCATGATGGAAACCATGCCCCCAGGACCTCTATGTTGCTGGATTTCTGTGTTTACACTGTGACCACACAGAGTACAGTACTTCTGATAGCGCAATTACTGTTTAAGGAAATTTTTAAATTTAACCTTAAAATCAATAATGTTAGTCAACTGACTAACAGTCCGTTAAAATACAGCTTAAATTTTGTAAAAATCTCATTTTTCATATAATTTGCCACTTTCACTTTTTAGGTACAAAATCCAGAATTTTTTTTTTTTTTTTTTAGGGTTTTCTTTAACCCTACGTTTTTTCTAAGTAATAAATATAATTGCTTCACACTGAACACATGCAGGTAATTGTGTAGGCCATTGTATTATTGTAACGAGCAGAACTGACAGTCTAATTAAAAGGAGCAACAAGTCCCACCAGCAGTATTGACAAACTTTTACTAAATACAATAAAAAATATATATGCTGGGTGGCTCTAAACTACAAAACATACATTAATTCAGGGTTACTTGTATGTGATCGTACAGTACACAGTTATAAAAATATACAACTTGAAAAGGCACCACAACTATTGTTTAAATTACTCAGTAAACCAATAAACATAAATGCACACAATATATACACCTTTTAAATTCAAAAGAAAATATATTTTTTTGAGAATTAATACACAGAAAGTTGGGAAAAGAGCATTTTATATAATTTGGTTTAATTAAAAGTAGAAACTGCCCTTAAGTTAACAATGATCAACATTACACCTGATGGTCAAAGAAACTAAATATAGCAAATAGTCCTGAAAGTGATCATCATTTGACCTATATACTTATACACAGTTTAGCCTCATACCATTTCTCAGTTCTCGATTTCAACTAACTTCTTTTTTCTCACAAAGTAAACTTGACCACACAGAGATTATCATAAATTACGCATGATTATATCTTTCATGTTTCCCCCTGCATGGGGGACAAACTAACTTAAAACAACAATGTGGTCAGTGTGTAAAGATGCACAAAATGCTGATGTACATGTTAATTCTAGACTAGTCAGAAATTAGTAAAACAGGAAAAGTCTGCAGACAAAGATGAATGCAAAGCGTGTGCAAGATACACCTTAGGAAGTACTCATGTATATATTTTAAAGTATGAGAAAATTATTAAAATGAGTTGTACCTCTTAGCCACTCCTCCCTCCCACTTGAACTTGCACCTACTCATCTTGCATCTTTAGCCTTGTTTGTTGCCTTATTTAAGCAAGCTCCTATTATTTATTGGACATCAGTCCATCAACCTGCAGTTCAATTCAGGGTTACTTGAAGAAGGTACTCATTCTGTTCTGGAATAGGTATTAACTCTTGACAATGAATCCCCCAAGTTGCTGTGCAAGTGTCTCACACAATTTACAGTAGAGTAACCTAACCTAAGTAATCCATTAACCTAACCTGTGTGTCTTTAGTATGTGTAAGCAAGGGCAGCACATGCAGACTCCACACATTTGTAACAAGTAAAAACCAAGACAAATTTAAATCAAAATTGGCTGTCTCTGTATATACAAGCCTTTAATTTACTACATTGATGAAATTAGTTTATTTGTATATTAGTTCTAAAATAATATTTATGAGTCAGTGTCTGCCAGACATCCATGCACTGTAGGTCATTATGCTGTTGTTATGCTCCACTGGTGATATCCAAAGCACTAGCACCAACACCGAATCACAACGATGCAGTTATTACGGCTCCCAAAATGGCAAACTTCATTGCAACAAACAAATTAGCAAACAGTACATTTTTGGCGCTTGCTAGTTTTTTGAAGCCTAAGGAACTACCAACACAACTAAGATGTGACAAAGGCAATAAGAACAGTGTCGGAGCAACTGGGGAGTGTCTTCAATTACAATTACATTACGGCAATTAAAGCTTATCTTATCCAATGGCTAATTCTGGAGGAGTTCACAGGCATAATCAAATACCAAACATTTGATCAGTTATGCGAGGTACCTTGAAAACAACACAACAAACACTGTTTGCACACAAATTTTGAAACAATGGATTGATGTGTAATTCAGAGGTGTGATTTCACAGAGGCGACCTGTAAAAATGGAGGAAAATGTAAAAAGGGTGAAAGAAATTCAAAAGAAAAAAATAAGCATCACTAGTTTATGACAATTGAAATTTTAATTGCCTTATTCATTAAATGTTCATTTTCAGTAATTTCAAACAGCTAATGTTTCCTGCATTATTGATGCAGATATAAATTTCACAAGAGTAAATGTCCTAAACCTATTAAAAGCCACTTGTTTGCAAACATGGATTGAAGAGTGCATTATTACAAAAGCTGTTTTAAAAATTATTGTTTAAATGAGATACGAATTCAAGCACCTTGAACAACCATGTAGCTATGGCATTTATGTTGCACTAGGGTAATACAGTGGCATGCAAAAGTTTGGGCGTACTTACTTAACATGTCCGTTACTGTGAATAGTTAAGTGAGCAGAAGAGGAACTGGTCGTCAAAAGGCATAAAGTTAAAGATGACACATTTCTTTAATATTTTAAACAAGATTACATTTTTATTTCCATCACTCATAGGTACAAAATACCAAAAAAATGAAAAAGATCTGAAGTAAACATTTGGGCACCTGAAATGGTCAGTACTTACTAACACTGCCTTTGGCAAGCATCACAGCTTGTAAACGGTTTTTATAAGCAGTTAAGAATCTTTCAAATCTAACTTTGGGTATTTTAGCCCATTTCTCCTTGCAAAAGGCTTCTAATTCTGTAAGCTTCTTAGGCCATCTTGCATGCACTGCTCTTTTGAGATCTATCCCCAAATTTTCAAAGATGTTTAGGTTGGGGGACTGTAACAGCCATGGCAAAACCATCAGCTTGCACCTCTTAAGGTATTCTATTGTAGATTTTGAGGTGTTTTTCAGATCATTACTTTGTTGTAGGACCCACCCTCACTTTTTAACTACAACTATTTTACAGATGTGTGAAGTTTACTTCCAGAATTTGCTGGTATTTATTTGAATCCATTCTTTCCTCTACCAATAATATGTTCTTTCTGCCACTAGCTGCAACACAAGCCCAAAGCATGATTGATCCACCCCCATGCTTAACAGTTGGAGAGATGTTATTTTCCTGGAATTCGGCATCCTTTTCTCTCCAAACATACCTTTGCAAATTATGGCCAAAACGTTCCATTTTGACTTCATCAGTCCAAAAATTCATCAGGCTTGCGGAGATGTTCATTTGCAAACTTCAGGTCCTGAATTTTGTGGCTAAGACACAGGAAAGGTTTTCTTTTGCTGACTCTACCATGAATGTCATATTTGTTCAGGTGTCACTGCACAGTAGAACATTGCACCACCATTCCAGAGTCTGCTAAATCTTCCTGAAGGTCTTTTGCAGTAATAAAGGGGTTTTATTTGCCTTTCTAGCAATCCAATGACCAGTTCTTTCAGAAAGTATTCTTGGTCTTTCAGACCTCAACTTCACCTCCACCATTCCTGTTAACTGCCATTTCTTGATAACATTACAAACTGAGGAAACAGCTACCTGAAAACTCTTTCCTGTGTTCTTCTAGCCTTCTCCAGTTTTGTAAGCATCAATTATTTTATTTTTCAGAGTTCTAGGTAGCTGCTTAGTGGAGCCTATGGCTGCTGATTGTTTGGGACAAGATTTGAGGAGTCAGACTTCATACAACTTTGCAATTTGCATCACCTGGGTTTTCCTAACAATGACTGTAAAGAAGCCATAGTCCTAAAGGGCCAATAAAAGTCTGAGACCTTGGTAAAAGTTATCTAAGACCTCAAATATATTGGGGTGTCCAAACTTTTGCATGGTGCTCCTTTCTTTTTTTCATTGTACAAAACAAAAACAATACACATATCTTGCATAAAATGCTGAAAAGAAATGTCAACTTTAATGTTATGCCTTTTTGTGATCAGTTCATCTTCTGCTCACTTAACTATTCACATTAAGAGACAATTTAAGCAAGCACACCCAAACATGTGCATGACACAGTATATGGATTCCGACTGTACTAGTTTTGACTTTAAGCAGTATTTACAAAACATATTTTTCAATTACAAAACAGAAAAAGTTTGTGACAAGAGTATTTATACATAAAATAAACCAGGTAGCCCTACAGCTCACCGCTATAAACTTAAGCTGAATAAAAATGAACACACAAAGACTGTGAAAGTACATGGCACTGAAAGCCATCACAAGATTATGATCAAGAGTTTTAGGATCATTCCAAAAAAGAAACATCCCACCCTTTTTCTTTCTCTTATTTGTTACTGAGAGAAGTTGCCCACTTTTCAGTCATTCTCAAACACATTAAATCAGATTTCTGGTGGCAGGAGATTGAAGCCTATCCCAGCAGCAGTGAGTGTAAGGCATGAAACAGCCCCGCACAGAGCAACAGTCCATCACAGGTCTACTCATTTTCTCTCTCTCTCACACACACACAAACAATATTAATTTCTTGTATAGTCCAAAAATCACACAAGGAATACCTCAATCAGCTTTAACAATCCCTGTTTTTGACAGCCCCCAGCCTTGACTACCTATGATGACAAGTAAAAAATAAAAAAAATGAAAAAATCATTTCAAAGAAAGAAAGAAAAATGAAGAAATCTTGGAAAAGTAAATTCAGAGAGAGAACGACAGAGAGAGAGAGAGAGAGAGAGAGAGAGAGAGAGAGACCCCATTCCAGGCAGATGGAGTGTGCAATAAATGTCAAAAAATTAGTAAATACAGCCTCAAGTTAATTTACAGTTGCTAATTAATATAACCTGTGTGCTTTTGGGGATGTGAGAGAAATGCCAGAGTACCCAGATTAAAATCTATGCAGACAACTGGAAAAAATGTAAACCCCACACTGAAAATGACTGGACATAAGATTAAAACCCAGGAAACTGAATCCGTAAATCAGTAGCCCTGACCATTCTGCTACTGTACCATCCCAAAAACAGCCATTTTTAAAAATGACTCTCAATAAATATTTTTATTTCCTGTATAATTTGTGTACATTCAAGTTAACATTGTACTCCATGAAAGGGCAGTTGGTGAAGGCAGAGAGAAACTCCCAAAAAATTTTTGAATTTAAAACAAACCACTGATCAATTGATCATGATTCTAAATCATTCCTAGTACTCCTAGGAATTGAATAAAGTATGAGCATCTTACATGAAACAATGAGTGCACATCTTGGGAAAAATGGCAGTGTAAGAGAACAGTGTGCAACACAAGCTGGTACTTAAACAGTACTTAAGCATGGAACAAACTGGAACACCATAACAGCAGAACCAACTCATTAATTGAAGGCATAAATATGCATCGCTCTGAATGTGTAAGCAAGGATCAGTACAGCAAAGAACACTTAATAATGGGTGGTGTCCCTTTTTAAGATAAGATAGACATCCAAGCCTATAAAAGAACTTTGTCATTAAAACTGTACTACCACATACCTCAGTGCACACAAAGGTTAAAAATCAGATTTATATTCTTCAATAATTAAAACTGTAAGTGACCTTTTAATGTGTGCATCTTTTTTTTGCTCTGTACACATGATAAGAAGCAAATGACATTTATTAAGTTAGAGAAATAAATAACATTCTCAATTCTTCTTAAACCAATTCAAGATCACCAGGTGGGTGAAATCACCAAGTAAGTTTAGGTGGATGGCAGAACAAACACAGTGACAGTTTAGAGATGCCAATTAATCTAACGTACATGTCTTTGGGCACACGGATAAAACTTGCAGAATCCGGCAGAATTCCAATTGGAATCACTGGATGGTGAAGCAGTAACGCTAGCCACATCACAACCGTGACTCACAATTTACATATATATTTAGATTTAAAAAAAAAAACATCAAATTCCCGTAGGCTGGTAGCACTTAATTTTGATGTTGCAATTGTGAGCAACTTACTGGACGTAATCTATAGAGCTGGCAATTCTGTTTTCAGCAGCCAAGCATAGCATGCGACTCTCAACAAGTCACTTCACCTGCCAGTGCAGAAATATAGAAAAAATAGATTTAAAAGCTGCTTTGAATTAACTATGAAAAGAAAATGTAAAAACAGAAGTAAACACCTATATCTATATCTATACATACATACATACATACATATATACACACACACACACACACACACAAGGTCACTAATTTTCCAATCTGCTGTCCCAGTTAAGTGTCATGGGGAGTCATCATCTATTCTAACATCATCAAGCACATGGGAGGAACCAGCCCCAGATCTAGCACAGATTATTAACTGGGCACACTCATAATAAACATTACATACAATTCCTAACCCAGCAAACTCCACCTTAAGGTGCTGTGGGCCTTACATTTCTATTGGCATAACCAGGCACAAGTGAGGAGCCAACATTAGTGCTGAACACGGTCTAAGGTGATATTTTAAAATGTTCAGCCTACTTAGAGGCATTCAACAAGCAACTAAATAAAAAAGCAAAGCTGCTTTCCCAGTGAACCAAGTTTCAAAGTTCTCCATTTAGAATGTGTACAGTGCAAACAATATGCCTGATCAAAATCTCAGAATAAGCAAACACTCAACTCGTTTTGTCTTCAGGATATAATAATATTTGCAAATAGCCAGGCCTTTTTAACTTATTAAAGTTATTTTTTTATATATTTACTCACTTCCTTTGCCTCTCACACAAATTGACTTTCTTTATATACAGCGCCTTGAATTTTTTGAAGTCTACACTAATTCACAAGATCCTGATTGGCTGGATCTATACTATCCCACAGTAGATACCGCTGGTCCTCTGGATCGACAGGAGCCAAGTTAGACGGTTCGAGCATGTTCAATGGGGATGTAACTAGGCAGAGTAGTGGGAGAAGATTGTTGCTAAAGACGGACGCCAAACACTAATCCAATATATTGTAAAAGTCATGCAAAGTGGGTATCAGTAGGTTTGGATACTGGATGGCGAGTGCATATTGAAACACTGACTATGCATTCTACATCACATATATTGCATGGAGATTAATTCAATACAGTCACATGCAAATGAATGTAACTCGAAACGATATGCCGAAAATGTAACATAAGATTAAAAGTTGCATCAAGTACATCGCTTGCTGTCTCATTAACTATTGTTCGTGTTCCATTGATGAGTGTACGGTTACACTGCTTCACGGGATAGACACTATATATAAAAACTACTCTGAGCCCTTATTACTTTTTCTAACAATGTGTTGCTCAATAGATGAATCGTCCGATGCATAACGTGCCAGTCGGACATTGCTAGTTAAAATCTCACACTAAAGAACCGAATGAGCCACAAGTTGCTATTATTAAGCTGTTTGCGAATCAGGCTGGCTTTAGGACCCGGTTATCCAGAAAGTGGCCCCGTCTACAACGTTAAATTTTGTACACATACAGTAAATATAAAACATTTATATACACACCACAATAACCTGTGTTCGACACCAACTACCAGGAGAAAGGCGGCAAATCCATGTAAAAAGCAAAAGTACGAAGCGAAACACTGGCTTTGGTTACTCCATGCCCCGCGCTGCCGTGCCGTGTAAGCAGCTCGCCTGTGTAGACGTGTCTCTGCAAAAAGTTGCAACTTTAAGGTAAGAAACTTTGCCTACGTAGGTAGTGCCACGTGTGGCGGCGGTGCTCACCTGTGGTCAGATTGTCGTTGATCCTTAACGGCACCCTTAGGATGTACACCAGAAAGAGCATAACAAAGAACCAGACAGTCCAGAGGTAAGTCCAAGAGCAGACGATGCACGACTTGAGCTGCTCGAGCAAGCCAGTCCCTGCTTCAGCCATGTTAGTGCTCTCTGCTGCCGCGAACCCTCGGTGTATTCTGGGATCACTCGTGGCTCCGCACTCTTTCGCCTGTGTCTCGGGATTTGGACTGGTGGAGAGCATCACTGGCGAAGGACACCGCAGACTGCGCCAATGCGCGAGACTGAGCGAAGCACACAGGGCGGAACTGAGAGCGGGAATCGAAACATGTGCGCCCGTGTAGCGCGTTTTCCAGCGTGACAGTTTCCTTGGATGGGACCGAGGCACGTGCGCATCCGGGGGTGGAGGATCGGTAGTTTGCGCCCTGTCAGTGCGTGGAGATATTAAAAATGTGGAAGGGAGGTGAGTCCACATGATGTGCAGCATTATTTATCGCTTTAAATGGTGAATACGGTGCTTCCCCATAATAAAGTTTTCGTTTTTCCTTTTAATTACTGTGTCTGTGCTTGAGTTTATCACCAAAAACAATTGTGTCGTTCTGTAAGTGTCAGACTGGTCGCTGTCTATGTGGAGATTCCACATTCTGTCCGTTTGAGTTTTAAGGGTTGTGCTAATCTTCTCCCACATGCCCTACGTTGGGCTGCATGCTGTCAAAAGACTGCAGGAAAGATTGTGCTCTATAATTAGGTTGGCATCCCGTCCAGAGCTCGGCCAGACGCTGGAGAAATAGACGTCGCGTCAAAGTAATGCAAAAAGGCGATCGGGCAATAAACGTAAACGCCTTATCGTACCCAGGACAGGCTGTAAAATTTAGGCGAAATAAGCGGTGGGCGGCCACATTTTTTTTGGGGGGGGGGAGTTTGGGGTTTCGGGGCGACATTTATTTTAATCGGTACACACCTATGAAAACTCGGACATGCAATATGACTGCCACATTATACTGTTTTACATTATTTGGGAAAAAAATAAGACTGTCACCTACTGTTTCTGTAGATGTTTAGATATTGACAGAAATGAGCTGTTATAATTTAATTAAAAAGGGTATTAGTGACGTTTTATTTTTATTTAATAAAAAACGTTAAATATGATAAATAAATAAAATAATACGTCCCAAATCCTACTTGTTTAATAAAATGGTACCCTTAAGAGCATATTTTTCTGTCTTGTAATGTCACAGTAAGTAATCAACTGGTCTCCTTGACATTCTCAAATTGTAAATGCACTGTTTTGTATCCAAACCCACCATACTTTGCTATCTATCCCTTATCCCTGCTACATGTTTCAGTATACAGATCTTGCAGTGATGATCCACTCAAAGCAAAGGGGGTTGTGGGTCGGCATTTACAACTTTGTCTAGAGCAGGAAAAATGTTAGATCTGACACTGATTGTACCTGAGAGTACCGTGAAGGGAAGAACAAATGGTACAGCTTGAGAAGGTTTAATGTGACCCCTGGATTACACTGTGATGTCAAGAAGATAAAATTGACTCTGTGTGCCCCTCCCAAACCATAACTATTTATCAAAGCTTGGTTAGCTTTCCTTTGTCAGCTACTTCAATGTATTCATAACCTTCACTTGCTACCACTGTCCATCATTTTTAGTCTCCTCATTCCTAATCAGCCTCACTTTGTGCTTCTACCCCCTCTTAAGCCTTAAACATGCTCTAAGAAGTGTTTAAACCACTTACAATTAGAAACTGTCCCCCCAGCCCACTCATTCCCTTAAACAAATGTCAGCAAATGACTGCCTTCACGTCACAATATGTTCTACTCACCATTAGTCCATTAGCCTGTTTTCAAGCCAATTTAATTTATTCACGATTTTCGAGGACTGAGCCTATCATGGCAGTACTGGGCACATGGCAAGACCTGGTCCTGGGCCATGCACTAATACATTCAAGTGCCCACACATATATTCTATCGCACATTTACAGATCAGTGCATGAGTGAATGTGCCCCAAGATTTAATGGGCTCCTGTTTTGTGCCCAGTGAGCCTCCCTCTTCTTCATCTATTGCCATTTCTTTGTGGGATCAATGTTTTATAGGTTTCAGGGTGATTTTTACGGCAAGATGCCTTTCCTGATGCCATCCTTCCTTATTTATCCCGGCTTGGGACTGGCTTCCCTCTGTAGATGTAAAATTGTTATAAAGTGTGGGTGTCAAACTGAAATCATTGAGGGCCACTATAGCTGCAGGTTTTCTTTCCAGCCAGTTTCCTATTTAGTAACCAAATACTACTGTTAATGGAATATACCTTTTTGCTTAGTTTTAATTGACTTGCATTTTAATTTCATCACTTTTTTTTCAGTAGTAGCGAAACGATAATGAGATACAAGATGAATCAATAGTTGACCAGACTAACCTGATCAGTTTTGCACCTATGTGTCTTTCATATAATATCTGTCTCAATTAAATTTTTGAAAAGAAAAAAGTGGAGGTGTGAGAAATATTGATCTACACTTGTCCACAAAATGTTTGATGCCACTCTCTCAGGAAAAAGAAAACAGTTTTGGAAATGTCTGGTATAGTGGAATGAGACCACTGACAGCCTTAGAATTAAAACTGTTTCATTAACAGATAAATAGGATATTGGTTAGAGCAAATATGGTATCATTCCAGAACTGTTTGAAAGCTCCAAGTTAGTTGGTCAACGTTTGGCTCACTTTACATCTCATTTTTTGGCTGCTGGTTAAGGAATAAAACAAAAGGATTCTGAATGATGAAAAGCAGGTAAATTAATGTCAAGGCAAAATAAGTCTTTTCCTTTAGCAGTGGTAACTGACCATTGATTATGAAAGTGGCTGGAATAAAAACCAGCAGCCACCTTGGCCCTCCAAGATCTCATTGTAACACGTCTGGTATAAAGCATGAGGAAAAGTGTTACAGACAGCAGGTTAAGTGTCCAAAATCAACTCAAGAGAATATGGAAGGAACGTGGATTTGAACATTAATAACCACTGTTTGATAGTTTGACATTCTAACTGAAAAAAGGGTGAACATCTGGCACCTGTGGCCATAGCTTCATGGGCCCATTGCAGAAGTCAAGTCTAAGGTTTTTGTTTTCCGTTGCTCATAGGGCCAAATCAATGACTTTGGGATATGGAGGAATAGCATGGACAAAAAAAAAAAAAAAATACATTGTGAAATGTGATAATAACAAAATGATATGTGAGCAAAAATAATTTCTGTAATTTTGTCATAAAACACATTTTTTGTTGCCTTTTTAAAAATTACTTGATTTCTTCAATTATTTGTTTCAGTTACACCACATGCAACATGAAATACGCCTTGAAATTAAAACTGTCATTTTCACCCACCAAAGTTGCGAAGGTGGACTCTAGCAAGTACTGTTTTTGATTGGAGGATCGTCAGTGAAGTGCATGCTCTTCATGCTAAGTGATTGTGCAAGTTCGTGGCAGATATGAGTGCAAGAAAAAAGTTGCTCAGAATTACTGTGCAAAGCAACTATTTGAATTCAAAATACTCTGAATTTATCATCAGAAGTCAGCATCTGAAGTAGTTTCTGCATATGCTTCTGTAAACTCATTTATTTATTTATTTGTCTGGAATTTCTATCCACATTTGGATTCATTCAGATACTACTTATTGGGTTTTATTTTTTTTTTAACAAAAAGCTTACGAGAAATATATACGGCCCCATATTACAAAGACATATTTTCCACTTTATTGCAGAAATATGCAGTCACTTTCTGTTTTACCAGAAAAAGTCAATCACACATTGTAATTCCAGGGTACAGGATAAGTTCAGCATTAATCAAACTGAAGGTATTTCCTCACAAACATGTTTTATATGAATTTGCTACACAAATTGTTTTCTAAATTTAAGCATTTTCTATACATTTATAAAAAAAATCTTGCTTTATAATGTAGGCAATGAAGCACCACCAGAAAATAAAAGCCTCAAAACTTGCAGAGTATGTCCACTTTGAAGCAGCAAAAGTTTTGATATAAGAAAACATGCTTTCCATATTTGTGATGCATGTTTCTAACAACTACAGGGAATTGAAAATAATAGTTTTATCACATATTCTTGGTAATAACTCTCAATCTTTTCAAGGTAAGAACATGTTTTCTATTTGCTTGTGTGAGACTAGTGACTTTGTGGGAGGAGTTCTCACATAAATACAGAATTAGACCAACACAATACAAAACATGTGTCAGGAAAAGTTAACTGTGATTTGGTCTTTTGAGAGGAAACCTCGCTCCGGGAGGATGAAAGGTATTTGCCTAGGAAAGACAAGAGGGAATGTTCACAGCTGTTATTCTTTTAAAATGGTTGAATCTGAAAATATTGATGTTTGTTTTTGTTTGAAAATGATATGTATAAGCTATTTTACAATGTTTGTGTAATCTGAGGATGTGGATCAATGCTCGAGAACTTTCTTGGGTTGAAAAATTGACGTATTTGATACACTTTGAAGTTTTTTTTTTCCAGTTAAGCTCCATGTCTCATAGCCTCTATTATAAAGCACCAGTGTGGGCAAGATATTTTTTTAAGTTATAGAAAATCTGCAACTTTAGTGCACAATTTCATGTGGCAAATGTGTATATATACCATGTTTATGAAGAAATAAGTTTGACTTGGAAAAATATCAAACTTATCTTTTAGGTTAAGCAGTGAAATGGTGAGTGCGAGTTTCACATAACCAACTGTGCCTTTACAGTAATTTAAGGCAGCATGGTAAGCAGGTAGATGTTTTGCGTTCTTAGAAAAAGAAAAACTGTTCTTCCAGACGGACTTGAAGTGGAGAAGGACAAGCAAACAGTGATTGCATTCACTACACTTTTGGCACGCAGACTTATTTTGTTAAATTGGAAGAATCCTAACTCTCCTCTGATAAGTCGTGGGAAAATGATGTTTTATATTATTTGAAATTGGAAAAAATCAAATTCTCAGTTAGAGGATCTGTACAGAATTTTTTCAAAACCTGGCAGGATCTAATCAATAATATTTTAGAATAAGAAGAAATAATTATTTCAGCATTTCTTTCCCTTCTCCATTTTTTATTTATATATATATTTCCTTTCTTTTGTTTATTTTTGCCCTATTAAAAAGCCCTAAGCAATTCTCCTTTGGCCATGCTCTCCTTCTCAAGGGTGGAGTTTGATTTGTCTTCAATTCTTTTTTGTATAAATTGATCTATTTGTATGGAATGATTACAATAAAATTAATAATTAAATAAAACAATATTAGAAATATCTTAATGAGTTAAAGAAAGTATACTGCCAATCTCTAATGCAGGGCCTCAAACTCTGTTTCTGTAGGGCCATTATGGCTTCAAGATTTTGCTGTAACTTAGAAATCAATTCTTACTGTTAATGATCTTTGATACTTTAATTCTGAAATGTGCTAAGTATATTCCATTAGTAGCAATAATTGGCTTCTAACTGTGTATGCAGCTGGAATGGAAAACACTGCAGCCCTCCAGAAACTGAATTTGAGACCACTGCATCATAGCAAGCCCCTGGCGTGGCTGCTGGTTTTTGTTCCAACCCAGGTTCTTAATTAAAAGTGAACTATTGTTGTTTGACCAATTATTGTTCAAGCAACAGTTTGGTAATTCATTTTAATTGTCTCTTTTGTTTGGACCTTTAATTGCTTCTTTCAGCCTTAAATAGTAGTAGCCACTGTTTTATTTTCTTCTTAAACAGCTGTCAATTAACAATGGGATGCAGATGACAAAGGAACCGGTAGCTCATCATCTAACTTGGTCCAGTTTACAACTATGTGTGATCATCTTGAATAATCTGTTTTGAGAAAATATTTTGAATGAAGTGGAAAAGAATAAATGAAAGACTGAGAATTACTAATATGCTGCAAGACACACATTACTTGGATGATGTCCTTGGAATGGAAAATGCTACAAATTAAGAATGACTTGACGTGGGGGAATGGAAAAACTGATGAGCCATAAAAAGCATTGTTTTTTTATTAAGCAATTTGTTTGGAATAAAAACCTTCAGCTAGTACAGTCCTTCAGAGCTAAACCTGAGAACCTTTGCCTTAAAGCAAGGGTCTCCAACTTGGGTCCTGGAGAGCTACCATGGCTGCTGGTTTTCAATCTAACCCTTTTCTTAATTAGTGACTAGTTTTTGCTGCCAATTAACTAATTTTCTGTTCATTTTAATTAACTTGTTTTTAATATTCAGGCCTTTGAATTGCTTTATTTTTTTCCTTAAACAGCACATAAACTAAAATGAGATGTGAAGTGAGTGAACAGATGACCAGCTAAGAGCACTGTCAAAATATTTTATGAACCTGGGCAGATCAACAATACTGAGATCTTCCCCTTTCTTTGTTTTCAGATATTCTATGTTAAACACAGGTTAGCTTGTCATCTGTTGGGTCGCTTTGTATCTCATTGTTGATTGCCTGCTAATTAAGGAAAAAATAAATAATTAAGGGTTCTGAATTTTAAATAGCAAGTCAATTAAAATTAAGGCAAAGGAGTTAATTAGCATCAGTGAAAGCCAGCAACCACCGTAGTGCTGCAGGACCAGAGCTGGAGACCCCTACCTTAAAGCCTCTCTGTTCCATTGGTTTTCAAGTTTAGTCCTGGGAGACCCCCATACGGCTGCATGTTTTAACTTTAACCAATTTCCTAATCTGTGTGTTATTTTTACTTTTATTGATTTATTATCTGGCCTATGGGGATTTGTAAGAAATTTATAAATATTGGTATTCTTGGTCGTAAATTTGAATACTTTGATTTCTTTCAGCCTTTTCTAGCCTAATGATGACGGTTAGCAATGAACGGCGCAAATGATCCTGAAAACTAAAAGGGAACAATGACTGCACTGCCATTTTCACTTGCCAGTTCATTAAGAATCATTTCTTACAAATGAACATAAAAGTGAATGTGGCACTGAAGTCATTTCATTGCTTTAGCATTCAGTGTTGTAAGCAAATTGATACAATTAAGGGAACAAATTCAATTAAAAAAAAAAGGTTAATTTAAAAGAAAATGGAGTAGGAAGGAAACATTTAAAGTTTGGACAACAATACAAATATTTAAGAAAGAATGCGAGAATAAAAAAGGATAACCCACTGAACATCGTGATCAATTTAAAGTATGAATGATGTGCTGACTGTGAAACTGGTTGAAATCAAAACACACAGCCACGGGACTTCCCCCAGGACTGCACAAGGGAACCACTCGCCAATTTTAGACTAACAATCTTAAAAACTGGGTCGTGGGGGCGGAGTCATTGGGTCGTGGGGCGGAGTCAATCTCAACAGCAACAGCTCAAGATAGGAAGCAGCGCTGGACAGACCGACTGACCGCCAGTCTATTTTAGGCACCATTCCAACCCGCATCTACAGGCTAAAAGTAATAACCACGTCTTGGGGGGGGGGGGGGGTAGGGGTTACAATACACACACTCGGACATACAACGTGCAAACTCGACGGTCTCCTGATCCATGAGGCTGCAGCGATACCCACTGCACAAGCAACAACTTGCCGTATCCACTCTGAAGTACTCTGCTGTATAATCAGTAAACATAGTGCTGTAAGCATCAACTGCAGGAAAATTTTAAATAGTACGACCCGATTGATTAAATACACAAGCATTAGTCTAATTGTAGATTATGTTTCATTGTAGATAATTAATTGATCTCGGAGGAGACAGCATCCATGTAAGAGAAATATGTAGCACTTCCATCAGGGTAATGGTGCACGGCACGCAGTGCTGTTAATGTGGCTGAGTTAATGAATATCATTAACGTACAAGTTTCACCTAGCTTGCGTCGATATTGCATCAGTTGATCATTAAGTTTTTTGTTCCCAGTGCGCAATATTGCACGCTACTTTAAAAAAAATAGCTAAAATGAACGTAGCGAGCATTAAACAATCTCGCCTGCGTAAACGCACGTTTAGAAGAGAACATTCACGTGAGGAGGGAGGTCGGCTGACACAGGCGCTGAAAGACATGAAACCGGCGAGAACAGAGGAGCGCTGTGATGTTACACGAGGTCACGGTATGCCTCACGGCTCGGTACAAAAGGCAGAAAGCAAGTGCACTGCTACCGATCATTTCCTCGTTTCAGTCCCTTTGCGTGCGTTTTTTGGGAATGCCGTGCCATCTGCTGGCAAAACGAGACAGGACGCTGTTGCTCAGGAAGATTCTAAGATGGCCATCAAAATGCCGTGTGGCGCTGCTGGGTGTTTGGACCCCGGCTGTGTCTTCACTATACAGTTTGTATGCACATCCTGTGGCTGGATGGGTTCCGGTTCCTGAAATCCAAAGGTTCACAGTCCAGTATTGGGTTATGTGTATATGCGAACTAGGGTTACAAACACTGGGTTAATAAAGTGGATGCATCTGTGAGAATAAATCTATTTTGGCGACTCCTGACACACACTGCAGTTAATTGGGTTCTGGTGGGCCACAGGAGCAGCGTGCTTTTCTACACAATTTAGATGGTCTGGAACGTGTCTGAGATCTTTATTTTTCTGCAACTTTGGTGTGTTTCTTGATTTCCACTGACCTTAAAATGCAGATTAGTTTGTGGTCTCCTAGCTATGGAGATTATAAAAGAAGTTATTGGAGTGCTATATATATTGAACTAAAGATGGATGGATAATGCACTTAGTTTATTTATGAATTACTGAACAGCAAACAGCATTCTGGAAGATAAAAGAGTGCAATACAAGCAGGGCCACATCTATGTACAATAGACTGTACATTGTTTGTCCCAATGAGGAAATCTAGGTTTTCACTCAAGGTCAAGAAATATTACAACAAACAAGAACTCCTCAAACATGCACCAGTGAGGCATTATAAAGATGTGTTGCTGTTGGTATAAAGAAGCCCCAGTAGAGTTTCTTGCCACATTTCTACTGAATAATATGTTAGCTGAAAGTCCTCAGTGTTAGTGTGTCAGAGAGCGGATGTACAGCATTGTTTATATTGGTGTGTCAGAGAGCGGATGTACAGCATTGTTCATATTGGTGTGTCAGAGAGCGGATGTACAGCATTGTTCATATTGGTGTGTCAGAGTGGATGTACAGCATTGTTTATATTGGCACTTAGTTTTGTTTCAATTCTCTCCTCCACTGCTACCTCCCAGGCAGTCCAGAGTGCATCCCAGGACTGAGCCTGCCTTTTAAATCGGCTTATTGATCTGGCAGTGCCACCTAATGTCTAAGATATTATACTTGATGTAATTTTGTGGGAGTTAAGTGGATAGGACTGGCAAGCTTTGTTGGCTGAATGGCCTGTTCTCATCTAAAATTTCTATGTTCTAAGATATAAGACTGGAGACAAGGACTGCCAGTTCACTCCTGGCCAGTCATTTATTTCGTAACTCTGCCCAAACAACTGAATGTTACTAAATGTAGTGAGAACTTAACCAAAATTACACCTTTTATTGGCTAACTAGAAAGATTCTAGTACCCCTCAATTGGCTGGCCCACAAATATTGGATTGACTTCAAAAGCCTGCTAACTCCACAGTACTGTGCCTACCTGCACAAACCCAACCTTTTAGATAACTGAGATCTTGTGCTTCTCGGCTCCTTGCTGTTTCAAGGTCACATTACACAACTCTTGGCAAAGCTTCGATAAGCTTTGTAGCTCCTACTTTATGTACGTCTCTCCCTTTCTTTGTTTGTTAGACTAAATATTCAAATTGTGCCTTACAATCTTGTATTTCTCTCCTGCATTTTTGATTGGCTATACCTCTATTTTCTTTTCAGAAAATGAAAATAAAAGGAAGGGTGCTAGTGCACCCACCAATTCCTGTACTAAATTACAGCAGTGGCTTCACAATGACAGTCCCTTTTGACCTCTTCTTTACTGAGGCTATAGTCAATATAAAAAAAAATCCGAAATTCACATACATACTGCAAATGCCTGACATTTTGTCTGTTGCCCCTCCCAGTTGGGCATTTCATGATTTAAACACTGAAGTTTGATTGGGTATTTAGCGACAAACACAAATTGGCTTCTGATTAGGTATACTGGCAGACACAAGGATCAGACAGCAGCTTGGTTAGCAGCCAGTACTGGATATCATCATCCATTCTTCCAACCAGCATAGGGATACAAGAAAACAAAGCATGCCTGAGCTGCATTAGCCACAAGCATCAAGGATGCAAGTCTACTGCAGAGTACGTCTCACATTTTTAATTTTTATTTTTTTTAACATATGCAGGTTAATGTGACTGGGTGTCAAAGCACCCCATAAAAATCAAAGGAAGATATGCAACCTACTGTATATGCAGACAGTGATGGGGCCATAAACTGAACCAGAAACCTAGAGCAGTAGTAACTACAGCGCAACACAGTTGTCCTTCAGCCAAGTAAATTTTAGAGTTGGGGTCTCATTTGTTCTCTCTGCTTCTTTTTGATTTGATGTTGACAAGAGTTAAAAAAAAAAAAACAGTGTTCAGTGTGATCAGCTAGCCTGGTTCCTTTTAAATACATTATAGTGATACATTATAAAACTTGCTAACTAAGGCCACAAGCAGAAAAAAATCTTTCCAGGAAGTTGTAAAAATCTGGAGATTGTAAAAGAATGAGTGCAAAAAATGTTTTGAGTGTAAAAGATGAGATATTGTTAACCATACAGAGATGGTCAAAGAAATGTGCTGAATTGGTAAGAAAGTCTAACCTCTCTCTCTCGTTATATATAAAAATAATTCATTACATTCATAAAGTGCTTTTCTCAGTACTCAAAGCGCTATCCACACAGGGAGGAACCGGGAAGCAAACCCACAATCTTCCACACACATATTTATATTTATTTATATATCTTCTATTATAAAAAGAAATCCTGTCCTGGAAAGCAAAAAGCAAGTCTACGATACGTGATCTTCTCGGGAGACATTTTAAAGACCCGTGAGACCAAAGACACACCCTACTTACAATCTATCATTATAGGATAATAGGCAGCAAAACATTCAGTCTTGTGAAGGATTTGAGCACACACAGATCCAGGGCTCTCAGCGCATATAAAGCGTATAGGCTAAGGACATGAAAGTAGGAAAATTAGAAAATATAAAAAAAGAAAGTAAAGATCGCAGTAGCGCAAACAAACAAACTGCCTCATTTAACTATGCACCAGTCTAACTTTGGTTTTGCACAATAATTACTACACTATTGCACCTTAACACTTAATTCTACTTTATTCACATAATTTTACTTATGTATTATGTTCTACTATACTGTTATCTTTCAATCTATGACTTTTTGTTAATCTTAACTGATATTCTTCCAACTTTGCACAGTTTTTGATAAGCGGATCAGGATGCATTTCACTGCGTGTTGTCCTGTATAACTATGCATGTGACAAATAAAGAATCTTGAGAATTTCAAAAACGGAGTTTACCGCACATGCATTTATTGGTTACTTTGTTCATGTATATGTATTTATTTGTCTGCATATTTAAAAACCTAAATTTACCCCAGGAGTCAAAAACGTTCTGTCTAGCCCTTGTACAAAAACCTAGACAAAAGCTGGGGTATCACCTTGGTAAACCCATGTACTTTTGGAGCTGTGAGAGGAAAATAGCACGACTTTACAGACAGGAGTCCAATGCAGAACTCTACTTACTTTTTTACTTTGTAAAAAGAAATTATTAACTGCTGATGATGTCGATCGTTTTGTCTGTGCTGAAATTCCAAACAGAGAAACTTATCCTGACCTCATTAAAAAGATTCAGCATATTGGTACTCGCAAGATTACAAATATTGTTTTTACAGAATTTCTGAAATAAAAGTGAAACTAATGAAATAGCAGCAATTCAAAGAAAAAAAAATCTTAAAAATGTGTATCCGGAAAACCAAACACGGGGGTTGGCGAGTGAAGCGAGCAAGGTGCAAAGCCCCCTAGTATATATATATATATATGTAAATGGCTATTTGGGGAACCGATGACTGTCATGAAGGTATAAAAGACTGGCATAGCCTTACTGAAGTTAAGCCTGCTGAGGAGGACAATCAGAAGACAGCCCACCCGGCCTGTGTAGACAGCAATTAGAAAAAAACACATTCCCAATCAACTTGTGCCCCCTGCTGAATACTCCCTAGTTTTCTGTCTTATCTTACCCCATTTGTTCTTTGTACTGTCTAGCTGGGTAAAGCAATTGAAGGAAAGTTCCATCAGTCTACAAGAGCCACTTAATCCATTTATAAGTCTCAGGAGATGGAGCTTGTCCTGCAGCTAACCACCATGTTTGCTTGATGGATTATTATTTATTTTTTTTTTTTTTACATATACAGAAATTACAACCATGCATTAGTTACCTTGTGTCTTTGTTGATGTTCTTTACATTTCTAAAAAAATGTCTTTTTATAAATTATTATTAACGTGTATTTTTTACAATCTGAGCAGGTCAGTAATTTAATGCTGTGTCCCAGACACTACATTACATTTACAGTTCAAGCCAATCTCAAAACTAAACTTCTCTGTCCTAGTGCTTCAGTGCAGCCACAAACCTCTGTTCCACTCTCCGTTGTTGTTTTGAGCTTGAATTTGCATTCACTTTTGCACATCTACACCCACCATTATAAACAAGCACACATTTCTTATAATGTAGTTCACTGAAAACACAAATGATAAGGCAGTTTCCATATATCAAATACAAACTTCTCACCTCAGTGTTACAGGGTCTGATTTCCGCCCAGTGGCACTCACATCTGTCATCATGAAGTGCTTTGAGAAACTGGTGCGGAGTCATATCATCGCCTGCCTGCCAGCAGACCTGGACCCATTTCAGTTTGCTTACAAAGCAAAGAGATCCACGGAGGATGCTGTGGCCACAGCCCTTCATGCTGCCCTGACCCACCTGGAGCAGCAGGGGAGTTACGCCAGACTGCTCTTTGTAGACTTCAGCTCGGCGTTTAACACCATCCTCCCACAACGACTGGTGTCCAAACTGGCAGATCTGGGACTTCCATCACTCACCTGCAGTTGGATACTGGACTTCCTGTCGGGTCGCTCCCAGAGGGTCAGGCTGGGTCTCCACACATCCACTGCTCTCAGCCTCAACACCGGGACGCCGCAGGGTTGTGTGCTCAGCCCGCTCCTCTACACCCTCTACACATATGACTGTGTCCCCCCCACTCACCATAGCAACAAGATTATAAAGTTTGCGGATGACACGACGGTGGTCGGACTCATCTCGGGCAAGGAGGGTGAGCTAGCATACAGGGACGAGGTGGAGCGACTGTCAGAGTGGTGCACAGTCAATAACCTGCTCCTCAACAACAAAAAAACAAAGGAGCTTGTTATTGACTTTAGGAAAAACAAAACTGACATCCAGCCACTCACCATTGGCGGGGCATGTGTGGAGAGGGTCCCGGTGTTCAGGTTTCTGGGTATGGAGCTGGAGGATGACCTGACCTGGAGTGCCAACACCAAGGAGCTGCTAAAGAAGGCACAGCAGAGACTGTATTTTCTGAGAATTCTCAGAAAGAACCACCTCCCAAAAAATCTGCTCCTTGCTTTTTATCATTGTTCCATTGAGAGTGTGCTCACGTACGGACTGTGTGTGTGGTACGGCAGTTGCACTTCCTCAGAAAAGAAAGCGCTACACAGGGTCGTCAGGATAACGGAGAGAACAATTGGTTGTACCCTCCCCACTCTGGAACAAATCTACACCTCCCGAAGCCGCAAAAAAGCAATAGACATTTCGCAGGACTCATCACATCCCGGTCATTGCCTCTTCCAGCTTTTGCCATCGGGCAAGAGATACAGAGCTATGAAAACTAGGACAAACCGCCTTAAAAACAGCTTTTATCCGAAAGCAATCATGGCCCTGAACTCAAAATAAAACTGCTCTATATTATTCTTCCAATGTGCAATATATACCTTAGGTCAACAAGTGCAATTTGTATATTTATTACTATTCGGTTTGTTATTATATTCTGTCTTTTTGTCATTTTAACCCTTATTCCTCACACTGAGTTGATTGCACCTTCAAATTTCGTTGTTCCTTTGTAAAAGTGACAATGACAATAAAGATCTATCTATCTACAGTGGTGTGAAAAACTATTTGCCCCCTTCCTGATTTCTTATTCTTTTGCATGTTTGTCACACAAAATGTTTCTGATCATCAAACACATTTAACCATTAGTCAAATATAACACAAGTAAACACAAAATGCAGTTTTTAAATGATGGTGTTTATTATTTAGGGAGAAAAAAAATCCAAACCTACATGGCCCTGTGTGAAAAAGTAATTGCCCCCTTGTTAAAAAATAACCTAACTGTGGTGTATCACACCTGAGTTCAATTTCCGTAGCCACCCCCAGGCCTGATTACTGCCACACCTGTTTCAATCAAGAAATCACTTAAATAGGAGCTGCCTGACACAGAGAAGTGGACCAAAAGCACCTCAAAAGCTAGACATCATGCCAAGATCCAAAGAAATTCAGGAACAAATGAGAACAGAAGTAATTGAGATCTATCAGTCTGGTAAAGGTTATAAAGCCATTTCTAAAGCTTTGGGACTCCAGCGAACCACAGTGAGAGCCATTATCCACAAATGGCAAAAACATGGAACAGTGGTGAACCTTCCCAGGAGTGGCCGGCCGACCAAAATTACCCCAAGAGCGCAGAGACGACTCATCCGAGAGGTCACAAAAGACCCCAGGACAACGTCTAAAGAACTGCAGGCCTCACTTGCCTCAATTAAGGTCAGTGTTCACGACTCCACCATAAGAAAGAGACTGGGCAAAAACGGCCTGCATGGCAGATTTCCAAGACGCAAACCACTGTTAAGCAAAAAGAACATTAGGGTTCGTCTCAATTTTGCTAAGAAACATCTCAATGATTGCCAAGACTTTTGGGAAAATACCTTGTGGACTGATGAGTCAAAAGTTGAACTTTTTGGAAGGCAAATGTCCCGTTACATCTGGCGTAAAAGGAACACAGCATTTCAGAAAAAGAACATCATACCAACAGTAAAATATGGTGGTGGTAGTGTGATGGTCTGGGGTTGTTTTGCTGCTTCAGGACCTGGAAGGCTTGCTGTGATAGATGGAACCATGAATTCTACTGTCTACCAAAAAATCCTGAAGGAGAATGTCCGGCCATCTGTTCGTCAACTCAAGCTGAAGTGATCTTGGGTGCTGCAACAGGACAATGACCCAAAACACACCAGCAAATCCACCTCTGAATGGCTGAAGAAAAACAAAATGAAGACTTTGGAGTGGCCTAGTCAAAGTCCTGACCTGAATCCAATTGAGATGCTATGGCATGACCTTAAAAAGGCGGTTCTTGCTAGAAAACCCTCAAATAAAGCTGAATTACAACAATTTTGCAAAGATGAGTGGGCCAAAATTCCTCCAGAGCGCTGTAAAAGACTCATTGCAAGTTATCGCAAACGCTTGATTGCAGTTATTGCTGCTAAGGGTGGCCCAACCAGTTATTAGGTTCAGGGGGCAATTACTTTTTCACACAGGGCCATGTAGGTTTGGATTTTTTTTTCTCCCTAAATAATAAAAACCACCATTTACAAACTGCATTTTGTGTTTACTTGTGTTATATTTGACTAATGGTTAAATGTGTTTGATGATCAGAAACATTTTGTGTGACAAACATGCAAAAGAATAAGAAATCAGGAAGGGGGCAAATAGTTTTTCACACCACTGTATCTATGTATCTATTTTCTGATGTCTTATGTCACACCGTTGCAGTTTCTCTTTTAGTTAGTTTTTTTTTTTTTACTAGTGATACTGACAACAAGTGTGAAGAATTTCAATGCATTGGTTAGATATGGTCAAGGAAAAATTGTACATAAACAATGTGCAATCAAGAAAACAAAGGAATACCTACCTGGTTATTCTGATGTCTTACCAAGATTAAAAGGAGTTCTGTTAATTGTTGATCTTAAATTTCATGTATATAATAAGTTAAATGGTATGGTTCATATTTTTATTTGTTCCAGTACACATACAATAATTAGTGCATTCAGTTAACTACTAACTGATATTTCATGATTAAATTTCTAAACATATTTGATGGCTTCTTTCAAACTGATTTACAATTTTGTTCAAAAAAGACACATGAACCAATCTATAACCAGTGTTCATATTGAAAAAGAATAAGAAATGTCATCTTTTCCGTATTCTTAGAAGCTACTAACAATTTACGCCACCTACCACCATTGTGAATCACACATGTTGAGTATCTACCTCGGGTGGCTTCAGAGGCTTTAAGGTAAAATTCAATGGTAAGCACAAAATATTATGAAGAGCCTGATCATCTGCAAAAGACTAAGAAGCAAAATGTTATACTGGAAATTGCTCACATTACTTATTTTGATAAATAATTGCAATGCTTTGTAATTAACAGTGGTAGTAATTATGTCCAAAACTCTATAGAGAAAAAAAAAAATCTGGACTTTTTGTGATTATGTTCAGTTTGGCACAATTCTAATGTGTAGTAAAGTAATATAATGGATTTTTACAGTCAACTAAGTATTATTAATGACTCTTCATTGTTTTTATTATTGAAGGAAATAATAAGTGGCTGGCTTATGGTCTTGTATTCTAACCAATACATCTCAGCCAACACTGCTCGCTTGGTTCCACGTACTCTCACATCCTAAACCATTCTAGCACACACTATTATTTCATTCAAACCACAGTAATGGGTGTCTAACTTTCCCCACAAATAACTTGAAAATTGTTTTTCAAGAACTCACCCAACAAGGTGTGAAATTAAGGACATTTCTTTTTTTTTTTTGAATAATAAAGATTACAACAAACTAAATTCCAGTTTGAAGGTTCTCCACTATGTTTTTTCTTCTTCTGTAATGACAAACAGCATCACTGCAAATAAACATGACAAACATGTCATCTGAGGTGACCTCCAATATAAACATGTTGACACAGTAGTCAATAAGGAGAAGATGATCCAATTTCATTCATGAAGCTTGAAGGACAAACTGATTGATTAATTTTAAGAATTTACTACTCAGGTAAATAGAAAATCTGTCATTTAATGCAACATAATTGATATTGTATTACAGTTCATTCCAAAAAAAAAATATCACCAAGTTGACCGACAAAATTTTTAATACAGGAATATATTACAATTGTATAAGTCATGTCTGTTTCATAAAAATAAGAGATTAATGGCAAATGTAATAAACATCTTAAGCAGTTAACAAGCATGTAATAAGCAATAATGTTTTGTGTGGTTTTAGCTAAATGAATTAAGATATAGATCAAAGACCTTTTTAATGAAACCGTTCCTTTTGACCTCTTTCATTCTTACAAATTTATGTTAGGTTTACAAATGATAACCTGTTCAGTATATTGCAGAAAATAGGAACTGTTATCATATTTCCTCTTTGAGTACATATAGTATGGAGAGCACAAACACATATAAACTGTGTGTGTAGTCAGACAAGTGGATGGCTTGGAAGGGATGACATAAAAATGAGTCAATGATCACAAGTAACTTTTACATTAAAGAAATTAAAAAAAAAAAAGTTCAGAATACTCCTATTTTTTCCAAAATAGATAGATGTAATAAACCCTACAGTACACTATGGGGTTTTAAGTAAAATAATTTCATTTTTCTCATCTGGATATCTTACTGGGATAAAAGGTGTGGTCTCCCCACCTAAATAAAATAATTATGAAGAAAGGTGTTTTATTTTGAACCGAAAAAAAAAAAGTAACATCATATACAGTTGGAAAACAAAACACGTCGGTAGAAATGTGTTAGCAACATAATAAAAACACCCAATGAGAGTTTCAATTAGTAAATATCTGTATAAAATTGGATTATTAAAGGTAGGCTGTTAATGTGTAATAAATGCTTTACATGTGAGACCAAACCTTTTATTACTTTTATTTTTTCATTTTTTACATGGGACAATACAGCAATCCAGTCATGCAAATCTTGGTTTAAGCATTTTGCATCTCTTTTCCTATCTTGTAGCTCAGGATTTTATTCCAGTCTATCTTGGTGCGAGTTACAGGTAGCTGTCGGCGTAAGGCTTTAAAAGTAGTGTCCGACATGGTCTGGTAATTCTCATTAATTGCAGTCTGAAAGAAAAAAAAAACAAATATAAATTTTGAAGAAGCATCCATCTACTAATTCTCACTGATGTCTGGCAACGTTATGTTTGTGGTATGTTTTCAAACGGACAAATTTATCAAGCAATGTGTTTGGATTATGGAAGGAAACCTGCACAAACTCTGGATGAACATCTAAACTACACCTAAGAGGCACTACAGCCCAAAACCAGACCATCACCTATGTACATTACCTGTAGTGCCACCAGGTTAGTTTTTATTTTTTCCCCAAATACAGACATATACTATATGGCCAAATGTTTGTGGACACCTAAACATCTTTCCCTTATGAGCTTGATGGACATCCAATTCATAAACAATGGGCATTACCCTTTGCGACTATATCAGCCTCCACTCACTTAGTAAGGCTTTTATTTGTTTTTAGGAAGGTGCTTCAGTGTATCTGTGTGAATTTGTGCCCATTCAGCCAAAAGAACATTTGTTAGGTCAGGTACTGATGCTGGACAAGAAAACTTGGCTCATAATCACCACTCCAATTCATCTGCAAAATTGTTCAGTAGGGTGGAGGTCAGGGCTCTGTGCGGGACATTAGAGTTCCTCCATGTATTTATGGACCTGGCTTTGTGCATAAATGCTCAGTCATGCTGGAACAGAAAAATGGCCTTTCCCAAACTGTTACCACAAAGTAGGAAGTGCACAATTGTTCAAAATGTCTTTGTATGTATTACCATAGTACTAGGATGTTGTACTGTGTTAGCCATTATGAATGTAGTGAGAAGTTATGCAAAATGACACCTTTTATTCGCTAACTAGAAAGATTACAATATCCAAGCTTTCAAGGCAACTCAGGCCCCTTCTTCAGGCAAGAAGCATGCATTTTGTAATCATTCTGTGTATTACCATTAACAGTAGCCTTCACTGGAACCAGGGGATCTAGTTCAAACCCTGAAAAATAGCCCCAGACCATTGTCTCTCCTCTACCAAACATTACAGTAGGCACTATGCAGTCCAAAACGTAACATTTTCCTGCCATTCGCCCAACACAGATTCAACCATCAGACTTCCAGATAGTTAAGCTTAATTCAACAGTCCATAGAACATTTCCACTGTTCCAGAGTCCAATGGTGGCCTGCTCTTCGGCCGAATCCTGAACCCCAAATTCATGAAGCTCCCAATGCACACTTCTTCTGATGATGTCGTTTCCAAAAGGCAATTTGGAACTCTGCTGTTATTGATGCAGTAAGCGATTTTTACACCCTACATGCTTCAGCACTCAGCCACCCTGCTCTGTGAGTTGGTGTGGACTACCTACCACTTCATGGCTGACCTACTGTTGCTCCTAGAAGCTTCCACTTCACATTAATAGCACTTACAGTTGACCGGGGCAGATCTATCAGAGCTGAAATTTCACGTATTGACTTGTGGCTAAAGTCACTGAGCTCTTCAGTGTTTGTCAATGGAGATTGTTCTGCTGTGTGGTGGCTTGTATGCACCCCTTAACAGTGGTTGTGGCTATAACACCTGAACTCAATAATTTGGACGGTGTCCACATACTTTTGGCCAAATAGTTTATATGACTGTAATTGACGCACCAAAATTTATTAGTTTGCAGGAAAGGCAAAAATAAGGTGGTGTGAGGGGCATAGTTAAGATTTCAATGATGATTGCTCTAAGGAAAAAACCATGGCTGCCTCACTACTATAACAGGGTTGGCATTCACACAAAATATTTTCAAGAGAACTTTATGCAGCACATTTATGTAATTAGGTGCTGAGAATCAAAGCACTGCGTCTGCTTTGTTTCCATGCCTGTTGTACTGTAAATCTGACTCAAGACAGGGGCAGAAATACACGGCTCCCATCATAAATCTGTCTTTACCAGTCAGACGCTACTGCAGGTCACTGGTTCATACAAAGGTACCTGTCCATCTCTGGGTATTTTTTCAATGGAAAGCTTGATGTTGCATAGGCTGATCTGAAAATAACAGATTAATAAAATTTAAAAACTGCATAGCTAGGTGGTGTGTAATGTCTTTGCATTTTTTGACCACTGAAAGATTTTAAGCCATTTACATTTTTAGATCTAATGCTCCAAATCTGATGGAAACCATTCTGCTTGTGAAACATTTTCAAGTAGGCTGCTAATACTGTATGTTAAACGTATTTAATTCTTGTAGATATAATTCAAATGTTTTTAGTGGGCTACAATTGACTCAGTATGTGGTCCCTTATACAATATTTTCCCCAGCAGGGTGTGATAATGAAAATCGACACTTTGTCATCTACTGTTTCTCAGTGGATGATGGCAGATTTATAGGATCCCTGCTCTCCTCTTATTCCATCTGTTATACCTATACATAGTCAAGGTTGCAAAATTCTATCTAAAGCCTTCTAAATAAGATTGTTCCTTCTTTTAAAGTCATCTCAGATGGTTTCTTTAACTGTTAATTTATTGAAAAATTTTCAATTTCAAAATTAAGCAGAATATTGCCAGTGTTATGAAAATGTTTTGATGATTTACACTTTGAATCGTCAAAGTCATGGCCAGCGGAATCTCTCTTTTATCTGGACATCAGTGTGTAAGCAAGTATAATTAAAAGCTCTTGAGAGATTATTAGCATCTGGCATATTGTCTGTATTATATATGTTCTTCTGTTGTTGGAAGTAGTTGCATCAGTAACAACTTACTCTCACAGGAAATGTAAAGCACACTCATTTGATGCAATGCAGTGCAACACTCTGGAGTATTAGGTGTCACTGAAATAGATTCAGCCTTACATTGAAGCTTTGAGAGCATCCATATTTTTCAGAATGTTGCCCCTGACGTCTGTGGAAATTAAATGATTATTAAACTGAAATACTTTTACCAGTGTTGATGTATGGAATGTTTACTGTAAGTTTATAGGAGTATTTTATATGTCGTAATTGAAATGTTTTATTACAGAGTACTCTTCCACCGGTGTTAAGCTATGAGGAAATACACTGAACACTCCTCCCATATGAAGTAAACTGGGGTCAAAGAAGAAGAGCACAGAAGTGAAAGCAGACGCAATGTCAAGTAAGTGGAAGATCTCAATATACTGTAAAGGAAAATGAAAATAGGAATTGACTTTATTTCTTGATGGCGACAGTTCTAAATTATTGGCACAGTAGTCCCTTTTCCACAGCACACCTGCAATGTACAAAAAGCTTGACATCTGACAGATTTTAAAGCAGTTCATAAATGTGTATACAATTTGTATCGCAGCCCAAATACAGCAAGTTGCACCTGTGCTACTTGTGTGAATTCAGCAGTGTATTTATAGAGCAGAATCTATGCAGTGAAAATGCCTTTCAAAGAATATGAAATTTCCAATGCACTAAAAGTGTTAGAGCAGTGCAAACATTTAAAGATATATATAACTTTCACAAATATCTCCATTGTATATAATCCAAACACAAAGCCAATAAAATAAATATTTAGGGGACAAAAATAGAAGAAATCTGTCTGAAACTTAATCTAATACATATTTCACTTTCCAAAGAGGAGAGAATGAAACAAGAAATTTCCCTCTTAAAACTGCAGCCTTGGCTAATTAACTTATAGAAAGATGCCAGCATGCGTCAGTCAGAAAGTGGTCCCTCTTTGTAAAGATCTTCCAAACGATGACATTATTTTTTTTAATTTGTTTTGCTTTATGTTATTGTGTCTCAAAACATAAAAGGTGAGACAGTAAAGGTTACCTCATACTCATAATTCTAGTGTAAGCAACACAGATACAATCATTTTTCTTTTATGTTCAAATATTTTATGGAAGACATTGTATACACATTAATTAAAAGTACTTCATACCTGATTTCCAGGTGTTGAAATATTTACGACAAATTGCAACAACTAGATAAAAAATAAATAAACAAATAAATAATACCTGATATTCATTTTCCGATGTCTCCAATAACTTAATGAATTCCTTGGCAGTCTGAGCTTCATTCTGGGACAGAAAAAGTAGAAAAGTTAACTTCATCACGAGGGAACTCATTTAGTGACAATTACCAAAGAATATTTTGCTGGATTAGGTCAGGTTTTGATGGAAATCTAATAACTTTTGGTATTAGTTTTTAAGGCAGTTTACAATTACTTAAACTGATTTATCTTTAATCACTTTAATGCCCTTCACAGTTTACCTAGAAATGATACAACATATCCAGTCTGGTTTACTGTAGTTTAAATTATCTCCAAAATCTTAAGTGTAGAATTGAGATTTCATAAATATGTATTAACTCAGGAAGAAATTCAGTCTACATACTTTGGACTTTGGTGCTGTTAGTATTGGTATACAGTTTTCTTAATGCAGCAGTCAAGGGGTGCTTATACTGAATATCCTGCACTAAGCATTTTGTGAGAATACAGATGTACTCCATTCTATCCAACAAATGACAAGCTTTTATTAAATTTTGTTTTGTAATGTGCGTGAACCTTAAATCACACTATTACAAAACAAGGTCAAAACTAAAGCATTTCTTCTTTTTATTATCGATTTTTTGCAAAATGTTACATGCAAAAGCACATTGCTGCCATCTGTAGGATGAAACAATCAAAGCCTTGATATGATACACGTTACATACAGTATGTAACAAAGAGCCAGAAAAAGACTAAGAAAGGATTGATTATTTGGGCCTCCGATTACACTGCACAACAAAGGTTTTGCTTCTTGAACACTGCTGGGTGTTTCTTACAGATTTTTGGGTGCTGATCACGAATATCACATCAAAATTTAACCATCACGTACCGTTTCAGTTTTGCCACAATTTTTTCTTATATTTGTATCCAAACATTTTCGCTCCCATAAGTGACTTATCAACAACGGTTTGTGCAGCCTGGGCATGTCCAGGAATGGAATCAGGCCAGGTTGGAAGCTGTTCTGTGGAAGATGACATCCTGGGCATGCCTGGGCAGGTCTGAACAAGCTTGACGCTGTCTCAGAATGCTATAAAGGTGGCTTGTATACACCGATCCTGCTCATTTGGTTAATATAGATAGTCAGTGTGTATGTATAGTATCAGTATAGTAATGTATAGTATCTGTAGCAATATAACAGTAAGTAAGCTTGATGCTATAGATGTTTTGGTGTCAGGAGATATGTCTCGTCAATGTCGTAACAGTCGTGATACATTCTGCTACATCTGTGGTGAATATACACTTGCGCCTCAGAGATGTTGGATGATTGTTCTTGTGAAGAAAGCTTATCATTTGTATTTCGGCTGCAAAATTGGTGATCCAGACAAGGAATGGGTGCTTCACATTTGCTGTGCGACATGTGCTGTCAGTCTGAGAACCTCGCTCTGAGGCACTCGAAAGACGATGCCGTTTGCTGTTCCAATGATATGGCAAGGACAGAAAGACCATGTGATGGACTGTTACTTCTGTTTGACTAATGTGTCTGGTTTCTCTGCCAAAAACAAGAAGTCAATTGAATATCCTAATCTGCCTTTAGTAATGAGACCCTTGCCACATGACGAAAGTCTTCCAATTCCGAAACCACCAGAGGATTGGACCTTAGATGAACCAGATGAAGAAACTGAAATGCAGGTTACTAACAGTGACATTGACCTGGATTTTGAACTGTGTTCATCAGGCGATCCACATCTGATAACACAGTCCGAACTGAACAATTTGGTCAGAGATTTGGGTCTGGCAAAAGCAAAAGCCGAGCTGCTGGGTTCGAGACTGCAGGAATGGCGTTTGTTGTCACCAGGTATGAAAATTTCGAGGCCAACATCATGATATAACCAAATTTTTTGCACAAGTCGACAGTCTCTGTTTCTGTTGTGACATTGAAGGATTGTTCTCGGCCTTGGGTTGTGATCACAACCCGGAAGAGTGGCGTCTCTTCATTGATTCATCAATGTTAATCCTGAAAGCTGTTCTGCTACACAATGGCAACGTTTATCCTTCAGTACCTGTTGGCTAAGCAACACACATGAAAGAAACTTATGAGAATATGGAACTGTTGCTAAAGCACGTCCAGTATAGCAGGTACAACTGGAATATCTGTGGAGATCTTAAAGTCGTTGCTCTGTTACTAGGACTGCAGCTCGGCTATACAAAGTACTGTTGTTTCATCTGTGAATGGGACAGCCGTGCCAAAGAGTCGCACTATTCGACAGAACTAGCCACTCCATAAAAAGTTAGTTCCAGGACAGAAAAATGTGGCATGAGTGGCACAACAGATCAGACATGTTATGAGTGACAAGCGGTTTGAAGATCTGTTAGCTTATGCGAAACATAAACGTGACTAAATACATTATTGTCAGTAAACATATAAATGTCTATTTCTCAGAGTTCCTACGTGATGCAGTAAAACCAAAACTATATTTGTGCATACCCGGTAGGTACCTGTCACAATCAGCAAAAACTTTTCAGGAAGCAAGACATTTAAAAAAAATTGTTCTGCAGTGTTATTAAAACAACCGAGGAACTTAATTTGTTTCTAAAACGTTTTGAGGAATATTACGTAAGCACCATATTGCTGGAGATAACCCATATTTGACTCACAATGTCCTTGAATCAACGGAAATTTTTATGTAGCACTGAATAAAAATTAAATTGAGATCCAACTTACAGAAAGAGACAAGGATTCCTGTACATCTTTATGGCTGACAAGTTGTACATTTCCGTCTTCATAATAATGAACCTGAATCATTAAGAAATCTCATTATTTCATTGTACAACATTCTGCTTGTGCAATACTTACCAATTCTTTTTTTATAACAATTTGCTATAAAAATGTAATAAATATTTTCAAAACTTTATAAAGCCATAGTCCAGATGTTTAAAATTGAATCAATGACATTTCTTATAACTTATTGATAAAACATACACATATAGACACCGCTGAAAGCACCAAGTCTACTCAAGAGGAAAACCAGACTACTTTCAACAGTATGGAAGGCATCTGGAGCAAGGTGTACATCAGTGTGGTCAAAGATGAGAAATATATTCTAAGATGCCAAGATAAAGTACTTTAAAAATTGGCACGGTTAACCAAAAAACTAGAATCTTCTAATTTTAGTATACAGTATGTTCTCAGTTGAGTCATGCAATTGTGCCTAACCTCTTAGCATTTTTCAACATTGTTATGTTGAAAAAAATTATATTTTAGTAATGTATTTATTATTAGTAATATACTCCCTTCACATTATTACATCACTTTTGTAAAAAATCACTATGACCAATGTTAACATTTGACATATGGGTCCTACAAAAATATTTACAAATCTACAGACATATTAGAAAAATTCATATGATGACTTATTACATGCAAAGTCAAGACCATTCAATGGATAAAGAAGCCCTAATAGCGCTTCACAAGTTTAAACAACATAGATATTCTACCTGTATCTTCATTATACCCACTACTTGAGTGGGTACTCCTGGAGTGATGTTAAATTTCCATTCTGACCTCCAGCGTCCATTCCTTGAAGTAAAAGAGAAAAAATTATGGAAATGTATTCAATTTTTAAAAATCCCAACTATATATAGTTTTACTACAGTTTTGGTAGTCTGCTTAACAAAGTCACTACAAATTAACTTTTCACACCTACACCATGTAACAACGAGGGTTATACAATTGCTTTGGATCTGCAGGCGCATAAGGAATTTAAAAATGCCTGGTTTACGTGCTGTTGGCACAGTAAGATTCCGTAGCCAAAGGAAATGCTGCTGTGCATAATGAGTAACAGGCCATCAAGAGTAAAGGAGTGTCTGCGTCAAGATTGAAAATTTTTTAATGTAAGTGTTATCTGGCTCCTAATAAAGACCCTGATTTCTACAGCAAAAAAAAAAAAGGACAAAAAAACAAAATAAATAACATTTGGAGAGAATTAGCACAAACCCTAATGAGACATTTCTTCTTCATTAAATTCTGTTTCACAAGGCTGTTAGCAATGCTTTTTGCTTCAAGTTTCACATTAAAAAAATGGCCATTTGTATCTTCTTGGGCTTTTCCAACTCTGTTGCCATCTTTTTGGGAACCATGATTCTGAAGATATGAGAATGCTCCTGAGCAATCTACTTGACAAGCCGACTTAACCACAGCATGTGAATGCAGCATTAGCTATGAGAATGAATGATCGACCAGGTCCTCACTGCAGGGTCAAATGTAGGTGGGGTTGGATGTCAAAGTGTTGCCATCAAAGACTAGTTTGCTGATGGATATGAGATGGGGCAAGGGCAGATACTAGACTGTTAGCTTAAAATGGGACCTACTCCTGCATTCTGGTATAATAGACAAATGGTATTTAACACTTGCAATGATTAATAAATAAACAATATCATTACTAGCAAATTGAATAAGTTGGTTAACCAGCAGGTGACAAAGAGTACTGGGAAGAGAATGCTCCACATGGAGTGAGGTTATCAGTGGAATCCCTCAGGAGTCCGTCCTTAGACCATTACTTTTTTGATTTATATTAATGACATTGATTCTGGTATAGTTACTAAACTTGTCAAATTCACACTAGGACACTAAAATTGGACGGATGGCAGACATTGAGGAAGCAGCAAAAAGATGCAGCTTAATGTAAAACAGTGCAAAGTGCTACACGTGAGCAAAAGGAATATATATATCTATATTTATATATAATCCGACATCTGTATTTCTGCCTGTTTGTCTGTCCACTTTTTACAAGAGAACTACTTAACAGATTTAGATCGGGTTTTTTTCTATAATTTGCTTGAACACTCCGGTTGATTTTGCAACTTCTCTCATCACGCTAAGAATCATAGCTCACTTGCAGGAGCAATATATTTGTGCTAATTTGAGCCAGAGGCTGCAGGCCGAGGGAAGGTGGAAGTGCAACATCAGTAGTAGGGAGCCAGGTTGGGCCCTCCTTACTATCCTGTGTCACTACTAGACAGGCGGAGTCACGGAGTACGGCTAGTCAATTATAAATACAAGATGGTAGACTCTGTCATATATATCTGAAAAGGATTTAGGAGTTTATATTGACGCAACATTTTCATATTTCAACTAAGCAATTGCACAAAAGCAATTAAAACTGAAAATATTAGACTGCATCATTTAAAACATTGAATTTAAGTGAAGGAATGTTATGCTCAAATTATATAATGCATTTGGAGTACCACATCTGGAGTGTTGTGTGCAGTTCTGGTCACCATGCAACAAAAAACACCTAGCAACACATGAAGCTGTGTAGAGGAGAGCAACCAAGAACATCCCAGGAGTTAAGGACATGTCCTGCTCTGACTGACAGAGAATTAAACCTGTTTAGTCTTGAGCAGATGACACTGTGTGGGGACCTAACCCAGCTATTTAAAATCCTCAAAGGCACTGATAAAGTAGGTCTAGCAACATTGTTTCAGCTTAAGAGTGAATCACATACTCAAGGAGATCAGTGGAAATTAACAGGAAGTGCATTTAAAACTGAATTCAGAAAGCACTTCTTTACGCAAAGAGTTGTGGGATTCTGGAACAAACTGCCAAGACATGTAGTTGAAGCAGAAGCCTTTAAAACCTTCAAGAAAAATCTGCATCAGATATTCGGACAGCTTAGCTATTAGTTAAATAAATGGACTTGATGAACCGAATGGTCTGATCTCATTTGTCAAATTTCTTATGTTCTTAAATACACATCTAATGCTACACCTTCCTTATACGGTAAGACTCAGATATCCAACCTTGTTACATATGACATATGTTACATATGTACCTGGAAAAAAATCAAAGCACTGCCAACATCTAGCTCTGTGCTGTTCTTAGGGCTACAGTGAGGTATATATGGAACGGCTGCAAAGATGATTGGTGTTGGCACCTGCTCTACACATTTAAAAATCATCCTACTCGTTCTTCATAATTGAAAAAATTCAGCTTCATTGTGGTTTATAAGACAAAAAAAGTATTAAAGACTATCTTCACATGCTTCATTTTGTTGTAAAGCACTTGTTTGTACTTTGCAAGGGTATTGCTGTACCAATAACAAAAACTGTTACAAAAATTACTAATAAGCATTTTGTTAAACAAAATAAAAACAAAACTACTTGCAAAAGCTGAGTGAAAACCAAAAACTAAAGAAATTAAAATTGTATACTTGAAAACTAACTGAAATAAAATAAAAATGGATATAAATGAAAATTTGCTGTTTTGTTTTAACGTAACCACAGTTGCTGGTCATCATTATTCCCTTTGCGGTACATGCCTGTGAGGGCACACAACTAACTTTTAAATGCAGATTTTTACAGTAGTGAAAAAGAAACATGTCAGGAAATTCCTTACTGAAGCTTTTTCAAAAGAGGGACAGCCTCACAGCCCTCCTTCCCGTAATCAGTTAATAAAAATAGCCAAAGAAAGCCTATATGTGTATCCTTTAAAATACTGGCATTAAAGTTAATTAGTTCGTCCTATGCTCAACATTCTCTTTGAAGTAGCTTTGGCTTATGCAATACAGCAAAGCAAAGCTCCGGGGCAAAATACTTTAGCAAATAACCCATATTTAAAGAGTTAAACCAGAACAACAACAAAAAAAAAAAACAGGGACAGTAGTTTAGGATAAATTACTCCCATCATCCAGTGGACAAAATTATTTTAGTTTTATTCACCAGGATATCCATCCATCCATTTTCCAACCCGCTGAATCCGAACACAGGGTCACGGGGGTCTGCTGGAGCCAATCCCAGCCAACACAGGGCACAAGGCAGGAACCAATCCCGGGCAGGGTGCCAACCCACCGCAGTCACCAGGATATACTGCTTTGAAAACAGGAAAAGTCACTTTCTGTAAAATGTCCAAACCAAAACACAAACTGGTGTGCATAGCGAGATACTAAAGTAAACTATGGAGCTGAATTAAGATATGAAGATCAACTCACTGTTTAACACTGAGCATTCCTCATCAGATTCTGGTGATGATACAAGGAAAAAAAAGGAAAATACTGTATTACTTTTACTTTTTTGATAACTTTTTCTGTCTGGCTTGAGTTCTGCCTTGCACCTGATGCCATCAGGTTAGGATCTGGTGAATGTGGTGGATTCAATCATTAATGGATAGCTGGATGAATAAATAAAACATCATCTCTCTCTCTATCTATCTCTCTCTCTCTCTCTCTATATATATATCTCTATCTATCTATCTATCTATCTATCTCTCTCTCTCTCTATATATATATATATATATATATATATATTATATATATATATATATATATATATATATATATATATATATATATATATATATATATATATATATAAATAAAATCTAATGTCTGTCTGTATGTCTGTCCGCTTTTCACATGAGAACTACTTAACGGATTTAGATCGGGTTTTTTTTAATAATTTGTTTGAACATTCCGGTTGAATTTGCAACCTCTCTCATCGTGCCAAGTATCATAGTTCACTTGTGGTACTGATTTATTTGCGCAAATCCAAGAGAGACACAGTGGAGCCCTCCTCACCCACGCACCAACCTCAGGGCGTGTACCTTACTTCCACTTAGCTAACGAATGAGAGAACTATTTAACGGATTTACATCCTGTTTTTTTCTAGAATTTGCTTGAACATTCCGGTTAATTTTGCGACTGCTCTCATTGTGCTAAGAATCATAGTTCACTTGCAGGAGTTATATATTCGCGCTAATCCGAGACAGAGGCTGCAGACCAAGGGGAGAGGGAAGCGTGATGTCAGGAGTGGGGAGTCGGTCTACCTCTGAGTTTTGGAGCGTAACTTGCATCCGCTTAGCTAACGATACCTTTTTGTTTATTGATGTTTAAAGTTTGTCTTGTTTCACTACTATGCAGGGAATAGCTAGTTTGTTATAAAAATGAAATAGGTTTCCAGCCAATCGTCTTTTTTCAAGTCTAGAATGTGATTCTGCTTTTAGATACTAATACAAATGAAAAGCTTTGATTTAAGTTGATTGTGCTTTTTTTTTTTTGCCATTGTCTTAGACAGAATATGATTGTTTTAACTTGACTCCCAAAGCAAAGAACTGGTCTGAAATTAAACATTATTGTCTGAGAGTACTTCACATACGATTCTGACAGTAAAAAGAGCAAGAATCCATGATATGGCAGTCAGATATTTGGAACCTAATTAAAATGAAATAACCTGAACAATTTAAAAACACTCTTAGAGTGCTTTCATAAAGAAGTCTATAAGCAGTTTGAGGACTACAGCATGCTGAAAAAACACAAACCTACTAATGAAGGTGACATGGCAGGTTATGACAGACAGCAAACTTTTGTCTCTGAAGAAGGTGCTGTCTGGTCACATCAGTCAAGCAAATGCAAGAACAGAGAAAGTGTGCTGGCATGCTTATGTATTGAATGTCTAGGAGGTTGTGTGAATTACCAGCCTTCACCTGGCAAGTACTTAATCCTAAGCATAAAATGTCCAGTGCTTCCAAACTAAAGACTCTGCCCATTGAATAGACAGACGGTGCTACAGTTCAAGTAAGATGTTTCTTTAAAATTTGACAAGATAAATCTGTATTGATGGATGGAGCAAACAGAGGCTCCCTGAGTCCTGTTCATATGTAGACCAGTGTTTCTCAACCACTGCCACCGATGGGTCGCAAGCCGCTACGTTTACATTGGTTTACATTGCAGTATGTCAGGAAGTAGATCTCCGCTCCATGAATCGTGTTTGATCCCCCTCCCACTTGATCCACCAAGGGTAAACCCTAACCACTCGGACAATCTTCCTTGATTCACTGTCACTGCCTTAATATGCACATTTTACCAAGGGAAACATATTCCAAATTATCCAAAAGTGAGTAAGCCCATCAGACATCAGTACATGAGTGGAAGGAGATGAACTCTTTTGACTTCAAGCATGGCTGAATGGAGACTGCCTATTGGACATGGCCCTTTACAAGCTACACAAGGGTCCCAGGGGCCCAGTAACTAGGTTGTCCAGTGACTTTTTAAGACCCACTCCTGATCTCTTAAGTATCTTGACAGTATTAAGTATGTAAGATCTAATATTACCATCATATTTTTGCAGAGAAAAAGCTTTTGAAGAAGGTCTTTTTTCAGCTGTTTCTTTGATACTGGTGTTATAACACACTGTGTAAATCTCTATTAGGCCTTTCAGCAGAGCTACTCTACTTGATGAATTTGTAGTACTGTGCAGCTGGCCCGTATGGAAGTGAAAACGAAAATTCAGCCAGTAACCAAGTGCCACATATTCAATTATGAGTTGATATGACCAAGCTCAGGCTAAAGTGGGGTTGGAAGATGGATGGATAGATCCATCTTGTAAAGGATGCCTTACATGGATATGTCACAAAATAGATTCACCAGTTTTGACAGAAATGGCCACTTCCTTTGCCATGTCTGTTAGCACTAAGTATGGCTACCTCTGCATCCTCCCTCAGAGGCTCTGGACATTCTGGTTGCGGACTTTCTTAGTTCCCATTTGGGAGATGGTTAAAACTGATAAAACTTAAGGAGAGAAGGCAAGCAATAGACAACTTTAGCAGGCACTTCATAGATAGGAAAAGGCTACAGGCACACTAGTAGCCAGGACGGACATAGCACAATGAACAGTTTTGAGACTAGCCGTGAATTTCATGTTCATCCATAATAAAACACACCATGCCACTGTTCTGAAGGTCCTGTTGCCTCTTAGATTGTCATTTTAATGCCCTTTTTTATGACAAAGTCAGATGGCATAGTGTCAGTAGGAGCACAAGCAGGGTAGAATTTCAGAGACTTAACTGTATTTTACAACAAAAGCAAAACATTTTCTTTGGTCAAATTAAGGAGAAAGATTGCTTCGCTCAGCAGAATTAAATTTTTGGACGAAATAAAAGAAACATTCACTACATATAACAAGTGACTAGACTGCTGAAGGCATAAATAAGATCATATCACAAAAAGCAAACTCAAAGGACACAACCTTATTTTCCATTTCTCCTGGCACCTGCTTGTTAATCAGAACATTATGCTTATATTTTATATGACAGAAAACATGTACTATAAATTCAAATAAATATGCCTAAAGTAATAAAATTGCACATTTACATCTAATAATTCTGCCGTCCAAAGTGGATTTGATTAATCTGAAAAACTACAACTTAGATTTCCAGCATTGAAAAATTTTATTATCACCCACAAATGAAAAAAGGCTAATTTGCAAAGGTACAATAGGCTCTAAATCATTTTTCAACCATGAAAAACAAGTCCCATACTAAAACCGGTAAGTGTATTTTTTAATTAATTATACACCAAACTAAAATATTTAAAACACAATAAGTAAACTGCTGCAAATGTGAAAACCTGTATATATGTGTTAAATTACAGTAACACTCTGCATTGTAAGGACAAATTACTCACCAGAAATTTTTTGGTTGAAACTGATGACACTCAATGCATACAATGATTGCCTGATGCCCATCAATCGTTTTCCCATAAACCTACAGGAATATAAATATGAAATTATTTTAAAAGATTATAGTGAAGATATTACAAAATAGGCCTTAAAACTGTTTTACAATCAGCATTTTTTCAGCATAAATTTCTATTGAGTATTGTACCCTGCATTACATTATTAAATATTCCATCTCTATCTCTACATTTTAGATATAATATTTCATTTCTATATTGGGGGAATTGAAGGGTATTGCCTTTCTGCCCTGAACTTTAATACTCAGAATAAAAGTACAAGAATATAAACCTGGGATCAAAAATATATCTCTTATGTACTGAAATGCTTATCTATAATAATAAAAGGCAAAGCCCTCACTGACTGACTGACTGACTGACTGACTCACTCATCACTAATTCTCCAACTTCCCGTGTAGGTGGAAGGCTGAAATTTGGCAGGCTCATTCCTTACAGCTTACTTACAAAAGTTAGGCAGGTTTCATTTCGAAATTCAAAGCGTAATGGTCATAACTGGAACATATTTTTTGTCCATACACTGTAATGGAGGAGGCGGAGTCAGGTATCGCGTCATCACGCCTCCTACGTAATCACGTGAACTACAAACAAGGAAGACATTTACAGCACGAGTCACACGCGGGAAAAACGTTCATTACACAATTGACAAGGCAGCGAAACAATAAGAAGCAAGTGAGTGACGCATACAAGCATCTTCATAAGACACGAGGTATAAAAAAGCACGGTGTAAACCGTAAGTCTAAATTAACTTTATAGAAACGCTCCCGCTGCCGTTTGCAATACCATATTCGCGAGATACAAGTTTAATGAGAAGACACGAGGTATAAAAAAGCACGGTGTAAAGCGTAACCTTAAATTAACTTTATACAAACGCTTCCGCTGCCGTTTGCAATGCCATATTCGCGAGATACAAGTTTAATGAGAAGACACGAGGTATAAACGAGAGTTTGCATCACTTTGTAACAGAGTTAACATTGCTGTAGCGAGAAACTTTTAACTGCCGGGTCTTAGCTAACATTAAATAAACCCGTGGACATCGCAACATCACACAAGAGAGCGGCTCACGTGAAGTGACTGAACACAGCAGGAGTGATCACTTCCATAAATCAAACCTGTTCAAAAAACACATTACACAATTGATAAGGTAGGAAAAGAATATGAAACAAAGCACGGTATAAACCGTAACTTTAAATTAAGTTTATAGAAACGCTGCCGTTTGCAATACCATATTCGCCCCTGCGAAGCGCGGTGATTTTGCTATATATATTAAACTATTTCAACCATTGTATGATCTGCTTCTCGCAACTGAAAGAGGGCACCGCGGCAGAAGTTAGCCGACTTGCTCACCAACCACAAGCGTTACCTGGTAGGTAACCACTCATACAATCAGATTGTGAATCAGACTACGAATGCCTGCAATGTAATTTCCCCGATCTACATGCTGTCAAATGAACGAACCACACGCCGTGGCACAACGTTAGGGGCTTCGCCTCTACGTCCGAGGATCGATTCCTGTAAGGGAGTGCAGTGACTGTGTACTCCTGATGAGCCCACAATTACGGCGAAACACGTGTCGCATACTATGCATCTTCAAAGCACGGTGTAAACAGTAAGTTTAAATTGAGTTTATAGAAACGCTGCCGTTTGCAATACCATATTAGATGACTTTGTAACGGAGTTAAAATTGCTGGAGCGGTAAATTTTTAACTGCCGGGTCATGTCGCGTGTTCTTGGGTAGGTACACCAAAAAATGTATACATTTATGCATGTAATGGGCAAACAAAAAATGTACTATACCCGAAAGCACTACAGTAGTACTCAATGTATCTTTACTTCTTAAATGTTAATGTTTTACTGTTTAATAATTTATACGCTTCTTATATGTTATTCAGATTCTTTTATCAAAATACCAGTAACAGCGCACTGCACGATAACGTGGAGTGAATACACTTGACATGACCATTCATAGTATTTATCCCCTTTCACTGTACGTTTACCATTCGTTTGCTCAGAGGTTGATGCGCTTGCTCTTCACCCTAGCGTCCCGCTGCTTTCTTCTTTCGTCGGCATCTTTTCCCGTTAAAACTGATTTTTTTTTAAACTTTGTATGTTTTCTTTAATTTTTTCAGTTAAGCTGGCACTTAAGTCTTCAATCTGCCGCAAGAATAATTAGCGAAGGTGGTAGACAATGAAAACGTCAGCCGTACGCATCCGCCACGCACGCACTGGTGCGCGCAGCTGTGAGTTGATTCTACAATAAAATAAAGATAAAAAGAGTAATAACTTGCAGCACCGCTATTCAATTACACTTGCCTATAGCCTCTCCTAAGGGGAAATACTGTGGGATCTGGGCATCCGTCAAAGCAGCAATCACAAGCCCGATTAGAAAGCAGGAAGCTGTGATTTGTCCTCTCCCTCCCATGTAACAATCACAGCCCGTGTTGCAACGCACTATGTATGTATGTATGTATATATGTGTATATATATATATATGTATGTATGTTCATATGTGTGGGAAAGCGAATAGTAGACTTGACGTAGTATATGTGTACCAAATTTCAAGTCAATAGGTGAAACGGTTTGCGAGCTACAGCTGATTTAAAATCCTGGACAGACAAACGAATAGCCACGGTAGCGTATTATAGAAGAACATTTTACTGTTTAATAATTTATATTTATATGCAATGTGCTTCTTTTATATTACTTCATATTCTCATATGATAATGATGTTAATGTTGTTTATATTGATTTCTATGTTATTGTAAGTGCTCTTTATTTGTGGAAAAATAAATTTGGCAATTAAACTTATTTTATACATACATTTTATGTTTTTCTCTTGCACTCAGTGAGCGAATCCACTGGGTAATCAGCTATATATATAATATATATATATATAATATACATAGATAGATATATGTGTATGTATGTAGATATACAAATATGTATATGTATATATGTGTATATATATGTACATATACAAATATGTATATGTATATATATATGTATATATGTGTATATATATATGTAGATATACAAATATGTATATATATGTAGATATACAAATATGTCTATATATGTGTCTGTATGTGTCTATATATATATATATACATATATATATATATGTATATATATGTATATATATGTATGTATATATATATATATATATGTATATATATGTATATATATGTATATATATATGTGTGTGTGTGTATGTATGTATATGTATGTGTATATATATATGTTGATATATGTTTATATATGTGGATGTGTATATGTATATATAAATGTATATATGTATATATGTTTATGTATATATATATATATATATATATATATATATGTTTACATAACCTCTTTAAACACACTTCTTCTCCGCTGCGAAGCGCGGGTATTTTGCTAGTCTATACTAATAAAAGGCAAAGCCCTCACTCACTGACTCACTCATCACTAATTCTCCAACTTCCCGTGTAGGTAGAAGGCTGAAATTTGGCAGGCTCATTCCTTACAGCTTACTTACAAAAGTTAAGCAGGTTGTATTTTGAAATTCTACGCGTAACGGTCATAACTGAATCCTACTTATGTACATATATACGTCCATAGCCTGCAGCTCGGTTGCCGTGTGAGGCAGGGTTGCGTCCTGCGTCCCCCGGCCTCCCACGTAGTTGGCTGCCTGCCTATATTGCGCCCCCCATCCCCACGCCTCCCACGTAGTTGGCTTCCTGCCTATATTACACGTTTGGAGAACCGCCAATGCCTCTTAAACATCTTAGATTCACAGGTGACGATTTGAGTAGTGGATACTTTGATGTTTATGAATGTTTCAACTCTCAAAAGCTGGATGCAAAGTTATCGATGAAACCGGTTGTATGCTTACAACACTTGACTGATGCCGAATGTCACTTCAACACAACAAGTCCTGCAAATACTAACGTAATTGCAACAAACCATGAAACTCAAACCGATTATGACAGCAGCAATCCAAGCTGTGAAAAAACAGTAAAAAGGAGGCGTGTCAGACGTTGTGGTACATTTCCTGATGCAGCTAGACGTAAACAACTTTGTGACGCTGCCGCCAAATACTCACAGAAAAATCCACAAGTTAATAGACACGCTGTCGCTAAATACTCGCAGGCAAATCCACAAGTTCATAGAGACGCTGTCGCTAAATACTCCCAGGCAAATCCACAGGTTCATAGAGACGCTGTAGCTAAATATTCGCACGCAAATCCACAAGTTAATAGAGCTTCTGTTTCTAGGTACGATCCCAATAATAAAAAGCAGCTCATACAAAAACAACAGGTTTGGCTCAAAAAAGCCGACTGTGGATTTGCGTACAGCCACCGAAACTTTGTAACGGCACAAGACTTCAGGTCACGTGTCTCAAAAGAACCTAATTGAGGCAACTATTTTTACTGGCAGTGGCTTTTTATTTCTCGCATCCCCGTTATATATTTCAAACGCCTCCAATTTCCAGTAAGGCTCTGCTTCGCAATGACAATTAATAAGTCTCAGGGACAAACCCTACAAAAGGTTGGCATTGATTTGAGGCAAGATTGCTTTTCACATGGCCAACTGTACGTTGCATGCTCAAGAGTAAGCTCAGCACACAGCTTGGTCATAATACACCCGGAGGGCCGAACTGACAACGTGGTATACAAAGAGATCCTTAAATAATTATTTGTATATTTTCCCTCAGTTTAAAAATGTTTACTTTTCTTCTTAATAACAATTTTAAGGCAGTACTTCGCCACTGCGAATCGTGGGTATTTTGTTAGTAAATTATAAAAATGGAGTGCCATTCTTAGTCTCTTCAGTATTGCATATAATTTTGGCCACAATGAAACAAATCTCTGACAATCTGTTGCAAGCTGGAATGGCAGTGTCTAGCGGTAAAACCTAAATGGTCAGAAAAATCACCTAGATACATTTGTCTCATCTTGTCCTGGTGTATCTGCTTAAGTATTTAATTGAACTAATTTAGAACAGACAGTTAATTACTGAACTAGCACTACACTTTAAGTATTTTTTGATATATCTTACTCAGCAGGTTACTGACCCATCTATAGATGGTTATTTATGACAAAATTAAATGCAATCCAATGTGTCAACTACATTGCAACGCAAGGCATATGCACTGGGTGCATTTAATTTTGAGAATGGCTTTACATTAAAAACATATCAATCAAATTATCAATTGCTTTCACTATAGCACACAATTTTCATGTCAGTTTAAAATGCAATACAAAAGAGTATTGCATTTTAATTCATTTCCGCAGATCATGTGTCATAACTAAAAGCAAGCAAACATATTGGATTTTGCCAAGTAGCTGCTCTGAGTTTATTTCATTTTGATTGAAGACCACAAATTAATCATGCCAAAGCTGAATGTAATTAAATGACCAATCAGCATTGAAAGGTGGGGCAAGCAATGTCAACAGTTGGGGTAGGAGGCGTTCCACTTCTAAATATTTGTGTTATGGCGGCAATGTAGTGTGATTAAACAAAACAATGAGAAGTATTTTTTAGGTTTCACTGAAAAACATTACTGTTATGTTAAGTTGTCTAAATAACGTATTGTCCATGCCTTATAGTGTTCCATTCTTCTCCTGACTAATACATCAAGAAAATCAGTAACAGCCAGTACCGTCATCCTCATTTACAGGTATTTAAAAAACATATTTAGGGTAATATTTGTGTTCAGATGCCTCAGTTGATGATCTACATAATAATACGCTGCAGTTCTTTGGGACATTAGCTTTTGAATCTGTTCTAATGATGCTGCTGTAGCAGCTGGATATTCTTTTCCTGTTGCTAGTTCTATTCCACCCGCCCTTTTCTAATAATCTAAGAGAAGTAAATCATCATTTACAGTACATTGCTTGCTTCCACTTGTTCAATAAGATGGCAGATCCCCGACCTTATCAACTCACTATTCAGCATCTTTAGCACCAGGTGAACACACTAATTGCAAGACCTCCTACCCCTCCTGTTGACACTAATTAGCATAACTAGTGCATGATCTTGAATCGAAATGTAATATGCTGGGAACAGACACTACACAAAACGTAATACGCTTGCTTTGATTTTAGTTGTGACGACTGGTCTATGGACATGAATTAAAATCAAATAAGCTTTTTGCATTTCATTTTAACGTGAGACAAAAACTTTGTGCCGTTTTGAAAAGCAATTATTTGGTTGATACGTTTTTAATTATGACATGATAAAACTGTACCAGAACTGCATGCACCACATGCATATGCATTACAATATAGTTAACTGCAATTAATTTTGGCACAAAAACTCTTCCATATAAAACAAATGTCCCTCAACAATGAATACAAACCCCACGTTTGTTCACTTGCCCCTAGTATTATGCTGAAAAGACTCTACGTTATGTAACAACACTAAAAAGTTAATGCAAAATACTATTAGAGAAAGATATCTGAAATACTTTAAGGCAAATTATTGTGTGATCATGGAATACACATTAGAATAAATAATAAATACTGTATTAGTGTTGACCATTGGAAACCCATTCTGATTTTTTTTTTTATTTGATGGTAATATATTAGCTTTACATTCACATTTAAGTCAACATTTTTCTTGCTTAATAAAGTTTTATTTTATTTTTTTTTTTTTATACTTTACATGTGTCACATAGTCATGTAGAAAGCCACCACAGCTTACCATGTTTGCTAGGTTCTGCCCTCCTGATACTAGCTAATCAATTGTAATGCGGTGAGCTGCTTTCTCCGACAAACAGATACAGCTAATGAACTGGAGTCTGTAGTAGAAAGTTTAGCACTCAATAGTCAGGTTGTCACACTCACTGTCTTGGCCCTGGTTATTTAATATGATTTTACTGTTGAATTACATTTTGAATTTCTATTCTGATTACGACTAAGTTTTCTGATTTGAAAAACTAATTGTGTTACCTGGTTTTTGACTTTAATTCCCAGTCTTTGTAAAAGAAAATTCTTTCTGTTTCTGAAATAAATGTGCATTTCCCAATACGTTCCATTAAACATAACACTCCTGAGAAATGTGGGATGGTCAGTTTGAGAAAGAAGGTGGGCAGCTGGTGAGGAAAAACATGATGGATAGTGGCCATCAACATTGTGTGTTTTTGGACCATATCTTGTTTTTCTGTGACTGCCATAATAATTAGAGACTGCTGAACATTACCTAAGAGGTGAAAACTGTTAACAGATGTTTGATGCAACATGGGGCATTTTGGATATTTAAATTAAACATAGTTGTATCTAGCATGCTTAATAAATGTAATGATTTATCATGCTTCATATAAATAGATCTCAAAAAAAAAAAAGTAAGACACTATAATTTTATGTGGTTGTTTTTCAGTTCAGCTCGATTGTTTGGTTCATATACAAGTATTAAATATAAGTAATTTTAAGTTACTGTACATGGATGTGAATGTGTCATGTTAATGAAGATTTAGTTGTTATTAATATGTATATCTTCAAGATTTTTTTATAAATGAAGCAGAAGCCTCAACTGCTTGCAATGATATCTTTTGAACCTTTAATAACATGAAAATGGTGCTATGAATAATAGTGAAATAACATCTAGCAGGCACACTATCAGTAGAAAACATATTTACTTTTTAGTCTTGCCAGTAAAATTCTTATTTTTTCAAAATACCTTAATATTTGCACGAACGGCTACTTGTCTTATAAAATATTAACATTTTTTAAATGTGGAGGAGATCTCCTGCTTTGGTAGTACAATGATTCATTCTTTGATGGATTTGCTTGAGTTTTGGGTCAGTACATTATTACTTTTTGACAGATAGTCCAACCTAGTTTCTCAAATACTGCCTGTTACAATTTGGAGTTCATGAATGATTCTGTAATGGAAAGATAACCAGAAATGTCAGTATTTTCACCAGTCACGCAGCTATATTTTTTATGAGAGCAGATGCTTCCTCTTTTATAATCCCACATGTAGGGCAAAGTTGTGCTGCCTACACATTTGCAGTGAATGGCAACAAATTGGCTGGAAATAGCTTTAAAACCCTTTTTTAGACTCATGTGCATTAACAGTCTTTCTTATGAAGACCCCAGAGAACACTTTTGATCATAGGCTGTCGTAGTCACACATCTCAATTGCTAATACAAAATTATTATTTTTGAAAGGATGCTCTCTAATGATGTGCTCTCTATTCATTCACATCTGCTTGGAGTGCATCTGATTCTGATTTTAGGCACATGATCCAATGATAAAGCTAGTGCTGAAATTTTTTTGCAAAAGGAAATTGTGCATCGCTTCATTTAAATAGTACAAATGAGTACAAAGGGTCATTTTTCAATGTTACTTTTTAAAATCTTGGATCACCTTTGTCCATCAATATTAATGAAATGATAATCAAGTGTCCTTTTGTCCAAACATGTTATATAAAAAGCTTTTTATTTGTTTATGAGATGCACTTAACTTTTTCACACCATTGTGCATAGCTGGACTACCAAGATTGGTCATCGTCACCAACCTCAGGACTCAAACTAATGTAAAGACAGAGTTTTAAGTTTAGCTTGTTTCAAAATAAAGACACAATAAATAAAATGTGTAATTTCTTTTGCTTACAGATTTTTGGAGAATTGGACACCCAATAAGAACAATTGGCTTCCACCGCTGACAAGGTGTTATAAGTATTATATGTTTTTCTTTAAGGTTGAAGATTATAAGAAACTTAAATATGTACATAAGAAACGTATATGTGTATAAGGAACTTAAATAGTGACTAACAAAGAACAACATACACAGTTTTGGCAAAGCAAATGCAGCAAGCAATAAATTACAATGATTACATGATGACACAAAGGGCTGATATTACTAAACTACTCTGTTATGGGGCAAACATGCACATTCCTATCACTGAACAGACAAAACCAATAGGATCTTTTGAAGCATATTATGCAGAAGACTGTTCCACTATAACAATAAATGGGATCACATGGCTGGCAAGAAGCATCCACACAAACAATCTTTTTTTTTTTTTAAATGAACCCTTCTGTAACAGGATTCTAGAATGAAAAATATGGATGGCACACTTCCACCATATACCAACTAGTAAAATGAGTTTTACTTCATGTGAGCTAATGAGCATAGTTAAATTACCATATAGAGTGAACAAATCTTTAACTGAATGAAAAACCTTGATGTCATTGCCAAAGAAAGTAAACATTTTATGGAAAGAATTCAGTATGAAAGTTAATATTTGCTACATATATTCAATGAACATATTGCAAAAGCTGTTGTAATTTGTTCTGTAATGAACATAATTTTACAGGCACACATTATACTTACAGTGGAGACTCCGTTAGGATAGTGCTCTTTAACGTAGGCTCTTACAGCACCATCTACAGCACTCCTCCAGGATTCAATCGCATTATCTACATCATGAGGTCGTGGGTCACTGGCTTCTTTGCGCAAATGATCAAACTTAAATGAAATCTTGTTTTTGGGATCCAGAAATCTACCATTTCCAATGTCACCATGCTCTGTAATTAAGACCTTTAACCCAAAAAACAAACAAAAAAATGCAATAACAGAAATGTTAAAATTATAGTTTTGTTAATTAAATGTTCTGTTTCTTTAAATGGATAATGTAACACTAATAATGTGTTTAAAAATTGATTTTTAATCAGTTTGCTGAACATTAGTAATCAGAAGAGTTATTTTTCTTTATTAGGTTATTCTTATTGAGTCCAATTTTTTTTCCTCACCTGTTCATCATTTCCATCAACTTTTACTGGTGTAAACTGGTCCACACTGTACTGTGCAAAAGCACTGCAAATAAAATTTACACATATTTTAGTAATTCTTTTTCTTTACAAGCTATACAACTAATCCACTTTCCACTAAACTTTCAGGAACCTGATTTTCTTTATTAGTCAATTATACTGCAACTACTTTGTTTCATAAGCATATTGTACTATTTATGGTTAATACTAAATATCAGGAAATATTAAAATTATTTGTTGCCACATACAACTGTATTGCTACACAAAATAAAAAAGACAGATTTTGAGCAATTACTGATTGATAAAGAGAGAGATACATACTGCGCAGCACCTTCCCTGAGAAGATTGTCATCATTAAGCAGTAATCGAACATCTGGTGGGGGAATAAAAAGAAGAAAAAAAAAAGAAAATTGAAAACCAGAGTGTTTTGAAAAGCATAGTGTAGTCGAGATGCCTTGCACAGATTCTTTCTACCAAAATAAGTTCAACCACATGGAAAGAGCAAATTGATAACAGACACCAGTTTGTAATCACATTCTGATGGATGCCCTGAATTACGTTCAACCAGAGTAAATTACCATCCAACAATCCAAGGTTTTACTCAGGGACCCAGGCAGCCATACTTCTGACCATGGTGCAAGGTATTAATAGCAGCGCTGTGACAGCTGGTTACGTGATCCCATGGTGCTCCCACATCTTTTTCAATGCATGTGTGACCTTCTAAGCAATCACTGCCACATCCAAATAACCCACATGCACTACAAAACAAGACACCAACTACTCAGTCTGACCAATAAATGCAACATCAAGGCATTCTTTACATGCTGTAATAGGACTGCAAGCATCCCAGGGTTATCAGGACTTGACCCTGTCCACTTATCACCTTTTTATAGCAAATAAGATGCCTAGTTGTTTAGTGATCATTATGAGTGTAATGAATGTGCTTCCCTGTCCAAGCCAATATCCCATGCAAACTCTTACTGCTTCTAGGCGCAACTTTTTGTTCTTGGCCAAAGAAATTTTTGTTAAAAAAGTGTGCTGTTTTATGCAGCATATGTGGCTATAATTTGACATGTCTGAATTTGGGGTTACAAGTGTAATAGATGTAAGCTGGTACATACCATAATCATGGTTTCCAGGCCTTCCTGTAGTTGCAATAACTTCCACTTTTTCTCATAAGCTTGGGCAGTTCAAAATTATAGTTTCTTGCAAATAACAAAATAGCAGTATGTATCATCTGATTCTTTGGAAAAGAATCTTCTACCAAATTGCACTCTAAGGATCTTCTTACTGTATTTTCTGTCTTGAAAAGATTTTACTTTGTCCTATATTGCGCTTGTCCGTCCTTATTTTGCTTTTTTTTGTTGTTTTAATGTGGGCTTTCAAAATGTATACTTCAAAAATGTATTGTCAATATCTGAAACTCTGAAACCCAGTGAGAATTTTACAGCTTTTTAGCTGCATCTCAAATTGCGCATGTTGAAGCAGGTATTGTATATTGTATATTGATTATTGCTTTTAAAAAAACACACACACACACACATTTAAATACTGACAGAACAAAAATACTACTCATATGAGCTCAAGTAACCCATCTCCTTTGTCTGATATGTGACTTTACTATTGCTGTCTACCGCATGAATTGGGAAACTTAATGGAAAAAGGTTTTGTTTGTAGAAAACTGTTTGTAATAGCAAACTGAAAATAAGCAAACATATAGCATAAGCTACAAATCCTTGTTTGGATGACTACAAGTCTTGTGAATCACCAGAATAATATTATAAAGCAGAAGCTATAGAATTACAGCTCTAAAATCAGGTAAATGAAGTATGTTTAAAAACAATATTTTATCAAATATTGACATTCATATCCTAAATGGAGCATTTTGCATTTACAAGAACAGAAACTCCTTCATATAGACAGACTGCTGTTCATGGTGATGATGATATAGCTACAGTGTCTGCCAAGAGGCATTGATTACTTAGGTCTCTGGTTTTATTTAAGATATTTCCTTAACACATTTGAAAACCAAATCTATTTTAAAATACGTAACTATTAGCTTGATTAATTATGTAATGGCAAATGAACAAACAGCAGATGCAATTTGGCATAATGTCTAGTCCTACTACAAAATGTATGTGTCTGCTCTAAAAATAAAGTATAATGAGCGGTTCTCAAGATTAACAATTTTTCATATGTGATACCAGTTACTTGTGGTATCAAAGAACAAACTTCTAGAATAAAGAAGTTTTGATTTATAACATTCTGTTGGAATGCTGCATTTTTTTAACTTTTTGAGATGGTAAAAAAAAAAAAATAGTGCAGATATTTCTTTTTTTCTTTAAACAGTTAACCACTAAAATAGGTTAGATAAGATTTGATATTTTTTTCAGTACTAGTGAATAAATCAGTATGTTTAATACAACAATAAAACATTTTATTCTGTAACTGCTTAACTACTTCCGATCATAGCTGAAAGGTTTATTTCACTTTAAAGCAGAAAGAGGCACATCAGAATACATGTGCAAAACTGAACAATATAACTCAATGTTTCTACAGTTCAGGTTCTACTGTGGACATATTAACAATTCATGACTGAACAGTGAGATGTAACCTAAAAGCATTTTGCTCAATTGGTTAACTAATAGCAGATTAATAAGTGTAGAAGAACAAAGCTGATTAACTCACTCCTACAGGAAAATAGTTTTGATATTACATCATCTCATGAAACCGAGAGTGTCTACTTTACTGAAAAGAATTACATTAATGTCACTTTTTCCTCTTACATTGTTGAAGAGGTGTAGATTTCATTAACCTTGTTGTATCAAGTGGCACCAGGAGCCTGAAAAGGACACAGCTTTGATCTGGTATGTACTGCAAAGCCTAACACCTACCTAATCGGTCACATTCCATATAGGGATGAGACTAAAGTTGCCTGCATGGTCGTAATGTAACCCAAGGTAGGAGTGTCACTTTCACACAGCACAGCATTGTGTGTGCATGTGTTGGAGATTCTGTGCTTTACACTTGCCTTATTAACACAGGGTGCAGATTTCCTTATGTAAAGGCAACTATATACAGTACTGTATCTAGAAGACTCAATACCTTGCCACTAAAATTCAATACGAGAGTCACTCAGTTGTTTGTCAAAGTTAGATTTAGATAGACAGAAGAGGTACAAAACAAACTTTTTCATAATCAAAAGCTTAGATCAAGATGTAAAGTTTTGAAAAAACTTTTTAAATTTCAAACCTTAAAGTATTACTACAGCAATAATGTAGGTTATTTTAGGCTTGTTAAGAAGTATAATGTGTGGCAGAGAGGGGATCACCTAAACGCCCACCCCAGTGTCACAACAAATACGAGGCATTTATAGTAGGGGTTTCAGCACAGGGTTTAATGATATAAACATCATGCACTGCCTGATTTTAAATATTGCATTTATTCACTGTCATTTTCTGTCCAGTAACTGAAAAAGAAACATCGCTTAAAATAAAAAAAAAAAAAAATGTAAAAAAAAAAAAAATCAAACAATATCATATTCACTAAGATTAGTGAATGCCAAAAATAATACAGAACATTTATACAAACTCTTTAAAGCTGCTTTTGTAACAATAAACGTTTAAAATCTGGTTTGTCAGAAAATCATCTTGTCAGGTTTGTAGTATTTGCTGTTGTGAGATTAATGTTTGCATCAGTATATGAGATAACATCAGCTGGAAAATAGTGTTATAGGGTCATTATCTTCATGTGTACAGATTAAAGTGAAATTCTTATTCGCGTGTGCTAATAACGCTTACAGAACAGTAACATTTAATGGAAATGTCAAATTAATTCACATTTCAAATGTCACAAACTCATGATGCTTCTTAATTTTTCAAATCTCTCTTTTATTAGATTTGTCCTAACTAAGACTACTTTGGAGAATTCAAATTTGTCAATTTAATATTATTTCATAATTCCCAAAAAAACAGCCTTTGTTAAGGGTTTTTTAGGTTGCCTCATATAAGATGTAAGGGATGAACTGGCTTTCCATTCAGGATGGACCTGAGCCAGGAGGCCATGATAAAGGAAGGTCAGCAAGGAAGCAACGCTATTCCCTTTTCATGCCAGGATATGAACACAGAAGGATGCTACAGCAGCAACTACACAGGGGCTGGCATCCCAAATGCCCCAGAAGGACACACTGGTTGGGCTTGGGAGACACAGGACAGTGGGTGACTGCCTGTTATGGACAGAAAATTCTCACAAAACACTCGGTGGCAGCATCATGTCTGGCAAGCCCCAGTATGGATATCTTCAGGGCAGCATGGGAGGTGAGGTACCACTGGGCTGACCAGTCAGGTTCTGTGGAGGCTGCCATTGGAGATTACTGTATATTGACTGTACAAGGACCACTGTGCTTCTGTCTAACCTGGAAGTGCTTCCTGGAGGCAATACATTGAGTACCGGAAGTACTCCATGGTCAGGAATTAAAAGAGTCCTCCACTTGGAGAGATGGAGTCAGGAGAAGAGACAAATAACACTTGATTGGGAGAAGTGGAGGCAAGCAGAAGGAGCAAAGAGAGTGACTGACAGTATTACTGGGCTGTACTGTGTTGTGTGGGAGCTACTACGATATCAAGGGAAGGAAGCTTGTAAGAGGTACATGTTACTGTAAATAAAAGCACTGGATTTGAAACCAGGACTGTGTGTGTGTAGTTGTGTTTTGGGTTTGAGGTGCTGTTAGCTTCTGACAGGCCACAAAGTGATAAGACTTTGTTTTTGTTTATACCTGTCTAATAATCCACAATTTGCCAATGAATTGGACTGATCTTAAGTGCAGTAATTACTTCTAACTGGAGAAAAAAATCCAACTCACTCTTGTCCAATTCAGATATGCAACATATGTACTTTCACTACATTTGTCATATCCTACTTGTTATGATAAAACAAGATTATTTTGGTTTCAAAAATCTAACGAACCACCCAAAATTAGTGTTAGATCATTTGTTTTCAGCAATGACGCATTCCGTTTTAACAAGCCTGCTAACTACACATCTCTGCGATTATGCACTTGCATTAACATAATTCATGCAGTACATGTTTGTGGCATTAGAGAGGTAGGTGTACTTCAAAACATTATGAACTAAGTCACCCAAATGCCTGGCCAATGCTGAATGTCTGAAACACAAATAATTTTTTTGTTTTCTTTAATGAGTACATAAATGGAAGTGTGGACATAAACGAAAGGAGAAGGGTCCATAGTGCAATTATAGTCTATTGTGATGTTGGTATGCCATCAAAGGTGGGTTCCAGGCTATCAGAGCCTGCTCCCAGTGATCCTGAACTGAAAAGCCAAATATAAACTGGATGGATAGTTGGATGGATAACTGTACCCATGTTTAAAGCATATAGTAGAATGGTTTCTTGGGGATTTGCATGGTGCTATATTAAAATGTGATTAATCTCTCCACTATTCATTTCATTCAAATGCAAGACACTACAAGTTAATATGATTGCAACTGACAACTGAGTGGTCAGGTTCTCATGCACAAACTGTGTTTATATTATTTATTTATTTATTAACTAATTATGCAAAACCACATTTTAACTTGGCACTCTAATGGTTTCCCATTAATCATGTAGCTTTTCAAGTGCCCCAGGAATTATGTACATAGCACTTGTTCAATAAAAAAAAAGAATCCATTATCTTCACTGAGCATTTTCACTGCAGCCCATTCTTCAGCAAGGCTCAAAGTTTAAGATGGTACATAGCAAGCTGCGATGCTCCCTGTGTTCTGACACCTCTCTCTCATGGCTAGCATTACATTTTTCAGCAATTAGTGCTACAGTAACTTTTCTGTGGTATCAAAGCACACATGCTAGCCTTCGCTTCTCATGTGCATCAGTGAGCCTTGAGTGGCAATGACCCTGTTGCCGGTTCACCAGTTGTCTTTTCTTGGGCTAGTTTTGGTAGGTACTAACCACTGTATACTGTGAACACCACACAAAACCTTACATTATGCAGATGCTCTGACCCAGGCGTCTAGCCATCACAATTTGGCCCTTGTCAATGTTGCTCAGATCCTTACTGCCTGATCCTTTCCTGCTTCCAACATGTCAGTTTCAAGAACTGACTGTTCAGTCAGTCATTTTCCAAACCACTATATCCTAACACAGGGTCACAGGGGTCTGCTGGAGCCAATCCCAGCCAGCACAGGGCGCAAGGCAGGAACAAATCTCGGCCAGCACACACTAGGGACAATTTAGGATCGCCAGTGCACCCAACCTGCATGTCTTTGGACTGTGGGAGGAAACAGGAGTACCCAGAGGAAACCCACACAGACATGGGGAGAACATGCAAACTCCACGCACGGAGGACCCGAGAAGCGAACCCAGGTCTCCTTACTGAGAGGCAGCAGCGCTACCACTGCACCACCATGCCGCTCCTGACTATTTATTTGCTGCCTAATATAGTCCCACCTCTTGACAGGTTCCAATGTAACGAGATAATGAATGTTATTTATTTAATAATTCTTTGCATTTATATAGCGCTTTTCTTTTTTAGCTTTTTATTTATTAATTTTTATTGTAATCATTCCATACAAATAGATCAATTTATAACCAAACAAAATTGAAGACAAATCAAACCCCACTCCTGAGAACGAGAGCTAAGCCAAAGGAGAATTGCTTAGGGCTTTTTAATAAGGCAACAATAAATAAAAGAAAGGGAGAAATAAATATATAGGTAAATAAGAGATGGAGAAGGGAATTAAATGCGGTAATAGTTATTTCTCTTATTCTAAAATAATATTGATTAGATCCTGCCAGGTTTTGAAAACATTTTGTACAGATCCTCTAACTGAGAATTTGTTTTTTTCCAATTTCAAATAATATAAAACATCGGTTTCCCATTGACTTATCAGAGGAGAGTTAGGATTCTTCCAATTTAACAGAATAAGTCTGCGTGCCAAAAGTGTAGTGAATGCAATCACCGTTTGCTTGTCCTTCTCCACTTCAAGTTCGTCTGGAAGAACACCGAACACAGCTGTTAATGGGTTAGGAGGAATTGTGATACCAAGGCTGTCTGAAAGGCACTTAAAAATTTTGGTCCAAAATGACGTTAGTTTGGTGCAGGCCCAGAACATGTGACCCAGTGAGGCAGGAGCTTGGTTGCAGCGTTCGCAGGTTGGATCTTGCCCTGGAAACATTTTGGACAGTTTTAAGCGAGACAGATGGGCTTGATATATAATTTTTAGTTGAATAATTCTATGCTTTGCGCATATGGAGCTCGAGTGAATTCTCTGCTTTGCTACCTTCCACTCCTTTTCTGATATATTGATTAAGAGATCTTCTTCCCAAAGTCCTCTTGGATCTTTGAAAGGTAGGGACTCTAATAGGATTTTATAGAATGCAGAAATGGTGTTTAATTCCTCGAAATTGAGCAGTATTTTTTCCAGCATTGTGGAGGGTGTGAGGTGGGGAAAATCAGGCAATTTCTGTTTAACAAAATTTCTAATTTGAAGATAGTGAAAGAGATGTGTGGCTGGGAGGTTGAATTTTGAACGTAATTGTTCAAAAGATGCAAATATGTTGTCTATATAAAGATCTCTGAGCATTTTAATCCCAAAACTTTTCCAGGTATTAAAAACTGGATATGTTTGCGAGGGTTGAAAGAGGTGGTTCTCTTGCTGAGGTGCCACAGATAAAAGATTTTCATCTTAAAATGCTTTCTAAGTTGGTTCCATATTCTGAGTGAGTAAAGCACAATTGGTTTATTAGTATATTTGTGATAACTTGAATTTATTGGAGAGCAGAGCAGGGAGTATAAAGAAGTACTACAGGATTTTACTTCTATTGTGGACCAAGTCTGTGTATGTTCATTTATTTGTGTCCAGGTTTTTATGGCTTATATGTTTGCTGCCCAGTAATAAAACTGAAAATTAGGTAAAGCCATGCCACCTTCTGCCTGAGGTCTTTGTAGGGTCGCTCTTCTGATATGTGGGTGCTTTGAGTTCCAAATAAATGAGGTTATTGTTGAATCTAACGGTTTAAAAAACGATTTATTGATATATATTGGAATATTTTGAAATAAAGAAAAAAGAAGTTTAGGAAGGATATTCATCTTAACAATGTTAATTCTTACGTCTAGAGTGAGATGAAGGGTTGACCATCTATGCAAGTCTTGCTTAATTTTTTCCATACAGACGGAAAAATTTTGTTGATAAAGAGCTTTATGTTTACTTGTGATATTTACCCCTAGGTATTTAAACTGATCTGCTATGGTAAAAGGTAGGGTGTCCAATCTAATATTATATGCTTGTGAATTCACTGGAAAGAGTATACTTTTATTCAGATTAATTTTAAGACCAGATATCTTTTGAAATTGTGTTAGTGCTGTTAAAACTGCAGGGACAGTGTTTTCTGGGTCTGATATATATAAAACCATATCATCTGCATATAGAGAAATTTTCTGCTCCAGTCCTTCTCTGACAATTCCCTTTATCTGATAAGAATTTCGGCAGTGAACCGCCAGTGGTTCAATGGCGATTGCAAACAGCAGTGGCGACAAGGGACATCCTTGTCTGGTACCACGTTCTAGCTTAAAGTAGTCTGAACAAATGTTGTTAATACAAACTGAAGTTTCTGGATTGGTATACAGTAGTTTGATCCATGTACAAATATTCGGGCCAAACCCAAATTTCTCCAATTCAGTGAAAAGGTAGTTCCATTCAATCATATCAAATGCTTTTTCTGCGTCTAATGATAGTAATATCTCTGGGGTGTTTGATTTTGCTGGTGAATATATAACATTAAACAAGCGTCGGAGATTGGAAGATAGATGTCAGCCTTTAATAAATCCAGTTTGATCCTGTGATATTACCAAGGGCAGCACTTTCTCCATCCTTCTAGCTAGAATTTTTGAGAGTATCTTAACATCATTATTCAGGAGTGAAATTGGTCTGTATGATGCACATTGTAACAAGTCCTTATTTTGTTTAGGAAAGACGGTGATTAATGCTTGATGAAATGTTTGAGGTAGTATTTGGTTGTCTCTAGCTTCTGTAAATGTTGCCAATAAGAGGGGAGCTAGCTGAGTGGAGAATTTCTTATAAAATTCTACGGGGTAACCATCAGGGCCTGCTGATTGCCCGCTTTGAAATGACTTTATCGCATTGTGGCAGGTGGCCGGGTGCGGCCCTCAATCAGCCGCCTATATAAGGAGCCGCCGCCCTACAATCAAGGCTGGAGTCGGGTGAGGAGGCGGACGAGGTCAGAGGAGGCGGCAGGAGAGGCCCTGAGTGTTGTGTTGGAAGAGAGAGAAGAAAGTGGCTGCTGGAAGCCTGGACTTTGGGAGTCGGTGGGGGTTTGTGTGGTGCACTTAAGACTTTGTATATAATAGTGTAACTGTGTAAATAAACGTGTGGTGATGGCTTGCAATGTGTCTGCCTGTCTGTGTCCGGGCTGTTCCCTTCTACAGCATCTAGTAATTCTGTTAGCGTTAGAGGTTTATCCAGTTCCTCAGCACTTAAAGCATCTATTTGTGGTGTCTGTAATGTATCCAGAAATGCATTAGATTGTGTGTTGTCTTCTTTGAGCTCAGTAGAATATAAGAATATGTATTGCACATACAGGTCAAGTACCTTTAACCTAGGTCTTTTATTGTCTGCTTCGAGCGACTACAATGTAAGCTTGATGTGATGGCACTTCTCCGACACAAGCAAGACATTATACAGTAATCCCTCCTCCATCGCGGGGGTTGTGTTCCAGAGCCACCCGCGAAATAAGAAAATCCGCAAAGTAGAAACCATATGTTTATATGGTTATTTTTATATTGTCATGCTTGGGTCACAGATTTGCGCAGAAACACAGGAGGCTGTAGAGAGACAGGAACGTTATTCAAACACTGCAAACAAACATTTGTCTCTTTTTCAAAAGTTTAAACTGTGCTCCATGACAAGACAGAGATGACAGTTCCGTCTCACAATTAAAAGAATGCAAACATATTTTCCTCCTCAAAGGAGTGCGCGTCAGGAGCAGAGTCTGTCAGAAAGACAGAGGAAAGCAAACAAATCAATAGGGCTGTTTGCTTTTAAGTATGCGAAGCACCGCGGCACAAAGCTGTTGAAGGCGGCAGCTCACACCCCCTCCGTCAAGAGCAGACAAAGAGAGAGAGAGAGAGAGAGAGAGAGAGAGAGTTTGTTTTTCAAGCAAAAATCAATACGTGCCCTTCGAGCTTTTAAGTATGCGAAGCACTGTGCAGCATGTCGTTTCAGGAAGCAGCTGCACAAAAGATAGCAACGTGAAGATAATCTTTCAGCATTTTTAGACGAGCGTCTGTATCATCTAGGTGTGCGAACAGCCCCCCTGCTCAATCCCCCTACGTCAGGATCAGAGAAAGTCAGCGCAACAGAGACAGAGAAAAGTAAGTTGGGTAGCTTCTCAGCCATCTGCCAATAGCGTCCCTTGTATGAAATCAACTGGGCAAACCAACTGAGGAAGCATGTACCAGAAATTAAAAGACCCATTGTCCGCAGAAATCCGCGAACCAGCAAAAAATCCACGATATATATTTAAATATGCTTACATATAAAATCCGCGATGGAGTGAAGCCGCGAAAGGCGAAGCACGATAAAGCGAGGGATTACTGTATTTGAAAATAATCTTATTCGTATTTTCCCTGACTTCTCACCATTAACAGCTGTAAAACGTGCAGCCTACTTTGACATTAAAAAGTTGCTACGGAAAGCCGATATCAAATACAGCCTCTTGTATCCCGCCAAACTGAAAGTGGAAGTTCAAGATCAATATTATATTTTTTTCAAGCAAGGAAGAAGCTGAAAAGGAATTAAAGAAGCTGTTTCGGACACTCTTTTGAAAATTAATAAGGAGCCGTATTCTGTCATGGCATGGGAAGGACTTATCATCTGCTCTCAGATCCAGCTTTAAAGAGACTGGTATTATAATTATACATCCTTTTCTTTATCTGGACATTATATGTTTATGTCTTAATTAGGGTTATAGACGTAAGTGTGGAAGTAATTAAAGTAGGATTTGTTTTTTTTTTTTTTTAAACTACCTTAAAGTAGACGGTTTAACATCATACTCTTGATTTATTGCTATTTCTACTATTACATTACTATTACATTTATACTATTACATTATACTATTACACTAGGAATTACCATGTTTATCCTAGACTACTTTTTAAAATCATTCCCAGGGTTCAATCTTTTTTTTTATCTTTATCTTAAAATTGCTGAAGATTATTTTAAGCTTAAAGACTGTTAATGATTATATTTTCAGCAGATAGTATTTAGAATTCAGCTGCAATAGATATCCCTTTGTTTTAATTCTCTAATGCCGCTGCTGGGTGGGGTTTGTTTTGTTTTGGACGTGCTATGTCTCTTCGTATATCAGAGGACCGGGACATCGCGAAGTGGGATCAAGCCTCATGTGGGGAGGCAAAATCGGGGGGGTGGGGGGATAAAGGGGGGAGAGAAGGAGAGCAGGCTATATCTAATCTATTTTTCTAATCCCTATAAGTATCAATGCAACAATAGGCTAAAATGCAATAACTCATGGGGAATCTTAAAACTAAGATTAAAACTGCCTCATTACCAGTTAAGACCATAAAATGACATTAAAAACTCAGAATCAAGATCTCCATGATGGGACAGTTAACTTTGTGAGCTGGAATGTTAAAGGCCTGAATCGCAAATTAAAGAGAAAGAAAGTATGCTCTCACCTAACAGGCTTAAACGCTAAAATAGTATTTTTACAGGAGACCCACTTACTAAGCAAGGATCAGTTCATACTACAAAAAGACTGGACTGGCCAAATGTTCCATTCTAGCTTTATAAAGAAAACTAGAGGGGTGGGAATTCTCATACACAGAACAGTTCCATTTGTAGCATCAGATGTAGTATCGGACCCTGAAGGGAGATATATGATGGTCATGGGCAACTTATATAAGAGTAAAATGATTTTGATAAATGTTTATGCACCCAATGTCGATGATAAGGAATTCATGCAAAATCTATTTGCATCCATTCCCAATGTGAACACTCATAAAATTATAATGGCTGGGGACTTTAATTGTGTTTTAAATCCACTTTTAGATAGGACTCCTGTGACAGGGGGGATGACATCTAATACTGCAAAGACAATTACACAGTTTTTAAATGATTACAACTTATCAGACCCCTGGAGGTTTCTTAACCCAAACTCAAGAACATATTCGTTCTATTTACCAGTGCATTATAGCTACTCAAGAATTGATTATTTTTTTTATAGATAATAATTTCCTGCCAACAATTAAATCATGCAAATACAACACAATTGTTATCTCTGACCATGCCCCTCTTGTCTTGGAGCTAAAATCATTAAGCCCCTCACACTCACCTCGCAGATGGCGCCTTAACACTCTTCTATTGGCAGACGAGAACTGTACAGAATTTATATCCAAACAAATCAGCTTCTTCCTAGAGACAAACATGCCCACAGAGGTTTCTGCAGGAACACTCTGGGAAACTCTAAAGGCCTTCTTAAGAGGACAGATTATTTAATTTCTTTCCCACAGAAATAAATTAGAAACAAAGAAAGTGTCAGAGCTCAGAAGCGAAATTACTAGAATAGATGAAGAACAAGCCAGGCGTGCAAGTGAAGCTCTCCACAGGAAAAGGCAGGCCCTGCATACAGAACTTAACATCTTAACAACTAAAGAAACTGAACAACTTATTTATAAGTCTAGACATCATTACTATGAACACGGAGAAAAAGCTAATAAGCTTTTAGCTCAACAAATTCACAAACAAGAAGTTCGCAATGCAATACCAGTAATCACCAACACGAATGGAGAAGAAATTATTGACCATAAAAATATAATGCACGCATTTAGAAATTATTATATAGTGCTTTTCTCACTACTCAAAGCGCTCAGCAATTGCACATTAAGGACCTTGCTGAAGGGCCCAACAGAGCAAAGTCCCTTTTGGCATTTACGGGATTCGAACCGGCAACCTTCCGATTGCCAGGGCATATCCCTCACCTGTTCATGGTTTTAATGATTGTCGGTGACCGGTGTATATAAACAATACAAACCAAGATGAATAATTTGAGAATGGCATTAATAGGAAGATAGCCAGTAAAAATCATTTGTTCCCAAAAATCAAGATTGTTGCTTGAAATAAATCTGCATGATGCAAGACAACTGATCTCACAGATTTTTGAAGGAAAGTGCTACTCTTCTTTAGAGAGAGTTTCTGTATCTAAACCCTTTTTTTAACACAAGAAAAACGTCACATTTGGTTGTAACTAACACTATATCTTCAGAACAATCTCAGTCCACTGTGAAAATGTGATAATAGGAGTGCCATGATGTTTGAATACTTTTCCTCAATGGACCTGAGTGACTCAACATGCCTGCAAGAATGAATTAGAAATAAATCAAAAATATTTTAAAAGACTATGCCAGCCCTGTCTGTGATTTGAAAGGTGCCTGCACCATGGTAATGATTATTCAGTGCATCCGGAAAGTATTCACAACGCATTACTTTTTCCACATTTTGTTATGTTACAGCCTTATTCCAAAATGGATTAAATTCATATTTTTCCTCAGAATTCTACACACAACACCCCATAATGACAACGTGAAAAAAGTTTACTTGAGATTTTTGCAAATTTATTAAAAATAAAAAAATTGAGAAAGCACATGTACATAAGTATTCACAGCCTTTGCCATGAAGCTGTTTCCCCTGATCATCCTTGAGATGTTTCTGCAGCGTAATTGGAGTCCACCTATGGTAAATTCAGTTGATTGGACATGATTTGGAAAGGCACACACCTGTCTATATAAGGTCCCACAGTTGACAGTTCATGTCAGAGCACAAACCAAGCAAGAAGTCAAAGGAATTGTCTGTAGACCTCCGAGACAGGATTGTCTCGAGGCACAAATCTGGGGAAGGTTACAGAAAAATGTCTGCTGCTTTGAAGGTCCCAATGAGCACAGTGGCCTCCATCATCCGTAAGTGGAAGAAGTTCGAAACCACCAGGACTCCTCCTAGAGCTGGCCGGCCATCTAAACTGAGCGATCGGGGGAGAAGGGCCTTAGTCAGGGAGGTGACCAAAAACCCGATGGTCACTCTGTCAGAGCTCCAGAGGTCCTCTGTGGAGAGAGGAGAACCTTCCAGAAGGACAACCATTTCTGCAGCAATCCACCAATCAGGCCTGTATGGTAGAGTGGCCAGACGGAAGCCACTCCTTAGTAAAAGGCACATGGCAGCCCGCCTGGAGTTTGCCAAAAGGCACCTGAAGGACTCTCAGACCATGAGAAAAAAAAGTCTCTGGTCTGATGAGACAAAGATTGAACTCTTTGGTGTGAATGCCAGGCATCACGTTTTGAGGAAACCAGGCACCGCTCATCACCAGGCCAATACCATCCCTACAGTGAAGTATGGTGGTGGCAGCATCATGCTGTGGGGATGTTTTTCAGCGGCAGGGACTGGGAGACTAGTCAGGATAAAGGGAAAGATGACTGCAGCAATGTACAGAGACATCCTGGATGAAAACCTGCTCCAGAGCTCATCTTTCAGCAGGACAACGACCCTAAGCACACAGCCCAAATATCAAAGGAGTGGCTTCAGGACAACTCTGTGAATGTCCTTGAGTGGCCCAGCCAGAGCCCAGACTTGAATCAGATTGAACATCTCTGGAGAGATCTTAAAATAGTTGTGCACCGACGCTTCCCATGCAACCTGATGGAGCTTGAGAGGTGCTGCAAAGAGGAATGGGCGAAACTGGCCAAGGACAGGTGTGCCAAGCTTGTGGCATCATATTCAAAAAGACTTCAGTTTGTAATTGCTGCAAAAGGGGCATCGACAAAGTATTGAGCAAAGGCTGTGAATACTTATGTACATGTGATTTCTCAGTTTTTTTATTTGTAATAAATTTGCAAAAACCTCAAGTAATCTTTTTTCATGTTGTGTGTAGAATTCTGAGGGAAAAAATGAATTTAATCCATTTTGGAATAAGGCTGTAACATAACAAAATGTGGAAAAAGTGATGCGCTGTGAATACTTTCCGGATGCACTTTATATATATTATATATATATATATTATATATATACACACTAGTCATTTAGCCCGTTACAATAATGGGCACTAGAACAGTAGTGCATAAACATTAGTAGGAACAGTCTATATTAAATGGCAAGGGACTTTGACCTCATTCTTTTTGTTGGTCATATTTTTCTTTCTTTCAGCCTTTCTTTTATTGATGTTTACTTGCTGACCGTTCTTCGTGGGCTGCTGCCATGTATTGTGTGTCTTTAATTTTCTGTGACAGTAATACTGTCTTGTGCGTCCGCTGGCTTGTACGTCCGTAATATACCTTTAATTTTCTCTGGCGGTAATACAGGCGTGCATGTTGGTAATATGCCTTTAATCTCCTCTGACAGTAATACTGTCTTGTATGTGGCTGTAATATGCGTCACTGTATTGTGTACCTTTAATTTCCTCTCAGAGTAATACTGGTTTGTATTTCCGTAAAACGCCTCTTACTTTCTCTGACAGTAATATCGCGCATAGCACCGTGCCCCGCGCATGCGCACTTCACCAGAAGACACACACACACGGACACCTGGACGCACACAGGGATTTTATTAAAGAGGATATATTTCACATTTGTTTTGAAATTGTTGAGTAAAAATACAGATCTTAACCAAAAAGACATGTTGCATCAAGAAATGAAAGGGGCCATTAATGAAAAACAACCAGTAAAGCTGGAGTAGCTGAAGCAGTTTTCTAAGTAAGAATATGCAAAATTTACTCAAGGCAAACACGAAAGACCGGAAAAGTAAACTAACTAGGAAGTACCAATGTATCTCGAACTAAAAAGTTTTGCATACATATGAGTTTCTATTAAATACATTTTTTACTTTAAAAAAAGTAGCGTAAAATTGTTATTTGGTTGTTTTTTCTTAAATAATTCAGAGAGTTCTACATAGTGGGTGAAGATAATGGGTAATTGGATATTTCTAGGCTGTGAAGACTGGAATCTTCAGATGGAGCCTGCATGCAAGTTTTCTCTGGCTTCATGCACGGTGGCCAGGGATCGTCATCCTCTTGAACTCAACTGTGCCACCCCTGCCAGTTTTTGGCTGAAAAGATTTTTTGAGGAAGAGGGGGTTGGGGGATGTACCTGGCCTGTGACCCATGTTCTAAGACAGGAAAACTTTATACATACTTTAAAAGCACCACTCGAATTGGCTACATGCAAACTGTTCTGTGTAAACACTGCCAGCATCAGGCTTTCTTCTCATTTTAGCCTCATTTAGTTTATGATTTTGATCTTATTCATTCAATAAAGCTGAAGCACAAGCAGATATTGAGTGGTGACCAACCTATTGCATCTCAAGGAACAGGGGCTGCTAGTAAGAGTAACACACACACACACACATTTATCCAGCTTTTCATTTAGCCATACAGCCAAGAAGACAATTTACCCATGTATGTATATAAAATGCTCAAATCATCACATCTACAAAAAATCAAGCTTGTTTTTTCCAGAGGAATGTGTTGGTTTTTAACTTCATAGTAAACTTAATCAACCAGTGAAGAAATTTAGAAACACTAATCCCTGGCAACCCCCTTTTACCAGCTAACAAAAATTACAGTACATTAGGAAATAACAGGATCAGCCGAAAGAAGAAGAAGAAGAAGAAGGAAATAGACTGGCACAAAAACAGCTAAAGATGCTCTGTAAGAACTGAAAACTGAAACTTAGCCTAATTGAGTTATCCAAAGAAAAAAATCCATAAATGAACAAAAAAGTGTTTCCGGTTAAAAATGCTACTGTAACAGAATTCGATAATAATGCGTTGCGTTGTATTTCAGTATTGATATGTGCTTTTCAAAATTTGACAGAAAAAATGTTCAGTAGAAGTAGGCAGACCACTGAAGCCCTGCAGCTGCTCGATCTTTAGGTTGAACTCACAGTCACCCTCTGACATCATGCAGAGATGTACTGCCAAAAGGGCAAGTGAGAGGGAGATCACAACTGCAGAAAACCAAGAGTTTCTAAAGTGCTACACAAAAATATTGCAGCATTAACATTAAGGGAAACATAAATTTAAAAATTGCAACCTTCAACAGAGATGGCAATAGCACTAGAGTAATAACCAATGCAATTTATTATATTTTTAGAGCAGTATTTTTGTTTTGTAATAACTGTACAGACAAACAGACACACACACACACACACATAAATATCTGGGTAGACAGATAGATAGATAGATAGACAGACAGGCAGATAAACTGTTATAATTCTTAATATTTAAAATAAACTTCAACACCTTGCTTGCTTTCAACACAAAAAGTTACAAAGCAAATTTCAAACCTTCTCTGTATTTCAGTTCAATAAAATGAAAAAAAAGTCAAACTGGAGTCAGTGCTGTTTATATCCATTAAACACCTTATAGTTTCTTGAATTATCTTTTCATAACTGCTAAATACACATAAAACAAAAGGCCAAAACAAGACCCCAATACTTAGGTTCAAAAGTGACATATAATGGCAGCAAAGGACACTTTATCTAACATGGTTGGAATGCACTCATTATCTTAACAACCAGCCAGTCCCAATCATGATTTAATTAAGATATTTTATACCCATGTTGCAGTGCTCTTTTAATATTATATTAGAACTAGCCAACCCGCGCCAATGATTGCCCATTCTCCGTTTCTCATTTTCTTTTGTTTGCGTATACAGGGCCCAACAAAGCAGCTGAGGTTGCAAAAAGAGTTATAATGTTAACCAAGCAGAGGCCTCAAGTGCTGGAAGAGGTGGAAAAACTGTTGCTAGTGTGGTTGAACGAGAAGCAACTTGCAGGAGATAGTGTAAGCGAGGCGATCATATGCGAGAAAGCCAGGAAGATTCATGCCGATTTGCTGAAAAAAATCCTTCTCTGAGTGGCGAAGGTGAGGAATTTGATGGTTTGAAAAGTTTTGAAAGAGAAGTGACATTTACATTTTTTCCCCTGTGCTTAAAACTCATTAAAAAAGTGTTTACAGCAAGCGGTGCGTAAGGGTCTTACAATGTACGTTTTCTCTGTTGTTCAAAGTTTTCTCAGTGTTATTCAATGTTTTTACATTTAGTTTACTATTACACTGTGCATTCTATGGTATAATTAACTATTTTGTACTTAAAAAAAAAAATATATATATATATTTATATACAGATCGTACGGTCTTATGGGGAAATTACGTTCGGGTTGCGACCAGAGTTTTGGAACGAATTACGGTCGTGACCAGAGGTACCACTGTATACTTCATTTTCACAAAAATGTAATGTTATTTACAGTGGAACTCCAAATCAGTAATTAAGAGTTTTGCTAAATATCTTTCCAGTAATGGAATTGCTTGATTTTATGCAACATTAGTTCATGGAAAGCATTCCATTTCTGAAGAAAACTAATAAGTTCAAGTTTATTGTAATATGGGCAGAGTACAGTAGGATTTATTTTTGCAAGTTTGAGCAATATGCAACATATCAGTACTCTCTGGTGTAGCATCCACATCTAAGGCTGTCTCTTAAAAAACACATACACTGAAGATAACCAAGAAATAGGAACAGAAAATACTCTGAGGGATATATTTTAATCACCTTCCACTTTGTATAAAAGAACAAGAACATAGAATAACTCCAGTTTTCAAAATAAGTCACTGTGAATGTTCTGGGTAGGATACAGATTTCAACTTACAGTCTGCATATCCTTGCTCATTGTGTTCACTAGCCCTGGGTAAAGACTGAAAGAATGAAACTGACAGTACAAATGGCTGAACTGAGCTTCTTGCACACTGTTGCTGCACTCACTCTCTATAACAGGGTTAGCGACTCGGCAATAGAAGAGACAACTGAGGTGGTTTGGACATGTAACTACTCAGGATGCCCATTTGGCACGTCCTGTAAGTGGTATATTTTTCACAGGCCTATTACAGACCTAAGACACGCTGAAGGGTTATATTGCATCTACCATGGGAGAAACTGGGAATTAGTCAGGAGGAGCTCAGCACTACTGCTAAGGATAGGGCTGCCTGGTTTGTACAACTTGACATGTTGCCCCTGCAATCCCATTAGTGAAAGAGACTGAAAGTGAAGGAAAAACCACTAGTAGCTGCTACTCTGTAGAGGGGCAAGCAATTTTCATAGATGACAATCAGAAACACTTAAAAACACTGTTCAAAAGATAATCAGGGAACTTGTGTAAAAAAAACCTCTCACAAAGAACATGTATTGCTTAAAGCAGGAATTCTACATAATCCTTTAAAAGTACTGTAAGTTATGATGCAAGCATATGACATAGCTATCTCTGATACATTTTTCCCCAAATTTGAGTAAAGGTAAAACATAAAACAATTATACCTAACCCATCCTCACTACAACAGCGATTACAATGACCAGCTAAACCGATGAAACTCACTGCCAGTTATAATCCAAATCAACTGAAAACTCTCTGAGAATGACAAGTTTAATTAACACTAAATTAAATAATGGCAGGTTCTGATCACAGCCTCAATATACTGCAGATTTTCAAATGTGGGTCAATGAGTAAATGAAATTGTCCTATTTAAGCATAAAACATTTCTTTGAAGTAATTTTTCAATTAGTATTATATTTCTGCCACTAGGTGGTGCTAGCAGGATGCATACAATTTCAGATAACAATTGCATTTCCATTACAGAATAGACCTGTATATTATGACACATCTTCAGCAATCAACGCAGCAGTAACTAAATAACAGAATCTGATTTCCCATTAATATTTCTGTTGCATATAAAAACAGATTTACATTCATATAAGTATTTACAAAAAAAAATTTGATTTGATTTGAATGAGTTACTATAACACCTGTCCTAGTGAATAGGTTCAGAGCAATGAACATATTTAAAAATATAAGGCTGTAATAGTAAAGTACGAAACACCACACACATGCATATAAACACAAATCTATACAAACATATCAAAAGAACAAAACATTTACATATCTATAGTCATGGAGATTCAAAACTGCAGATGATGGTAAAATAAGTTCAATTAAGAAATAAATAAGGAAAATAGTACGTACCATTGAAAACTTCATTGAACTCCCCAGGAGGAGCATGGATGACAAAATTAGCAGCTATGCGCACCTGTAATGAAATACGTAACTCATTTTAGGTCTGCACAGAATTACATAAAAATGCTTAAAAAATACTCTAAAAGTCTGTGCCAGCAAGACTAAAACAACAACAGATACATCATATTCAAGTTATTTTATTTAATAGGATTTTAATTCAAAATATGTTCACAGGAATTCATGAGGTTCATTCACAAGTTGAACTATCCTGAAAGTGTAGATAAGCAGCATAGGATGGTGGTCTGTAGGATGACGTTGGAGATCAAGAAGAGGAAAAGAGTGAGGGCAGAGCCAAGGATCAAATGGTGGAAGTGGAAAAAGGAAGACTGCAAGGTTGAGTTTAGGGAGGAGGTGAGATAGGCACTGGGTGGCAGTGAAGAATTAGCAGACAGTTGGGAAACTACGGCAGATGTAGTAAGGGTGACAGCAAGAAGGGTGCTTGGCATGATATCAGGAAAGAGGAAAAGGAAACCTGGTGGTGGAATGAGGAAATACAGGAGAGTATACAAAGGAAGAGGATGGCAAAGAAGAAGTGGGATAGTCAGAGAGATGCAGAAAGTAGACAAGAGTACAAGGAGATAAGGTACAAGGTGAAGAGAGAGGTGGCGAAGGCTAAAGAAAAGGCGTATGATGAGTTGTATGAGAGATTGGACACTAAGGAGGGAGAAAAGGACCTGTACTGATTGGCTAGACAGAGGGACCAAGCTGGGAAAGATGTGCAGCAGGTTAGGGTGTTCAAGGATAAAGATGGAAACATACTCACAAGCGAGGAGAGTGTGTTGAGCAGATGGAAAGAGTATTTTGAGAGGCTGATGAATGAAGAGAACGAGAGAGAGAACAGCGGTTGGATGATGTGGAGATAGTGAATCAGGAAGTGCAGCAAGGAGTAAGGACAGCTATGAAGAGCATGAAAAATGGAAAAGCAGTTGGTCCAGATGACATGGAAGCATGGAGGTGTTTAGGAGAGTTTTTAACCAGATTGTTTAATGGAATCTTGGAAAGTGAGAGGATGCCTGAAGAGTGGAGAAGAAGTGTACTGGTGCCGATATTTAAGAATAAGGGGGATGTGCAGGACTACAGTAACTACAGGGGAATAAAATTGATGAGCCACAACATGAAGTTATGGGAAAGAGTAGTGGAAGCTTGGTTAAGAAGTGAGGTGATGATTAGTGAATGGCAGTATGGTTTCATGCCAAGAAAGAGCACCACAGATGCAATGTTTGCACTGAGGATGTTGATGGAGAAGTTTAGAGAAGGCCAGAAGGAGATGCATTGCGTTTTTGTAGACCTGGAGAAAGCATATGACAGGGTGACTCGAGAGGAGCTGTGGTATTATATGAGGAAGTCGGGAGTGGCAGAGAAGTATGTAAGAGTTGTACAGGATATGTACAAGGGAAGTGTGACAGTGAGGTCTGCGGTAGGAGAGATGGATGCATTCAACATGGAGGTGGGATTACATCAGGGATCAGCTCTGAGCCCTTTCTTATTTGCAATGGTGATGGACAGGTTGACAGACGAGATTAGACAGGAGTCCCCGTGGACTATGGATGTTTATTGATGATATTGTGATCTGTAACGATACTAGGGAGCAGGTTGAGGAGACCCTGGAGAGGTGCAGATGATATGCTCTAGAGAGGAGAGGAATGAAGGTCAGTAGAAACAAGACAGAATATATGTGTGTAAATGAGAGGGAGGTGAGGATGCAGGGAGTAGAGTTGGCGAAGGTCGATGAGTTGAAATACTTGGGATCAACAGTACAGAGTAATGAGGATTGTGGAAGAGAGGTGAAAAAGAGAGCGCAGGCAGGGTGGAATGGGTGGAGAAGAGTGTCAGGAGTAATTTGTGACAGACGGGTATCAGCAAGAGTGAAAGGGGAAGGTCTACAGGGCGGTAGTGAGACCAGCTATGTTATATGGGTTGGAGCTGGTGGTAGCAGAGTTAAAGATGCTAAGATTTGCACTGGGTGTGTCGAGGATGGATAGGATTAGAACTGAATACATTTGAGGGTCAGCTCAAGTTGGACAGTTGGGAGACAAAGTCACTGCGTTGATTTGGACATGTGCAGAGGAGAGATGCTGGGTATATTGGGAGAAGGATGCTAAGGATAGAGCTGCCAGGGAAGAGGAAAAGAAGAAGGCCTAAGTGAAGGTTTATGGATGTGGTGAGAGAGGACATGCAGGTGATGGGTGTAACAGAACAAGATGCAGAGGACAGAAAGAAATGGAAGAAGATGATCTGCTGTGGCAACCCCTAACGGGAGCAGCTGAAAGAAGAAGAATAATTCACAAGTTGAACTATCCTGCCCTAGAAGATTGCTCAAGTTCCTAAAACAGAAGAAGTCTCGCTTCCCCTCCAAGCTAGCACACACTCAAGTCATAAAAGTAGTGCTTGACAGTGGGTCTCTTGTTGAATATGAGCACAACTGCTGGCCTCTGTGGCAACCTTTCCTCATTATCTGACCTGCTTTGATGCAACATTTAAATTTACTGTGTTAATTTTCCATCATTCCAACAACGCGGTAGCTGTGTTACTTTCTTCTAAATAGTTGTAAGTCATTACAAAGCATGCTGGGACAGTAATAGCTGGGGACAACACTACAGTATATGAAAAAAATAGTCTGTCTATCCATTACATGGTACCAGAGATCTTGCATGAATCCCAATAAAACAAGTTGCAGTTGCTTACAAACACCCTTTGATCAAGAGTTCTATCTTGAGCACATTTTAACTTTCAAAAGAGTCCTTGAAATGACAAAATGCGAACAATCTAACTTTAGTATTTCATATTGCTCTTCTATTAATAAATCTTTCGTTTGACAATCAAAAGAAATTGTATGCATGCTCCAGCTTCTTTTTGCATTTTTTAAGGTATATAAGCACTCCTGCTGGTTTGCTAACATTTCTGAGAAACTTTCAAGGACTTCCTGTTTGTGGCCACATTTGAAACTTGTCAGTGTTGCAGTAATATTTGCTCCCTGTGCTATGTAATACCATACATGGGCATAAAAACAAGCAAGAGATTGACTTAATTTGCTACTCCCTCGGGGTAGTAAAATGCTGTGTTACATGCAGTGAAGAGAGTGAATGACACAACATACATACCCACCCTTTAAAGCTTATTATTTGCTATTTGGTACACTGTATTAATCATAGGTGTGCTTTTTAAAGGTTCACTGGTTGAGCAATCAGGATAAGCTGCAGAAACCAAACGTAGATAAAAGTTGACCAAACAAGCATTTTCCTTCTGAAAGTAAAACACACACTACTGCCTCTCTCTTTCATACACACTGTGTGAGGACATGTATATTACATATAACATTCACACACATGCCACAATACAATATTTTCACAATTTATGATTATGTGACTTTTTCTGCAATATATTAAGTATGAGTATTACATTTGAAATACTTTAAACACTTTAAATCATATGCCTAATGGACCAAAAAGTGTCATTCTGTAAAAGATAACCAGGTGTTAAAAACTGACAGTTATTTAAATCTTTTTTTTTTTTTTTTTTTAATTGTGAAAACTGATTTCAGGTATTTCATAGTAAGACTTGGAAAATTCAATTGTGGTTTATCACCGTCTGACCTTTGAGCAAGTGATGACTGAGAGGTGAACCCTTATGTTTTGTAGAAGGCCCGTCAAAAAATAACTTACATTTGAATGTTTTACATTTAAAAATACATTGTTTGAATATATACAAACATGTTTAAAATTCTAAAGGCTGTATACATGTATGTTAATATTAGTAACTACTCATACATAAAAAGAAAATGTGTTTAACAATGATCCACTGATACTGATAAAAAGTCCCATAATTAACTATAAGGGAAAACATTTGGTGATTCCCAAGCATTCCGAGCTTTTTTTTTTTTTTATGCTCACAGCTCTGTGCTGATGTACACAACACAGAGGCAAACGTTGGCCAAACAGGATGTATCATACATGTAATCACTACAATCAAAAGTGAGGAGCAATTTCAGCTGAAGCTTCTTGTACACAAAATTCTATTAGCTTTCTAAGTGCAACAGAAAGACAGAGAGCAGCAGCACAAGTTGGAGAATTAAGCGTTCAAGTATTGCCATCATTGAACAAGTTTTCTGTTCCTCCTTCTTCCTTCTTCAACTTCAACTCACATCAGCCCTTAAAGCAAACAGGGTTCCAAAATCCTTTGTATTCCCCTCCCTCTCCAATTATAAATTGTCCTGCTTAGTATCTCCAAAATAAGCCAGTTTCACCCCTATATGCAAGTCTGTGTAAGGCATCAGCTAGACCTTTACCTTTATTTTCAGACGGGCAACATGACTTCCTTTCTTCTCTCGGTGTCCTTTGAAAACATATATAGAAAAATGCCAGGGGCATTCAGACTGCCCTCCACTCTCTACTTTTTGGAGGAATGTTTCTAATTGCCTATCCGGTATGTTCTCTGTTAATATTCCCCTTATGCCTTATATACAGTATTTCATCTCTTGGACCTCTCTTCACTTACCTTGACTTCTATCCAGGAGAGGGTATTTTGTCTCAGTGCCATCTTTGCTAAACTAATCTTTGCCTCTCCCTGGAAATCTCCTTTCTGTCTGTTAACTCTCTCTCTTTAATCTAACCTTGCAGATCAATGGATCATCTGGCTCCAATATAAAGAAGTGGCAAACTGCTATGCATTTGGTTAGGAGCCATTGGCAGGGATTCCAAGCTATCCTTAATTTTCTCCTTTTCTTATTCGTCTCTCTCCTCTGGGGCTTGTTGCATCTGTCTGGCCTCTCTCGTTGGTCTACATGGGTACTAGTAAATTTTAATCCTATATGGATCTTTTTGAGAGGGCAGGGGTTTGTTGTTGCTTTCTGTGCTTACAATTTGTTTTTCTAAGATTCCATATTGTTTTACTGCTTATTGAACTTAAAATAAAAAATTTGATCACAAAAAAAAATAGACATGTCCTGTGGGTAGAGGCAGCCTTAGTTTGAATGGTGCTTGATTGCTCTGACAATGTTTAGAAACTTTGATTCCTATCAACGATTTCTTCACTTAATATTCTAGAGGCCAAAATAAAACCAAATGCTCAATCGAACAAAGACTGCTATGCAGCGGATGCTTTTCATACCTCTAGCTGGTACCCTATATAATATGAGCATGGGACTTGTTTGTCTCTCATTCAATTCTCATTAAGCATTTTTCTCCTCTTACTTTCACGTGTGTTTGCTGTCTTCTATTCCTAATTGACAAAATAATTATTCTTTTATCAAACCTGACCAAACGGCAGCAAGCAGTCACTTACTCCTCTTCTGTGCCTTACTTGTGGATTCAGAAAGTATCTTCCAAAAAAGAAAATCTCTAGATGTTCTAAATTCACTTTGCAATAGCACTAGAAATTTTCAGTTCTCCAATAATGATAGCAATACCCCTAAATTGTAAGTCTAATATAGACAAAACGCAGAAATACTACAAAACACTTCTATTTGTAGACATCCTTGCATTAGGCTATTGTTCTCTGTCAGTTCAGGCAACCTGGCCAATAAACACCTGCTTTTAGATCAGTAGTTTAAGCTCCATCTCACTACAAAATTTTTTTATGACTTTCAGTCATATATTTCATTTACATAATCGTACACAGTCTGGGCAGTTGTTGAATGTAGCAACTCTGTCTTTGTGCTCTATTACTCGCCACTACAAAATCAAGCAGGTATGATTTTTTTTTGGTTAGTCAGAAATACCAGGCTCTGGTGCATGCAAGAACAACTATGTGCTGAGGTGAAAGTACAATATATAAAAAGCAGTTGCAAGGAAAAGAGGAAATTGAATGCCTTGAATCATGCAAACAGAAAAGAGGTTTGTCTGTCCAATAGTGTTGGATCGATACTACAATGTTGATAGCGGTACCAGCTTTCGCACCTCAGTAAGGGTACCAAAACACAAATGATGCAACTACCAAATAACTCCGCCAGTGGCTTTGTCTACTCGGCTACTAACAAATGTGCGCTGGCCAGTTCCAATGCCCACTGTGTTCAGCTGGGGTCGGAGGCAACCCAGCTGCCACACAATACTCCAGCAGTTTTGCCAGGCTGTCCAACGCTCATAACTTCTTAACTGAACTTGCCCCCCATGGAGTCATCAGCATGCAGAAATATGTATATTATATTACTCAGAGTCTGTGGGGGCCTGGCCTCTCATTTTGAGCATGCTATTATACAAGTACTACATCAAAGAGTGGTGTTTTTGTGCGTCAGAGTAATAAAGTGCCAATACTCCTCCATTAGGTACCAAATTTAGCATAATGTTGACATAGTGTTGTTTAAAAAATTTTGTAGTTCAGCACCTTTTTGAACTGCAACAATACTGTCCAATGTCTTGTGCTTGTTTGGCATACCATGATAGAATTGCAAACAGAAGGATCAAGATTATGGCTGATCACACAATACCTGGAAAACATTTGTACAGCCACCGGCGCTGTTAGGTAGCATATTAATTGACTCTGAAAATGTAGCAACCTTGCAATACTTTCATAACACATTAGTAATGTGTAAAACAGTGTTGAAAAGTCAAAATGAATTTGAATAATCTGTGATTCATACTCATGTAATCTGACATCCTCAAGACAACAAGATCCAGTAATTGCTGTCATTAAGTGTCTAGTGTAATGTCAGCCTTAGTAACCCTAGATGGTTTACCAAATACTGCGTACAGGGTTCAGAAAATGCAGGATTTGTCTGAATTATGAACAACCATTTTATGACAATTCAGGTGAACCAAAAAAAAATTCCTTTAATATCCTTTTTTTGGGATACTGTATCAATCCCCAAGGGGAAACTGTCTTTAGAGAGAAAAGTGCTCATTTTATGAACAATAATGGAGCTAAATAGATGAAGACCTGGGATGATTTTCAGTCATGTGTCTAATGTGTGCCACTGGGTAACACCCAGTAATTCAAGGTACACCTCGCTGCATCATGCTGAATGGAGCAGGGTTAATAAATAATAAATAATAATTCATTACATTTATATAGCACTTTTCTCAGTACTCAAAGCGCTATCCACACAGGGAGGAACCGGGAAGTGAACCCACAATCTTCCACAGTCTCCTTACTGCAAAGCAGCAGCACTACCACTGCGCCACCTGTGAGGGTTGGATTCAAGAGGTAGCCAGTGCTGGATATTCACACAGGTCAGGATTATATGATGTGCAGTCACAGTCTTTGTCATTCTAACAACTGATGCTGCATTTATATGTTGTGATTCAGTCAGTTTGTTGCATGTTTTGCTCACGTATCTTCTTGCGTTATCTTGAGCATCCTAGCTCCAAAAAGATAACAAAAGGTCATTCCTTAGAATGTTCAACTTGAAGTGAGAAAATGTAGGTAACACTCTTTATTAAAAAGCATTTAGTGAAGTGAAACTGTCATATAAGGATTTGTTTTAATTGTACAGGTGTTGGTCATAAAATTAGAATATCATGACAAAGTTGATTTATTTCAGTAATTCCATTCAAAAAGTGAAACTTGTATATTAGATTCATTCATTACACACAAACTGATGTTTAATCAAATGTTTATTTCTTTTAATGTTGATGATTATAACTGACAACTAATAAAAGTCCCAAATTCAGTATCTCAGAAAATTAGAATATTGTGAAAAGGTTCAATATTGAAGACACCTGGTGCCACACTCTAATCAGCTAATTAACTCAAAACACCTGCAAAAGCCTTTAAATGGTCTCTCAGTATAGTTCTGTAGGCTACACAATCATGGGGAAGACTGCTGACTTGAAAGTTGTCCAAAAGACGACCATTGACACCTTGCACAAGGCGGGCAAGACACAAAAGGTCATTGCTAAAGAGGCTGGCTGTTCACAGAGCTCTGTGTCCAAGCACATTAATAGAGAGGCGAAGGGAAGGACAAGATGTGGTAGAAAAAAAGTGTACAAGCAATAGGGATGACCGCACCCTGGAGAGGATTGTGAAACAAAACACATTCAAAAATGTGGGGGAGATTCACAAAGAGTGGACTGCAGCTGGAGTCAGTGCTTCAAGAACCACCACGCACAGACGTATGCAAGACATGGGTTTCAGCTGTCGCATTCCTTGTGTCAAGCCACTCTTGAACAAGAGACAGCGTCAGAAGCATCTCGCCTTTGGACTGCTGCTGAGTGGTCCAAAGTTATGTTTGCTGATGAAAGTAAATTTTGCATTTCCTTTGGAAATCAAGGTCCCAGAGTCTGGAGGAAGAGAGGAGAGGCACAGAATCCACGTTGCGTGAGGTCCAGTGTAAAGTTTCCACAGTCAGTGATGGTTTGGGGTGCCATGTCATCTGCTGGTGTTGGTCCATTGTGTTTTCTGAGGTCCAAGGTCAACGCAGCCGTCTACCAGGAAGTTTTAGAGCACTTTATGCTTCCTGCTGCTGACGAACTTTATGGAGATGCAGATTTCATTTTCCAACAGGACCTGGCACCTGCACACAGTGCCAAAGCTACCAGTACCTGGTTTAAGGACCATGGTATCCCTGTTCTTGATTGGCCAGCAAACTCGCCTGACCTTAAACCCATAGAAAATCTATGGGGTATTGTGAAGAGGAAGATGCAATACACCAAACCCAACAATTCAGGAGAGCTGAAGGCCACTATCAGAGCAACATGGGCTCTCATAACACCTGAGCAGTGCCACAGACTGATCAACTCCATGCCACGCCGCATTGCTGCAGTAATCTAGGCCAAAGGAGCGGCAACTAAATATTGAGTGCTGTACATGCTCATACTTTTCATGTTCATACCTTTCAGTTGGCCAACATTTCTAAAAATCCTTTTTTTGCATTGGTCTTAATTGATATTCTAATTTTCCGAGATACTGAATTTGGGATTTTCATTAGTTGTCAGTTATAATCATCAACATTAAAAGAAATAAACATTTGAAATACATCAGTCTGTGTGTAATGAATGAATCTAATATACAAGTTTCACTTTTTGAATGGAATTACTGAAATAAATCAACTTTGTCATGATATTCTAATTTTATGACTAGCACCTGTATATTAAAAGTAATCCTGTTAGGATTCAAGTATTTTGGTGTTACTTGAGCAAAAGTGGATATAATTCTTTGGGGCAAGGGAATACTTACAACTTTTTTAATTTACAACAATGGTATTTGTAGTATGTGTTCGCATAATGAACCAGGCAGATTATAAATGATTACAAATAATAATTTCTGTGGATACAATACATTTTATATTGAAATATAGTACCTGACCATAACAAACAAAAACAGGTTAGTTAGCACGGCATAATTCATAGTGTGTGTTAGTAACCTAATTTACCCTTAATACAAATGTATATATTTCAAAGGTATAAACAAATACTACTATTAGGTTACAATTATAATCAGCATTAATGGTTAGATAACTACAGGTACCTGCTATTACAGATTAAACAGAGTTTGCAATATGAATCACTCCAGAGTACAGCAAACAGCAAAGATGCTACTGGTTGTTCACTAAAGGGACTGGCAAAAAATATGGCAATCTTGCTCAGAATAAGAAAAGCAAGTTTAGACAGCTGATGAAAGCAGTTGGCTAATGAACTAATTGTGTAATTTGAACATTATGACCAAATACTTCTGAATTACTTTATGACACCACCTAAACAAAGCTACACTACATTGTGGCAGTATAGATCTTGCCTTAACCATGTCTTCTAAAAGGTGATGGTATCACTTTAGATTAAGTGTCCCTGATTACGCTGTACTTACCCACATAATTAGAGTAATTAAGTGCTATTACATTGTACTTACTATGTAATGCAGTGTAACACCATAATTAAGTACTAAATTGCAACTGTTAATCCACAATTGTTATAAACACATATGTGTATAAATTGTGGAAGAACAATTTCAATTGAATGCTTAACCACTGCATTACAGTTTTACACAGTAAATACAAGGTAATAACACCTAGTTATTCTGTAATTATACAGGTAATTACATGGTCAGTACAGCGTAATTAGGGACATCTAATCTAAAGTGATAGGAAGGTGACCACATGGTAGAGTCTAAATCTTCCTCAAGTTATTCAAATATCTACATCTGTTAAGACGGCTGAAGGTGGAGCACCTCCCTCATGTCATTCTGCTGCAAAATCAAACATAACAAGAGGGAAGGTCACATTTTTCAAATAATACAAACACAACGAACATTTGCTGCAATTCCTTCTTCACCCATTATTTTCTGCTATGCCAAAAATTCTTTAAAATATGTCCATTGCTTTGATTCCACAAACTTGGCAACGCTGGTGGGTAGTGAACTGTGGATAGAGGTCACTTGTGCTCTTTTTGCATATTTCAAGTTTCTGGAGAAATGGTGAAGTACTCAGTAAAATGAGCATTATGTAACTTCTATCATTTACAATATCATAAATGTAAAATGGATTTGGAAAGTATTCAGATCCCTTCACGTTTTGCACACATTGTGAAGTAAATTTATTTTTAAGTAGATAAATTGGTCATTTTTGCCCATCAATCTACACTCAATAACATCCATTCATCCATTATCCAACCCGATATATCCTAACACAGGGTCACGGGGGGGGTCTGCTGGAGCCAATCCCAGCCAGCACAGGGCGCAAGGCAGGAATAAATCCCGGGAAGGGTGCCAGCCCACCGCAACTCAATACCACATGGTGTGAAAATGAAAACATTTTCAGAAAGGTTTGCAAATTTATTAAAAATCAAAAATGGAAATCTGTAATTTACTGTACATAAGTATTCAGACCCTTCACTTCAAATTTTGCTCAGGTTCATTCTGTTTGCTTTATTTATCCTTGAAATGTGTCTAGAACTCGGAAATAGTCCACCTGTGGCAAACTGAATTGACTGGACATCATTTATAAAGTCACATGCCCGTGTATGTAAGGTCCCACAATTCCCAATGTATGTCAAAAATCAAGCCATGAAGTTTAAGGAACTCTCTGTGGTGAGGCATAGGGCAAGGGTTTAAAGCCATTTCTAAAACACTGAGATCTCTCAAGAGTGTAGCTGCCTCATTAATTGTGACATGCAAGAAGTGTGGAACCACCAAGACAGCTGGCTATCTGTTGAAACTGAGTAACTGAGAAAGATGGGCTTTAACTGGCAGGTGACAAAGAACTCAATGACCCTTCTAAGAGAGCTTCCAAAGTCCTCTATTGAGATGCGAGAACCTGTCGTAAGGACAAACATCTCAGCAAAACTCCTTCAATAAGGCATTAACGGTAAAGTGGATAGATGTAAACCACTCTTGAGTAAAAGGCATATGACAGTTTAAAGGACTCTGAGAATTAAGAAAAAGATTCTCTGGTCTGAGGAGACAAAAACTGAATTCTTTGGGCAGACCTTCAAGCCCTGTGTCTGGGGGAAACCAGATAACACTGCTTATCACCTGCCTAATACCATCCCTAAAGTGAAGCATGGTGGTGAAAGAATCATGCTATGGGGGTGCCTTCAATGGCAGGGACAGGGAGAAGGCCAGAACTGAGGAAAGGATGGAAGTAGTCAAATACACAGAAACCCTTAAAGAAATCCAGCTCCAGAGTGCACACAACCACAGACTGGGGTGAAGATTCACATTTCAGTGTGACAGTGATTCAAAGCATACAGTCAAAACAATGCTAGAGTGGCTTTGGGGCAAGCTTCAGACACCCAAAGCCCAGACTTAAACTTCAAAGAACATCTGTGGAGAGACCGGAAGATGACAGTTTACAAATATTTTGCATCCAATCAAAGGGAACTTGAGAGGTTTTACCGGGAAGAATGGGATAAACTGCCCAAATCCAGGGGTGCAAAGTTTATAGACTTACCCAAGGAGACTCAAAGCTGTAACTATTGCCAAAGGGACGTCTAGTACTGAATTAAGGATCTGAATATAAGATGAATGAAATATTTAACTTCTGGAATTTTAATACATTTGCAAACCTTTCTGAAAACATTTTTTCTTTGCCTTTATGGGTTATTGAGTGTAGATTGCTCAGAAAAAATGTCAAGCGTATCTATTTAAAAATTAAATCTACAACAAAATATAAAAAATAAATCCACAACAAAATAACGTGTGCAGAAAGTGAAAGGGTCTGAATTATTACTGAATGCACTGTAAATTCTAACACAACTAAAGACAAAGCCCAAGAAATTACCATTTCCCTGAAAACATTCATTCCTTACTTTTACAGTACATTAAGCCTAAATGGGCTAAACATGCAACAAAACAAAATTATACAAATTTATGCACACCTCTAAAATTTTTGAATGAAACTTTCTATCATTCCCCCATCACTATAAGGTTGCAAGGATAAATCAGAAAATAAGTAAGTCACCCTGATGTTTTTTCTGCTAGCCATGTACTTGGCTACGCTGATTGAGTATGTTCTTTTTCTGCTTGGAAGCAACATACATAAAAGGAGTACTGCAAGTCCTAAAGTAGGTAAAATGTGCTGAAAGAGAACACGCCAAAGCATATCAAGTTGTCAGACCACATGATCACAACTGGTTTGCTTTAAGAAATGCATAGTAATGCGGCAAAGACATCACAAGTAGGATATGAGTGAACAAAATCAACAGTTGAAACCGAGGTCCCCCTGGCAAGCTACAGTCACAATGTAGGTAATGGCCTCTGGAAGTCAGGACACTTGAGTGTGTGTTAGCACTGCGGATAAGGAGTGCACAATTACCTGAGAAAATTTATGAAAATCTCTATCTTTGTGAGCATGAACTTTCTTTAATGCCTATGTTTAATGGGAAAGGTGTCAATAATAATATTTAATTTCAACATTGGGCTACTCTTTCTAAAAGACAACATTTTTGACAAACTGAGTTCAGTCTAAACTTAAGTGTGAAAAGAGTCTACCCATAAGAAAGTAGACTTTTTACAGTATATTTTTAACGACAAAGAAATAATTTAGAGCCAATGGACATTTGTGGAAAATACATACAACACAAAGTAAAAATGAAGTTTTTCAAATTGTTGAAAACTTATTTCAGTATTTTCTTCTAAATCTTGGTTTCCTTATATTGGTTATGCATTAAACAGAAATGCTTACAGAAAAGTGAAGAGTACTATGTTTGGTCTTTACTATCATACCCATTCATTTTAGAAGATAATGTTTCCAATCCTATAACAGTAATTTGCCTCACACCTTACTACTCATTGTGTATGTTTTGTCTTTCATTTTGTTACTCTTCCCATCCTGAAAAAGCATAAGATGTACACTAAGAAAAGAAAGTCCCTTTAATGTCCCATACCACTAGCTTTTTACACCAGACATTCATTCATGCTACCATGGCACGCAGAAGGTGTCCTGGGACAAACAAATACTGCTTAATTATTAAGCAACCTACACAAGTTGTAAACAAAAAAAAAAAAAAAAAAAAGAGTTTTGGCTATCCGTAAGGCATATCACTTATGCTACATACTTCAAACCAATCATAACCATTCTCTTACTATTTTAAAATTTGTCTGGCCAAGTTCTTCAAATTCATCTGTTTTTTTTCCACACAAAATGGACACAAGATTTATTGAACACAAAAACAGTCAATAAAAAGCACACCCTAGACCTTAATCATGAGCATAACTAAATATTTGCCACCACTGCCAAAACAAACAAAAGAAAAACAGGTGTGCACACCAGTCTCCACAAGGCACAGTACTGATATGTATTACTTTTGCTATTCAACCTGTTTAAAGCTACTTTTCAGTAGGAGAAAAAAAATCTTTAAAAGGTTGTGAAAAACATTTAGCAATATTTAAACTTTTAAAAAATCATGTAAATGATAAAAATGAAAACAAAAGTACTCCTAAAGTCAGGTTCAGTATCCTAGATGTTGTGCCCATATGACTGCCCCAGAGTATTACTTTGTCTTTGAGGGCTGATCCATGTAATTTACAACAACAAGTTCTGCTTATGGCTATAATAATAACAACTGCATTCTCAACATTTTTTCCGAAAGCCTCTGGAAGAGGTATTAAAAATGATTAAACATAACCCCACTACTCGCTCCTCATGGACTATGACTTGACCCTTTTCTCTGAAAATATTGTTTTGGAGTTTCTGCCAGTATTGATTACATCCTAGTCCATTGGTGACACCTTCATGTGGATTAGAATGGTTCTGTGAGTAAGCAACTGACTGGTGTCCCACCTGGGAATGGCTCTTGGCATTCATAATAGTCTAGGGATAGGCTCTGACCCTGTGCACCCATATACAAAATTGGATTAAGTCAGTAACCAAAAGTGATCGAATAAATGCTGCTTATTTTCAGCTGATTCGAGGAAAGTCAGAGAAATCTGTCCATATCACTGTATATTTCTGTGAACATCTAAAGAAATGTGTGTGAATAAAATCTAAGAAGGAAGCAGATGATGATAACCCTGCAATGTTTTATAAATAAATAACATCACAATAATTTATACCTTACATTAGATAAAATGTGTCCTAAAAAGATACTGTTAGTGTTTTTTTTAGTTTTACGCAATGTAAAAACATGTCCCAGAGATTTAAGGGCAGGTATTAGTGGGAAAACTGCAATATCATCAGTTATTCCAACATTTTAAAAATTCTATTTGACCCAGCTAATATGAAAGTAACCATCCACAGCATCAATTTCATTGGTTTTTTTAAATCATTTAGGGATGTTCAGTCCCAGGACTGAAATTCAGACATTTCTACATACTTGTTCAGCCTGAACTGTACATACTGAAATAATTCAGTTTTCAAAAAACATTGCTTCTTTGATTTTACTGTATTGTGCCTTTTAAGAAATGGTTGTAAAACGTAGTTACTCCTATGGGACTGTGCGTGCAGGAGGTGGGTGGAGTTGCTGGGTAACAATAAAAGGAAGAGAACAGCTTTGCTGAATTGCTCAAATTCATTATACCTAAAAGTTCAATTACCTTTTGTTAAGCATGTAGTACAAACAATCTGCTCACGATGGGAGCCAAAGGCTTGAGATACTGTATGCAAGCGCTGGCCATGCTACAAGCTCAGGCATGATTTTGAACCTATAATTTTTCTGTATTTTAAAGATGCTATACACTTGAAAGTGCATGCATTTTTGTGATGTTTTTTCCTGCCTCCTCAAGCATTTTCAGTTGATAACTTTCAAGCCTATTGAGCTCTGCCACTGAAACTTGCCAATAATGTTAAGTTGCTTGTTTTATGAAAATGTTGCTGAAAGAAATTTCCTCAGTAATATGCTTAGCCTGCCAAGAGCACACATAGTTAGCATTGCAGCCTAATGCATTATGGTAGTCTAATGTCTGCCTACTAGTCATCTAACCTCCAATTTATGCTGTTCAAATTTGCCAACTATGTTACACCATGTGTGTTATAAAAATGCTGACCATTTGTGTGCTTCATGCAGCCTCTATATTGAAGAAGACACATACTTTGATGTTGCATGAGTTAGAACAATGGTGAGGGAGGGCCAGTAATCAATGGGAGCTTTATAGTCACTGCCAACCAAGGCTAGACTGTCTCAAGACACCAAATCCTGAATGACTGTTAGTAGCAAAAATGTGCTCTGCCTGCGGAGGTTTACACTGTTAAAAAATTAATGAAAAAAGAAATGGTCACATCAAAGGAGGGTGAATCTAGTCTTCAGCCTGACAATTCCTGCTTTGTGTGGCCTTGGTATAGCAACTCTAAAGATGGTGTCTGAAGACAACAACAATGAAAATACTGTATTTATACAATAAGAAAAAGCAAGAGTTGCCTTGTACTTCTTATTTTGCAGCATCTCATTTAACTTACTACTTATTGTTAGTTTATAAGTTTCCATATACTGTAAATGTATATTCATAATGATAAACCATACATTTTGAATCTAGTAAAACATTGTAGTTAACATGTGCAGATAACCGTGCACAATATAATTTTGGTATTTTCAAGGCAATTTCTTCATAAATATGGTATATATACATTTGCCATGCAAAATTATTTTCTATAATTCATTTTAAAAAATATATGGTCGGTCCTGGTGTTTTACAATGAACCCTTTAGGATATGGGGTGCCACCAGAAAACAAAAGCATAAAAACTTACGAAATATGCTCTTTTCGAGTTTCGATAAAAGAAAACACACCTTCTGTGTTTCTGATGCATGTCTGTGACAACAAAAGAGATCTAAAAATAATCATATTATTGCATATTCCCAGTACTTTTTTTTTCTTGAGGTAAGGTTATGTTTTCTTGTGTGATAGCAGTGGCCTTCCTGGGAGGAATTCTTACATAAATGCAGATGTAAATTAATACAATACCAAACACATGGTATGAACAACCTGGTGTAATTTTGTCTTTCAAGAGACCCTCTGGGGGTGAAAGTTTGTAGAGGATGAAGGTAAGCACTGAGGTAGAGTGAATAGCTAGTCTTCTTTTAAAATGTCTGAATCTTATAATAAGGGTGTTATTTTATTCGAAAATAGGCATGTATATGTTATTTTACAACGTATGAGTAGTCTCAAGACGCAAAGCAATTTTTGATAACTTTCTTGGTTTGAAAAATGGTTGTATTCACTAAGTTTTTTAGGCTTTTGTTTTCTGATAGGTCCCTGTGCCTCATGACTTCCATTATAAAATGATAGGACAAGATACAGTATGCCTTTATTTTAAATTTATAGAAAATGCTTAAGTTTAGAACACAATTCTGAGTGGCAAACGTATATTTACCATGTTTGTGAAGACATAACATTGACTTGAAAAATTCCAAACTTCAAGTGATTATGATAAAAATCAATGTGCCTAATGTGGATGATAGAGATTTCATCCAAAATGTATTTGCATCTATCTCCAGTATGAACACTCATAAAATTATAATAGCTGGAGACTAATTTTGCTTCAAATTCATACCTGGATAGATCTTCAATTACAGTGTCAATAACATCTAATACTGCAATAATCACAGAGTTTGTAATGGATCATAACTTATCAGACCCATAGAGATTCTAAAATCCAAACTCAACAGAACATTCCTTCATTTCACCAGTACATCATAGTTACTAAAGAATTGATTACTACTTTATTGATAATAATTTATTGCCCACCATCAAATCTTGCAAGTACGCCACTATTGTTATCTCCAATAATGCTCCTCTGATCTTGGAGCTCACATCACTATGCCCTACGCACTCATTTCTTGGCTAGCGTCTTGATCCCCTGCCATTTATAGATGAATACTTTATAGAATTCGCCTCCAAAAAAAAAAAAAAATCTTTTTGAGACAAATGAATTTGTACAGGAATACTGAGAGAAATTCTGAAGGCTTTTTTAAGAGCCCAGATTATTTTATATCTTTCCCCTAAAAATAAAATGGAGACCAAGAAGGCATTAGAGTTAATTGCTGAAATTACCAGAATAGATCAAGAATACTCCAGGTCACCAAATGAGGCAATTTATAGGAAAACACAGGTTATGAAATCAGAATTTAACCTCTTGACAACAAAACAGCTACCATAAAAATATAACCCACACATTTAAAGAGTACTGTAAGTCCTGATATTCTACTCAGTTTAAAGAAGAAAATACACAATCTAATGGGTTCTTTGATGCATTACAAATACCACAGCTAAATACACTTACCATTACCATACCATACCATTTTTATTTGTTAAGCGCTTAAAAACACAGCATTACAACTGACCGAAGCGCTGTACAGTTAAAACAAGCAAGACTAAAAGCAAAATATTAAAAACAAACATTAAGAGAGAATTAAAACAGAGACACTAAAAAACAGGTCAGGGGACCCAATAAAACAGAGAAATAGCAAAAAGCAAGTGGAAATAAGACAGGTTAAGAATTAAAAGCCAATGTGAAGAAGTGCGTTTTTAGGTGTGATTTGAATGTGGCAACTGAAGCGGCTCGCCTAACCACTAAAGGTAAGGAGTTCCAGAGCCTGGGTGCACAGACAGAAAAAGCCCTTTCACCACGAGCTTTAAAATGTGCCTTGGGAACGGTTAGGAGCAGCTGATCTGCGGATCTAAGAACACGAGAGGGATTGTGACGATGGAGCAAGACACTCAAGTAGGCAGGGGCTAGACCATTTAGTGCCTTATAGGTTAAGAGGAGTATCTTAAAATCAATTCTGAAGCTAACCGGCAGCCAGTGTAGGGTTTTTAAAATTGGTGTAATGTGTTGGCTTCTGCTGCTTCCAGTTAAAAGCCTTGCAGTCGCATTTTGAACCAATTGGAGTCTCGAAAGAGTGGCTTTACTAATACCATATACACAGGAATTAGAATAGTCTTAGTGCAGAGGAACTTGACAAACCTCTGACAGTCTCAGAATTACTGAATGCTATAAACTCACTCCAAAGCAGGCACAAATGGCTATCCTGTGGAATTTTCCAAAACGTTTTTCAAATAAGTTAGCTGTGCTATTATTAGCAACGTTTGTAGAGGCTAAAGACAATAAAATTCTACCTCAAACTTTTTGCCAAACATTCATTTAATATCTTTCCAAAGAAAAATATGAACGTATTGCAATGTGCATCATATAGACCAAGTTCACTTCTGAATAAGAATTAATTAAAATACTCCTCAAAGTTATAGCTAAAAGGATTGAGAAAGTGCTTCCTTCTGTAATATCACAAGACCAAAACAGATTTTTTAAAGGCAGACACTTACTGTAGCATCTAATCTGCAGTGTTTGTTTAATGTAATATACTCGCTAATAAAATGTAACACACCAGAGATCTTATTATTTTTGGATGAAGAAAAAGCATTTGACCTATTTCAATGGGACTACCTATTCGCCACATTGCAGAAACATGGGTTTGGCCAAAATATAGATGCATGGATAAAACTACTTTATACCAGTCCAGTAGCCTATGCCTCTATTAAGAATGTTATCTCAAACTACTACAAACTAGAACGTGGTACTCAACAAGATGTCCTCTATCAACATTGCTTTTTCCAATTGCTATTTCAGCCATTGGCTATTGAATTTTGAAATGCATCAGCGATAAAGTAGGATTACCAGAGAATGACTTGAACAGAAAATATCACTATATTTGAGATAATATGGTATTGCATATATCAGACCCACAAACCTCCTTACCAATACTCCTTAATGCACTAGCAGAATTTCAACGGAATATCTGGACACAAAATGAATTTGAAAAAAAGTATGCTTTCTCCAGTGAAGTCTCTAGCAGACAACAACAAAAATTATTTATACAGCACATGTTCACACAACAATGTAGCTCAAAGTGCTTTACAAGATAAACAGAAAGATACACGAAAAGAAAAACAATTAAGATTAGGCAATAATATTAAGTAAACATGACAGTAAAATATAAAGATGTTTTTCAACAAAATTTTGCTATGAGCATGGGGAAAAAAAATCAAACAAGAGGGAGGTAGGTAGGTAGATAGATAGATAGATAGGTAGATAGGTAGATACTTTATTAATCCCAAGGGGAAATTCACATACTCCAGCAGCACCTTACTGATACAACTCTATCTCACATTAGAATCAATACTACCAAGAAGAACATCCTTACCAAGCTTCTTTTTCTATTTCAGAGCATCCCTATATATATTAGCAAAGCGTTATTCAAGAAATTAGACTCGTTTATTTGGAATTTGAGACATCCACGTATTGAAAGGGTGACTCCATCAATTACTCAGAATATGGAACCGATGCAGGAAGCATATCAAGTCAGAGAAACTTTAATCTGTTGTACCTCTACATGATAATCACCTTTTTCTACCCTCTCAAACCAATACAGTATTTAATGTTTAGAAAATGTCATAGGTTAAAACAAGAGAATTGCATATAGATAATGTCTTTGCATCTTATGAACAATTATACTTCAAATATAACTTGCCATCAACACAATATTTCCACCACTGTCAAATCAGAAACTTTGCTAAAAGGAACCTATCCAATTTTTCAAAACTCCCAACCATTTCTATAACAGAAAAATGCAGATCAGTCTTGAACAAGATTACATTGCAATTTGATCTAATGTATAAATAGTTATGCTACTTTGCACAACAAACAAAATTACTTTAAATTTTGATCACTGCTTTTGATGTTTGTAATGTATAAGTAAGAGTTAAGCGTCATTTTCAAAATATGAAAATATCACATTACAAAATTACATACAATTAAATAATCTGATTATGTAAATATTTATTAAAAATACACCTACACACACACAGTATACATAAATCTAAATATACAGTAGAGCCCTGATTATCTGTGCCCCAATTTAGTGAGGTCCCGCATTACCTGAGGTGAACCTATAAGTATAATACACTACTTTTTTTTAGAATTCATACATTTTTTTCCATGAATACTATGCTGAGCACATAAATATTATACTTTTAACCTAGACTGTACTGAGTGAGCAGTCAAGAAGCTGGTGACTATAGGAATGTGGGCATGACTCACTCACCCCTAAACTATTGTCACTATATCACCAGCATCGACTGTGTATATATGCTCTATTATTTCTGTCACTTAGGATTTCAGCCCTATGGTGAACTGCTGGTAGCAACTGCAAACCTGCATTCTCTGGCTGACAGACGAGCACTTTGTGGCGTAAGCTACATGGATAGCTCCTTCCGTCAGCCATACACCGTCTGTCTCTGACCACTTGGAGCAGTGCTTCCCTGGTGACATCAGCTGATCTCACTCTGTGTCACTCCAGCTTTCGGCAGTGTAAATCCCACCCTTATCACCAATTGAAATTGTTGTGGGCTCACATCACAAAGCATCTAAGTTTGAAGATTTGCATTGTGCCAGTGGTGAGCTGTGAACCAGAATTTTCTGGCTCTGAGGGAAGCATTTTGCAGCATGAGCTAAATGGAGACCTCCAACCATCAGCCACGCAGAGCCCGACTCCGACCACTGTGACTGGTGTGTCTCCTTGGTGACGTCAGCTGATCTCTCACTATGTGTCAGTCCCCATATTCTCTTCGATGCGCAGTGTCACCACTGTATCAGCCATTCATTTTATCAGAGTATTTAGCTACCTATTTAGGTAGAATGCCTAGTAGGGGCTGGGCGGTCTTTTTGGCCTTTGAACCCCTACAGATTTTGTTTTTTTCTCCAGCCTAACTAGAGTTTTTTTTTGTTTTTTCTGTACTCCCATCCATCTGACCTCACCTTTTTATTGTTACTTATTTTTTAATATTATTGGCTAACCTTATTTGTTTTACTTTTCATGTAACTTTCTTTTTGTTGTCTTGTAAAACACTTTGAGCTAAACTGTTTGTATAAAAATATTCTATGTAAATAAATGTTGTTGTTGTTGTTATCTGAGGTAGCTTTGGTCCACATTACCTCATATAATTGGGGTTCTACTGTATAAATATATAGAGAACTATTTGCATTTATTTGCATGAAATTGTAGCACAACACAAACTTATTAGGGATGCATATGTGCATATGTGTTTTTTATCTTGTGGTGGCATTTGGCGTCACTGTAACTTTGATAAAATATCTGTCCTGATCTTGTAACAGGAACTTGGATTAGATTTATTGTCACCTGTGACACAATCACAATCACACCATTAGACCACTGTCATATTCTGCCTTTTCTCTCAAGAGTGCTCGGGAAGCCAATTTTTTCTTCTAAGATAGGCTCCTGACTCCAGTGACTGAGTAAGAAAATCCCAGTTTGACAAAGTTATGTTTTGATTTCAAAGACACAATGAGTACTACATGCTGATGCTATGAAGGTCACCAAATCACCTACCTATATTGAGATAATATCTATTGAAATTAATATAAAGGTCGGAAGGCCACAATAAATATATTGTTAAATACCCACATTCAAATAAATGATATATGGGCAGTGTGAAATCAGAATTACAAATAAACTACATTTCACAGAAATGCAGACAACTGGATATACAAATGTTTCTGGTCAATACAACAGAAACAGTCTATAATTTCCAGAACATCCTCAAAGTTGATGATTACCCAAGTAGAGTGACTCTTACTTGACTAAAGAAGACAACACCTCTGTCTTCAGAAATATAAAATCTATGGCATGTAGTTTGTGGCAGAAGAATACTGTTGTGATCGCAGCTATACTGTAGTATATGCTTTAGTGTCTTTATAATATTTCACAGTAGTTAAACAAGCTCCAAGGAAAAATACAAAGGAACTAAAATTTCCATGTACATGTCGCTCTCTCATGTTCTTGCTTTCCAGCTAGCTGACATTTTGTTCTGTCATTCAAAAATACAAATTCGAACCCAAAACGTGGAGGCATTTCTCTGGAGGGGCAGTTATGGAGCATATTGAGCATACTATACTCTATTTCTTACTGGGCTTAAAAACTGAAGTGTATTTTATAAGAACAAATTCAAATGAAACAGAATTTCATGTGTTTAGATAAAACAGAGAAGTGTTAGAAGTGTTTACAATATTAAGAGGATACTTTGAGTCAGATGCTGAAATCAATAAAATGGACAAGCTGGTACAATTTTAAGGGATTTATCTCTTTTAAGGCTACATTTTGTGGAAATACATACTATTACTTAATCCGAGTGTTTATTTAAAAAAACACACTTAAACATGACATACAATATTCATTGATGTCATAAAACCATATAATACTACAAAATCATCTCAAGACCGTTTTGTACTGGTTAGCATTGAGTGCCAATTATGGGAGGACAACAAACAGTAAACCCCTGCTTTCCACAAAAGACCTTGACGTGTATTTCACATTTGTTACAAGTTATATGAACAATTCCATGAGTCAATGTCAGTATTCACATTCATGTAATACTTGATAAGCACAATTCCTCTCTTGCATTAGAATCGGCTTAACGGTTTATTTTCTGGAACTTCTTTTCTTCTAAACCATATTGTCAATCCACCTCCATGCATGCACATTCATATGTTTTACATTGGTAGGCTCTTTAATGTACAGTATTGTATCACTGTGGTGTTGCTATGAATTGATGTGAAAGATTATTTATAAAATAAAACCAAGTTGACTGAAGGTGAGTTTCTCATTGGAAATAATTAACATTATAAAAATTAAATGATTCAATACTGTAAAAGATGGTGGGCGTATGATCACTTAAGACTGAATTAAACTTTTAGAACCTGAACACTTTGCAGACACTGAGGAAATCAGAAATTCTGGATTACATCAACTCATTTAAATCCATATTTGTATCTATTTATGAATCCTATGCATAATAGAATGGGGGTTATGAGGCACAACTTCTTCTAAAAGGTAACAAGAACAAAATGGCTGAAACTGACCAATTAAGAAGGCTGGTCTGCTTTATTCCAACTATTATCATTATAAACAGTCTAAATTATTTTATTAATGTAAATCCAGAAAGGATTGTTGGTTATTTTTTAGAAAGAGAAACTGGTAATTTGAATTTTCATCTTCAATATACTGTATACATGGTGTGTGCTTGAGTATGATCTAAAGTAAAGTGGTCTCCCATGCAGAGCACGCTCCTGCCTAAGCCTACAGCAGTTTTGCTATCCCATGGAAAAAGAGGCCTCTGAAGATGAACATAAGGATAACAGTCTGATAATTAATAAAACCATAATAATCAATTCAATTTATTCTTATAAAGCACAGTACAACTTCTAAGAGTAGTATTTTACAGTACTGTAGTATAAGTACAGTACCAAACATTTAAATACAAGTCAAATACAAGAAAAAAAAACTTGAGCACAAAAACAACATTCAACATGTCCAAATACATATGCACTTTTTTTGTGTGTGTTTTCAAAGTACTCACGTGACAACAAACACAGTTTTAAGGCAGCTTTTTTAAAGGTTTGCTGAAATATGGCAGCTGGTTGACACTAGGTTTTAAACAGAATTTGTTAAAAGAAAAAAAAAGTTTTAAATTAAAAGTATTATATTTGCATAAAGAATTAATGAGTATGAATAAAAAATGATTTTCTAGTCTGAATATGACCTATATTTCTATATAAATTCTTGAAAAATCTAGGCTTGTTCTAGTACTGCAAAAAACGCAAACCTAAGTAACCACAGCTTGTAGTTGAAAGAATTTGCATGACACCACATATAACTGTGAGGTGTTCAAAACTAAATGGATGATAAAGCCGATGACCGACAAAGATTACAGATAGGCAGGCTATGATGACGGGGCGGGGTATGGGGGGGGGGGATTGTGTGTGGGTATTAAGAAGGAAGTCAGCCAACAGCACTGAACAAAACTTACCACTTTCTGTTAAAAGGTGATTTGGAAGCCAAGTTAATGTGTTTTTTTTTTTTTAACTTTTGTAAAACATCTGACTCTGCTGAATTGCTTTCCAAAAGATTTAAGGCTATTTGTGTCTTAACTCAAATTTAGCTGAGGCCTCCAACACGCTGGTTGGCACCGAGGTGGCTGCTTTCTAGACTGAGGTTGTTAAAGTTCAAAAGTTAATGTAGTTAATGAGAAAGAGCATACATTCACACACTAACATATCATGTCTGTATTTTAATCATTTATTCTTTAAACAAGAGGTCACTAACAGGCGGACCGCGGTCTGGGTCCGGACCCAGAGGCTGTCTCATACGGACCCAGACTTACAGCCAAAACAGAAGGTTATGATTTAAAACTTGACGGGGCGCTTCTATTTTAGCTGGCGCAGCTTTTGTAGTCTTTACGGTAATGTTTTAGTGGATGAGGAAATGCACAGACTAATTGTATGCGCGTTAAGCCATTTCACGTGATACCACTCAGCCAATCAAGTCTGTGGATTCTAGGTGGAAGAAAGTGAGAGATACAGACGACTGCACTGGAAAAAGAAAGACAGCAAAAATAGGGCATTTAATCCAGAATGGACAAACTCATTTCTGTTCATACTTCCCACTGGGAGCTCTAAACCAGTGTGTCTCTAAGTGCCAATGTGAAACAACATTATGAGATGAAACATAAAGGTTTCGAACAAACATACCCACTCAAATCCAAAGTGAGATCACAGAAAATAATTAGTCTCAGAGCCCAATATGACCAGTCCACCAGGATCCTGAGCCACACATTCACTGCTCAACAACGTGCTTATGAGTTTTCCCTCAGAGCTGCTTTGATTTTGGGTCAACACAAAAAGCCATTTACTGATGGAGGGGTTGTCAAAGAATGCATGAGTGCAGTAGCTGAAACACTACTTGAGGGAAAACAAAAACAAGAGCTGTGTGATAAAATAAAGCAAATACCCATGTCAGCATCATATGCCACAAAGAAAAGTGAAACATTGACTCAGGACGTGCTAACCCAGTTTAGATGAAGCAATGCATAAGGCACCCTGTGTAGGTTTAGCTGTGGATGAGTCCACTGACATATGTGACAATGCTCAGCTGTTAGTGTATGTCAGATTTTTCAACACTGACCAGAAAGCATTCTGTAAAGACCTGTTAGGTGTCACTTCCCTTCAGACCAGTACAAGAGGAGAAGACATCTATATGGCCATTAAGGAGATGTTGGCAAAGAGAGCAATAGAGCCAAAAAAGGTGGCTTCAATAACCACAAATGGAGCCCCATCTCTGATAGGGAGAGAGAAAGAAGCTGTAGCAAGATTGAAAGAAGACAATCCTGAGCTCATTGCTTACCATTGCATCATTCATCAATCTGTCCTCTGCTCCTCCCTGACAGATGAGCATGCTGAGGTGATGAATACAATGATGAAAATGATACATTTTCTCAGAGCATCCTCTTCCTACCAGCTTAGAGAATTCCTTAGGGAAGTTGATGCCAATGCTGATGACCTTTTGCTGCACAACAATATGAGATGGCTCAGCAAAGGCAGGGTGTTAGCATGCTTTTGGTCCATAAGGAGGGAAGTAGCAACTTTTTTGGCAGAGCTAAGAAGTCAGAATGCATCACAGTTTTCTTTTTTTTTTAGAAAATGATAAACAGATGGACAATGTGGCCTTCTTGGTTGATATCACTTCACATCTGAATGAACTGAATTTGAGGCTACAGGGCAAAGACAATTCAGTTTGTGAACTGATGATGACTGTCCGCTCCTTTCAGAGGAAACTTGAGGTGTTCAAGGAAGACTTGCAGGGAGACTGTGAACACTTCCTAGCAGTGCAGGAACAGGTTCAGGGACAGTGAGATGTGTCTTCTTTTGTTGACTTTATTAATAAGCTGATTGTAAACTTTAGCAACCGTTTTGACACCATCAGCTTTGGACAACAGCTCACCATGTTCATTCAGAGCCCATTTCTCATCACAGATGTCAGGGGGTTCTCAAAGGAAGTCACACAGCACTTCAAATAGGTAAATGCTGGGCCTCTTCAGATGCAAATGGTTGATTTTCAAGCAGATGTGACCCTGAAAGAGCAGTGTGGAAGAATTGACCCTTCCACTTTCTGGCTCCAAATGGTCCCTGAGACAGCTTTCCCAAGTCTGAGGAAAGTAGCCTTGTACATCTTGACCATGTTTGGCTCCACACACAACTGTGAGGCAGCTTTCTCCACAATGAACATAATCAAAACTAAATATCGTTCCAGGCTCACCAGTGAACACCTCCACATGTCTATGAGAACGGCTCTGACTCCATTCAAGCCCAGGTTTAAAATCCTGGCAGGACAAGCTAAAGCTCAGTTCTCTCACTGAGCAAAAAAGTGGGGCGATGAATATAAGAGGGGAAGAAAGTGAGCATTTAAAACTGTTTAATTGTTAAGATGTGTTGAGATTTATTATCTGTAAAATTGGTTGAGACTGTTGAGTCAAGATGTGAAACAGAAAAGGGGACATTCAAGCTTTTTCTCCATTTATTTTATTTTTCTGAAGTTAAGCACTTTATTTAAACATGCACAATTTTCACATTTTATTTATTTTGTCTTATTTTGAAATGCAGCCCTACCTTTATTTAGTAAATTTAATAACATTATATACTGTGACGGAACATTATACATATCTGCTGTCATACTTGCATGTTTAGTTCTGTGTTACATAACAATAAATATTGTCAAAAAGTTTTTGAATTGTACTGAACTCATTTCATTTGAAAGTCTGGTATTGATTACTTGCAGATGCTGATACAACTACTAGGCTACTTAAATATATATGACTAGCCAACCCGCGGCGTAGCATATGCCGCATAATTATTTATTGATGGATGAACACTTCCTGAAAGACACAGTTGTCCAAATGGGGTGGGTTTGAGGATACGACTGTGAGTGAATGAAAAGATGGAACTCTGGAGAGAGCAACATACAATTGTCCGTGACTGAAAACTGGTTTTGGCAGATAAAGGCATACTTTTGAAAGTTTGTCCCTGTGCCTTATTAATTGTCATTGCAAAGGCCAATCTAACAGGAAATTGTCTGCGTGTAAAAGTAAAAGGCAAATTTGAATCTGACGGGGTCAGGGATATCCGGGGAATAAGGACAGTTTGTGAGGTAGCAGCTGCGATAATCTTACACTCCAGTACATTGTGGTGAATACTGGTAACAGAACATCTAGTGCCATTACAGAGACCTTTTGCTGGCAGGAGGTTTCTGAGAAGAATGATAACTGAACCTATTTTAATTTTGAGTTTATGCGGAGGCATGCCAGTGGGAGTAAGACTATTAAGAAATTCTTCGGGGAATGAAAGTTGATCTGCAGGATCGTCTGCGAGGATGGAGTCAACGCTAGTGAAAGTCACTTCGTCGGTAGGGATAAGTTTCAGCAATTGTTCATTAAGGTGTATCGAGTCTTCGTTGGTGATACTTAACTCTTTTAGGGCGGATGTCGACTTTTGTCGACAGGAGGGGTTGAAGGCTAATGTCGACAAAAGTCGACATCCAGGGATAGGGGGCGACAATCAGCTGTTAATGGCAACAAATCTCACTGTCACGTCACAGGCATTCCCTCTGTGCTTGGAGGAATGCTAGACTCGTTGACTCGGCAACTAAACCTTGCGTGTGCGTGAGTTGCGAAATGTAAACAAAGGCAAGATGGCACCGACATGTGAAAAGGCAGCGAAGCAAGTGCAGAAAAGAAAACACTTGGCAGACGATGTTTTGCGCATTATCGCGGTGTCGGACTCTTGATTTTTCAGAATCGGATTTTATTGGCAGTGATCAGGAGATCGAGCAAGAGAGTGAGAAGCAGGCATCAGCTGATCAGACACCAGCCGATGCTGCGCCAGCGGATCTGCTGCCAGTTGAGTGCCTTCGCGCAGCCGATGCATCTACGGCAAGGTTCGCATGGGATAAATTGATCCGTTGAGAGCCGATCTGGCTACCGGAGTTTACAAGACGGCATGGCTTGCTGTTGGACACGACAGATCACCAGCTGCTGTACTTCAGGCTGCTCTCTCCTGATGCTGCTTTTCAGCTACTGTCAGACGAGACAAACAGGTAGGCAGAGATTTTTTTTGAATCGCGGGCTGCGTTTGCATCGCATTCTCGTTTTTCAAAGTGGAAACCCACAACGAAAGACGAGATGAAGCGCGCTGTGGCATTACAAATAGAGATGGGACAGAACTGGTGATATAACTTCAGGGAGCATTGGTCCAAACGTGTTTTGTCCCCTGGTGGCTTAGGTACGTGCTGCTGCAAAGTTTTATTCACTTCTGTAATAAACAGAAGCAAATCCCATGGGGTGAGCCAGGCTGTAATGACATACATAAAGTTCATAAAGTTTCAGAAGATGAAAAGAGGTGACAATACGGTTTTCATGCAGGCAGAAAACTTGGTGGCAGTGGCATGGCATGATGGCAAATGGGTGACTTGTCTCTCTACAGTACACACTAACAATATATGTGAGAAAGTGCAGCAACAGACAATTGAAAAATAGGCACCAAAGCAACACATATTGTAAGGAGTGCAATGTGGCAATGACTGAAATTGGCTGCTTTGAGCGAGATCAGACTTTGCTGTGTAAAATGTATGTGATATGTATGTGAAATCATAGAGTATGCAGGCTCATACAACATGCAAGACAGTAACATTTGTCAAAAGTAAATATTTTTTGTTGATTTGATATGTTAAACAATTGCTTTGTGTTCTTTTTTAAAAAATGTTAGTTTTTGGAAAAATATTCAGCCCTGGGAGAAAAGAAACAAAAAAAAAATTAGCCCTAAAAGAGTTAATATAGCTCACATGCTGAGTTGTTCCAGAGTGACAGTTGAGAAATCAATGTCGCCATATAGTTGTTGAACGGGATCAGAAATAAAAGGAAAACAATGTGAAGGCAATGTCACAAGTGTTCCGTTTGTCTCGTTTCCATCATCGAGGAGCCATTTTGCGAAATGTTGTTCATCAGGAAGAGCTCTCTTATTTGTCATCAGTGTAAGAACATGTATGTGACGCCACAAAGGTTGCTTGTTAATGCAACTGGCGACAGTAAGTGCTCGGGAGCCACGCATAATGACGGGGAGAATTTGTCGGAAATCTTCACCCAATAGTATTGTTTTGCCTCCAAATGGCTGTGTGTCACCCGTGAGGTCACGTAATAACCTGTCAACTGCCTGGAATGCATATGCATGTGTCATTGGCGCCTTGTCACATATCATCAATTTGGATTGCAGAAGATGTTGAGCGTGTGGTGAGGTAGGTTTGATGTTGCATGTGGAAGTAGTATTCAGCCTCAACGGTATTTTAAAAACAGAATGTGCAGTTCGTCCACCTGGTAACAATGTTGCAGCTATTCCTGTAGATGCTACGGTTGTAGGAATGTCTCCCCTAGCTCTGATGGTATGAATCAGGGTTTTGTAGACAACGGTTTTCCCTGGTCCTGCAGGACCATCTAAGAAGAAGCATGTTTGTCGGGGATGGGAATTGCTGTATGCAGTATGTAAAACAGTGTCAACAGCGTGTTTCTGTTCTGTGTTGAGTTTGTCGTAGTGTTCCGGGAGGAGGGTTAGAGTTGGCAGGCGGGGCTCTGTCTTGCGTGCGTGCGTATCCCATGGTCGGGCGACTTGGTGGATTATATATAGAAAAGCAGCCGGAACTGAAAAGAACAATGAAAAGTCAACGTGGCTCAGAGGTGCATGTGGACTGTAGCAGAGACGAAAGCGACTGAGGCGGTGTTTGGTGAGGTATTGCATGCTGGCACATGAGCAGGCAGTGTGCATGCCTCGAGAGCGAGGGTGGATGCAGGAGGAGGGTTAGAGTTGGCGGGCGGGGCTCTGTCGTGCGTATCCCATGACGCGGGAGGAGGGTTAGAGTTGGCGGACGGGGCTCTGTCGTGCGTATCCCATGGTCAAGCTGCTTAGTGAATTGTTGGTGGGCGGGGCTCTGTCTTGTGTCTTGCCTGCCATGGTCAGCTGCTTAGTGAATTTTATTTATATATATATTATATAGATATAGATATATGAATACTAAATAGTTAGACAACACGATCTTCCGGACCATTGCTTCAAGAAATTTTCTCTAATTGGACCTCTTTAGATTTTAGTTGAATACCCCTGCTTTAAACAAACAAATCTTTAAAAAAAAGATAATTTGGCATCGTGCTGTTTCATCGGGCTCATTGAATACAAGTCATTCCCAACCAATATTCAAAAACTATGGCTCACAATGGAAGGCAGCAACTTAGAATCAAACAAAATGTTGAATGTTACAAGAACAATTAGCTGAATGTAAACAATATAAAACATACAGAAGCAATTTAAAGCTACTACTTGTGCATTATGTTATCAAAGCAAAAAATGACAGTTTCTTTGTTCGTAAAAATAAAATATGCAGTAAAGATGTTAACTTTAAAATAATAAAAGGAGCAGACCTGCAAACATTGACTATTGTAAATGCTTTAAGAGCTGTAGGCAAAAAATAAAAAGCAGCAAAGAAGCAGTTTTGAGTGCCATTTTCATGACTGCACATCAAATTACACAGTCAGTGAACTGGTAGCTATTTTTATTGAATGGTTCAACAGTGTTATGCTTATATAGGGGCTTTTACCAGAAAAGTAGTGAAATGAGATGTCCATCAATATTTTTTCATATAACCACAATCCACTTTTCTTCTGTCTACCCACCCAATAATTTAACCATGATCGAATGTCATGCAAATTTGATACAGAATGATGTGCAATTTGGAGTAGAATTTCAGCTTATAGCCCAAATGTGAAAAAAAAGTCTGGATAAAGGAATTATAGTTTTATTAGGCCATTCCAGACCAAAATAGTACCAATCCAGGCAACTTTCATAAGCTTAAACAAAGAAAACAAAATTAAGTGTTTCATTTGAGCCTTTACATAAACATACTTGTGCTTATTAGCTAAGCTAGTGTTAAAAGAATTTGCATTTGTCTAATAAAAATATGCTTATTGGTGTACTTTTATGACTGTCACATCCTGGGAAGTGTTTAAAGTGCACTAGTAAAAAACGTAAGCAAGTAAACTCCTCTACTCCAATATACATAGATACAAAAACAATTTAACTGTCCCTATGACTTGTAAACTTGTAAATAGGCTGCAAAATACTTGGAACACCCATAGAAAACAGAGTGTGGTAATGGCAGAAACTTGCATATTCAGCACAGAAGGTGAATTGGCATATAATCAGTCACAGTGTAGATCTGCAGCAGCACAAACAATAACACACTACATTTAGTAGCCCGATATAATAATCCACTGGTCCAATCTTGCTGATAATTCTAGGCAAAATACATTATGGTTGTCAAAAAATGAAACCATTGTTTGATTACTAATTTTGATAGCAGAAACGACTACTTTTAACAAACATTTAAGTTTTTCTACTTTGATTTACAGCCCCAAATTAATGAGGATACATACAAACTACGTGAATAACTACTTTGTGAAAAACTGGGTATACAAATAAAGTTACTTAATACCATTTTTTTCTGTTTTATGAACTGGACTGAGCCTGAATTTTCATATTTACAAGGACTATGACAATTTTGAGACACCACTAGTACTAACAATTGATTATCTTTACGATCATTTCAAGTGCATTTTGCAGCAGCCTGCGTCACCAACATCCAGCTGCACCCTAAATATCCAGGTCTGCCCTCTTGCACAGGTTGTAGCAAGGTGTACTTGCGGAGAGAAAGCACAGTCTCAGTTATCCTCACAGATAAACACAGTCAATTTGTCACATTTGCTGCGCACATTACCTTGCATTACTATGAGCACCACTGAAAACTGAAAAGGCCTAAGCAACATCAAAAGGCCGCTCCTTTAAACTTGTAACAAAATTGAAACAAGAAGTGATAAAGTGTAGATAAATGGCTTTACTAAACAGTAATTAATGACATGGAAATTTCTTAATAGGATTAGTTTTGAAGACAATTGTTATGAGTAAACATATTCTGTTACTTTTCATGTATTTTGCTGGTATTTGAGCAGAAATGGGGATGATCTTCTGGGGCCAGGTAGCACTTCCATTTTTTTCCATTAAAATTAATGCCAGTTCATCCTTGCCTTCTATAATAAAGGCTAAGTGAGAGTAATCAAACCACCTTGAATGCACATCTTTTCAGATTTGGGGGAAAACTGGAATCCCCGGGGAAAGCAAATCAGCTCCACAAAGAGTTTAGCTTGACAGGCAATCAAAGTCTTGGTTCTTTCAAAAAAAAAAAAAAAAAAAAAAAAGCCTGTCAATCTCTAATGCACACTCTGGTTGTTCTCTGCCTGCAAGGCCTGCAGCTATAGCATGATCTGCATCCTCTTCCCCCCACTATATGTGGTAGGTAACCATAAAAGCAAGATGAGGGGTCAGCTCCACCTAGCAGAAGCTGCAAGACATATTTTCTTTGCTCCAAAGACTTTTGTCTGTTTCTCATTTTATTAATTTCATTCCCTATCCCAAACCTAACATCTGAATCATATCTTGTATGTCCTGGCAACAATGACAAGATGAGGCATCTATTGATTTGTTATGGAACTGAAAACTGCATATGGACAAGTAGGATGAATGGCAATGCTTTTAAACAAAGAAAAAATAAAAATTACTATACATTTGGACAAATATATTTTTTACAATATTTATATAACTCGTGAGCTTTGGTAAAGGCAAAAAATCCCCCTTGGGACAAATAATGTACAAGCAGCTGAAAGAAGAAGACGTCTATTTATATTTATCATGCTTAATATCAAAGAGCATCAAAGTATGTTCTTGATTACATATTTCTGATGCTTGTTAAGGGATGCACATTCACACAAAAAGAAAAAAAAGCAAACTTGGCTGAAAATTAATTTTTGCTAGTTTTACCATATACAGTCACACTTTGCTACAACTGTTAATGACGATCTCCAGTTAAAACCAAACCCTGAAACTGCATCACAGTTGGTTTTCACATCTTCGAGGAGTTGACTTAATCAGTGTCAAACCTTTGCCACTCTGGCCTGAGCCAAGGAAAGACTTGCTGACACTGACACTGAAACTACTAGAAACTTTTTATTCCTATTTTTAACCAAAAATAACTGTATTGTTTACTTTCAGCAGAGGAAGTAGACAGACACTAAAGCACAGAAACAGTAGAAAGTCCTGTTAATTATTTATTCATATCATAAAAGCACTGAATGGCCGATGTTGTAGTTGGTCCTAAATACAGTTCCTTATTTTATCTTTCCTCATGGCTACAAGTTACTGTGCACTAAAGCAGCATCAAGTTGCTCCTGTTAATTAACAGTACAATATTGGTCTTTCTAATGTTACATTCCCATTAACTGAATTTACTACAGTGACAGCATACTCCAGTTTTATGATCATTTTACATCTGCCCTTTCTCAACTATATAAATTTCATTTTAATTTTAGCCAGTAAGCAGGCACTATACTTTTTAGAAACATTGATACCAACTCCTGATAAACTATAATATCAAATAAAGATGTACTAAAATGTAGCAATTACTTCATATAAGATGTATTGAAATGAAATCCGATGTGGCAAAGTGCAAAGACATTAACGTCTAAGATACTGTCATTGTTTCACAACAAAGACTAAACTGTTCAATCTTACCACATAATCCATCCACAGGTGCAAAATACTAACATCAACTACATAATTTGCATGCTTTTCTGAATTTACCAATTACATTAAGTCCTTTCCATATTTAACTACAAAATCTTTGCAAATAATTCAAGTATCATGAACATCCCTTCCAAAAGGTGAAATATTAAAAACATGTTTGTAATTTATACACACTCTGCCACTTTAAACAAGTGTCTGAAAGCTTTATTTCCACAAAGGTAAAGTAATGAAACAATACATGTGCTGAACTGCTTTATCAGTTACCAGCAACACAGAAAAAAATATTTTCAAACCACTCTGCAGCTACCTTCATTTGAAATTATGGAGTCTATAAACACAGGAAAAGCTAGAGTTAGACAGGAAAGACAGACATTACCAGTTTACAACTTGGAATGTGACATCCTCTGGAATTAAAAAAAAAAAAAAAAAACACACAAAGCAGACAAATGCAATATTACTATCTGTTATGTTGACTGATTGTGCAACTGTTTTTGTCCTATTTAATTCAGATAAAGCAGTAAAACTATAAATCATTATGAAGTATAGATTATGAAAAAAAATGCACACGATGTACATTTACTCAGAAGAACAGAATTAAAATGACTAGTTAGGAAAAAGGTACTGGACTACAACCCACAAAGTTCCCAATTTAGTACATACCAGCATGACTCTACATAAATCACCTTAGCGGTCTGTGCACTGACCATAGAGAAAAAAGGCATGTGTGCAGGATATTGATAATTATTTTGCATTTTAAACTCTTAAATAATGCTAATCATCTGGTGGGTCATTTTAATAAAGTCTTACTGGTAATCTTCCGTCTAGAGGGCTTCACAAGACAGATTTTTTAAAAACTCACTTCCTAAGCCGTTCTTAAGGTTTCATTCTGCCCATTTAAGCACAAAACTAACTTCAGTCACACCCACAGCAGGATCAAAATCACATGCTTCAAGGTATTACAAAAATATTTTGACTCAGACAAACCCTATAGGGCTCCCACTGAAATATGTACTATGAAATAAATACTGTGTAAATTCAAAATAACCTTTGCCAGGAACAGTTATCATATGGTTAAAAATATTGACAAGGAAAATGTACACTTCCTCACAATGGAAAATTAATGTTATATGTCTGGTTTTACATTTTAATCTTTCCAACAGTGGTGACTCTTTTTTAGCTGCAAACACCAACATGCAAACTGTCACTACTCTGGGTGCTAATCTTTCTGCTTTATCTTTATTAGCAGCATTGTTGGCTCAGAAAACCCAATACAGTGTTCTGGATCTTAAAATAAATGGTTTAGAACATTGCAGCTGCTGAAAAAAAACATTTTTGAGGATTACTTTTGTCCTGCATTCTATTCCTCAACCACCCACTCCCACACAGCAAAGAACAATGAACTGGTTATTGACTTTCACTGCACCAAAGAGCATCTATGCCCAACTACTATTCAGGGAGTGAATGTGGAGGTGGTGCACTGCTACAAGTACTTGGGGTCCACATGACTAAGGAACTATAGAAGAAAGGGAAGAGCAGGCTCTTTTTCTTAAGAAACTGTGTTCCTTTAATGTGGGTAGTGGCATGCTTTACATCAGGGGTGCCCAATGCGTCAATCGCGATCAACTGGTAGATCGCGTTGCATTCAAAAAAAAATTTTTTTTAAACGTTAGTCTCTCATATATCCTCCCTATGGCATTTGCCACTTGATTGACATACAGGGCGGCCAGTCTGAGATCTCTTTACTTCTAACACACTGGTCATCCCGCACGCACGATCAAACGCACAAGCTACTGCAAAACTCCGGCTGTGATCTAGTTAGCCTTCCAATTTATATCGACTAAAGAATAAAAAAAACAATTTAAAAAAAATTGTTTGGGGAGGGTATGGGCTGAATGTGGAATTGGAAGTCACAATCGAAGTGCGTTTGTCTGATCTGTCAATCTATCATTGCTATTCCAAAGAAGGAAAATATGGAAAGGCACTTTTGAACTGTTCATAAAAACTACGAAACTGAATCGAAAAAAAAAAAGCACGTCCATTCGGGACGTTTGCACTATACATATGCGGAGCAAGTTAGAGATTATGAAAGCAGTGGAATTCGAAAGGCTCAAAAAAAAAAAAAAAACAGTTTGAGCGATACACATGTGGAGAAAGTTAAAGAATATGAAAGTAGGAAAATTAGAAAGTATAAAAAAAAGAAAGTAAAGATCACGGGAGCGCAAACAAACGTAAATTATTACTCGAAAAAGGGAAAATAATCACCACGGACCAGGGGCCTCATGTATAAACGGTGCGTACGCACAGAAATGTTGCGTAAGAACGTTTCCACGTTCAAATTGCAATGTATAAAACCTAAACTTGGTGTAAAGCCACGCACCTAAACTTTCTACGGTACCTCATACCCTGTCGTATGCAAGTTCTCCGCTTGGTTTTGCAGACTGGCAGCACCCAGTGTCAAAGCAGTGCTACTGTTCCTATGTGGTTTATCTTTCTTTTTCAGATCCACATCCCGGACGCAGCTTTATAAATACACTGAAATTAACTGCATATTGTTCATTAGTTTAATGCATCTGATTGTAATTAACCACTAACAATATAATGGTCCACGGAATGGTCAAACTATTCCAAATACCATAACTGCTTTAACGTTGTTACTCTCACTGCACCTTCTTCTTTCAGCTGCTCTTGTTAGGGGTTGCCACAGCAGATCATCTTTTTCCATATTATTCTCACTGCACCACTCGGAGCAGTTGATCGGAAAGAGAATTATCGGTATACAGCATTAAGCACACACTGCCTCAGCCATGCTTCCTATTTGAACTGCTTCTCACACGGCAAACGCTTCAAACCTTTCCTGTACGGACCTCGCAGTTCAGAAAGAGTTTCATCCCAAGAACTATAAACGCACTCAATCAGTCCATCAACTGCTCCTTGTAGAACTGTTTGGACTTGTAAGTACAATCACCTCACTGTAAACTTGCACTACAGTTATAATATTGCACAAACTGAGCCACTTTATAAAGCGCAAATTTACATATGATGACGATATCATTTTTAAGATGAATTGCAGCAAAATATGTTTATTATATTATACAGATAAAAGCACTGTATGCTTCACTGGGACAGGCGTGAACGATAGAATAATTAAACATGTACTACGAAGATATTTCAATGTTCCTTAAAAGTTTTGAAGAATCAGCGTTATAAGCTTACAGATGGCTTAACGTCTATTACAGAGCTGATTGTGTGGCGATCAGTTACTTGGGGAAAGTAAGGACAGGAATTAGAGGTTAGTACGTTTGAAAGAGACAGCACTGCAGGGGCGGCCTTAGGCATGTGCAAACTGTGCACCTGCACAGGGCCACCAAGCCAATATATATTGAATATAAAACACAGAAAATAACAACACAGCTACAAACGCAGCGGCAAATTTCGGCAAAAGTTAAACGCTTGTGTCATGAGCACGAGGCGGCTATGCAGTGTCCGCAACGGACGTGGCCATCCGCCGTGCATAAGATACCATATTGACATTGGCAGGTGAAGGGGCCACCGATTCTTTCTCTGCCCAGGGCCGCCACGAGCCTAGAGCCGTCCCTGAGTACTGCTGCAATAAATTTTACTTCATCGAAGGTTGCGCTCAATCACTGCGCCACAGTGTTCCCATGTTTAATAATGTGCTTTAACTCCTATCATCATGAAAATAATATCATATACATCTCAGTATTTTAGTTATTCGGAGAGCTGTAATATCACAAATGTAATGGATTCTGTGTCCTGTCGGAGAAAGAGAAAGCCGGTTTAAGAAGCAAGTAGTGATTCACACACAGAGCACATAGAAGAACACATACAAAACAAAGCATTTAACGTGCTACTTTAATTACGATGTGATTTGAGAAACTGGTTAAATGATTTTAAGATGAAGTTTATGATGTTCTACTTTAATGACAAAATAAACTATGTAATTAAAGTGGAAATTTCGAGATTGAAGTTGACATTTCCTGCTTTTTCCCCCACTGTGTGCCTTTTTTTACTCTGTACCCTAATAAGCTTTCATATGACACTCAGATGGTGGGCTACGTCTCGCCTTTTCATGGCGACTTTGATATCTGACAACTTCTTTTTTATTTCGGGCACCGTGCGACTTTGTGAACTTGAGCTTTCGAGTTTCTCCGGCACGCTATGTCAGTCGATTAGCTTCCTTTTGTTGTTTATATTACTGTTTAAACCAACAAATAGTACGTGTTTCCTTGCCTCCACTTGGTATTCGCTGAAATTCTTCCATTTTCACTCTTGCTTTTGCCATTGTCTTTTCACAGAACACTGAGCTTAAAGGCTGCATATTCAAAGAGGTGTAATTCTGGAAGGAGTTGGGGCGGGACAGCAGGTGCATGCACGAGCGTTACTTTTCACGCTGATCGGGATTTATGTAGCGGAAGAATGTGGAAGTTTGTGTATGCACAGATTCCTGCATCTGGATTTTTCTGCGCGTGAGCACATTTCGGCTTTTGTGCTTACGTCATGTTATAGTGCAAATTCTACGTACGGCGTTATGCATGAGGCCCCAGGTGTCATTAAAAAAAAAAAAAAAAAGCAGGATAAAGCGAGTTCGGAAACAAAAGACAGAGTAGAAAACAAAGTAAAACGTCATAAAAAGGTTAAAAAACAAGGGGACCAAAAACATGCAGAGCAGTTAGAGATAATGAAAACTGGAATACAAAAAGATTAAAAAAAAACGTAAGCGCAAAACACATGCACAGCAAGATACAGAATATGAAAGCAGAAAAAAAGGACAGCTTCAAAACTTTGACAGACGGTTTCAAGACTCAGCTTTACTTGAGCCAATCGCTACATTTAAGTGCTATCCATTTAGGGAAGATGTTGAGGGTGATTCACCCGCATCAAAAATTGCAACACTGTTTCACCTAAAGCTCCTCTACATTAGAGGATGAGATTTTGACACTACAGGATGACATTCAGCTGAAGTATGGGGCTCTTGGACAGTTTTGGAACTTACTCACAGAGGAAAAGTACCCAAACATGACGAAATGTGCTACCTCCTTGACTACATTATTCAGCTCTACTTATTTATGTGAGTCAGCCTTTTCCCACATAAAGATTATTAAATCCAAATACTGTAGTGACCATAAATGTATTGAATTGTTATTGTGCCATAAGGGCTATTCAGTTATGCAAGGCATGACAACATATATTTTATGTATAAAGTATACTCAGTAATTTATATATCATTTTTAATGTAGGTAGATCATTTCGACCTGGTCATTTTAAAAGTAGCTCGCAAGCCGAAAAAGTGTGGGCACCCATGCTTTACATATTCTGTAACTGTGTTGGCCAGTGTGATTTAAAATGCTAGAGTCTCCTTAGCAGGTAACATCACTTTAAGAGCGGCCCACCAAATCTACAAGGTAATGAAAAGGGCAGGCTGCTATGAAAATGGGGCACACTCTCAACCCACTAGAGGTAGTAGTAGCAAAAGAGACAATGAAAACAAAACTGAGTGCTATTATGAATAATGTTGTGCATCCTCTTTCTAACACACTAGCCAATGAATAATTTTCAAAGTAAGTCAAAATATGCTATGGGACTCCTTTATACCAATGCAATATGTATGTACAATGCCTCACTGGGTCTGCCCTTTTTATCTCTGGCCAAATCAGACTCTTCCTTCTTTTAAGAAACTTTGCTAAAAAAAGGGTTGTTGTTGCTTGTTATAATTTATTTATCGAGCTTCTGTAAAAAGCTAAATTTGGAACAAATAAAGTGCTATCTATCATGTGGTTGTTTCATTAATTTTTTTTACAGGAATTCAAATATCTACCTCAGTCTACTATCTCTAAATATTTACAGATTTTCATCATGTCATACACTGCCTGGGATTAGAGACCAACAGGAACAAATCCTGGTAGGGATGTCATTTGTATGAATATTAGAAGACTCCACAGAAGGACTAGTAGTTGAGTTGCTATAAGGGAATGAGACGAGGAGAACTGTGAAATGGGACGTGTTCTTGTAACTGGGCTCCTGTTCTCTGTGCATTTAAACTTGTCTGGTCTTTTAATGGTCAGAAGCCAGTAGATTTTCATGGATAGGTGGGGCTGGCAGAGAGAGCTCTGGGAACTGGACCCCAGGAGTTCTGTAACATTAAGCCTTGTCCAGAAGTGAACCCATGTATAACCAAATGTACTTTACGGCTGAAGCTTAAAAGGACCTTAACTTCAAAGGCCAAGGGAGCATGGAAAAAGCTAAATACATTATGAGAAAAACTTATAAAGGCAAAAATATGATTTTCTGTTGGTGTGTAAAAGTCAAAGTTAACTTTATAGTAGCACATACTGCTGTAACACTATAGGCAGGCAGTGATGTTCTTGGCATGTCTTGATGCTGCATACTTTTGTTTTTTCTGTCGATGTAATAGTGCTACTCTCCAATTCTAAAATCTTCAGACACCAGAAATGTGCAGAAAGTGTACATTGGTTAACATCATCTAATTAGTTTTGTATACCCTACTGTATCTTACAGTGAACTTGCATTAACTGGCTTTTTCTTGACTTTTAATGCTGGCACATGTTTTAGGGCCATATGTCTATAGAATAGTGGGATTAAAAAACAGATCAATAAATACTACTTTTCAGACATTTTGCCTTACTAAACATTTTTCAAACTATGTTTGTTGAATGGTTCAGCAAAGGGCACACCAGTTTTCTGATTAACAATTCATTTCCTGTACAACTTTGTGCATTTTAAACTGATTCCTACTTTAAAAAGTTCAAGGTGAAATCATTCAGTTGTTTAATGCAGTATATATTATTTTTTGCCTAGACAGCCTATAAATGGAAACATGTTCAAAATTAATATAACTAAGTGCTTTTAGCACTCTGTCATTGAACATGGAAAAGTATTGCACATTGAGAATACACTACCCTGGTATAGAGATGTAACACTTTTGGTTTGTTCTTTTCCCTTAGTCATCTGGAAAGTGTTCTCAACCAAACCCCAGCGATGAGTGCTAAATAAGTATACTTTATCGTTATTGATTTACATTCATCAATTTTCTAAATATTTTTTTACCCAAATGTAGGATCATAAGAAAATGAATTCTAACCTGAAAGTATAAGGTGCAAAGCAGCAATAATAATATTCACTTGTCAGTTTGAAAAATTAAATGCAAAAAGAGCTTTCCATTCAATACAGAGGCCCCACAATTGCATGAGGTAAACAATATTATCATGAATCTTCCTATAGATAACCAGATGCAGGATGTTGGATCTGTGATAGTATTTGAAGAGCTTACAACTGTGTAGCCTTGTTACCAAACTTTAACAAGTAATTACTCAAAATCAAAAAGCAAAGCATAATTGTCCATACTGATTGCTAATTAAGAATCTCAACAGAGAATAGTTCAATTCAATATTGAAAATATATTTATACCAATATATAACATCACAAACCTCCACATCTGTAGAATAAACCCACTATACATGATGTCTGCAGTACCTGATTTAACAGAGTGTACTGCAAATGGAACACATTCAGACATACAGTAATCAGTTTCAGAGAATCATATTGTCAAAATGATATTGTAAATTGGCCTGGTGTGTATGAGTGTGCCCTACACTGGACTGACTTCTCATTTAAGGTTTTTTCCTGCTTTGCGGTCAGTATTAAAATGAAAAACATAAGTGCTGTATGCCATTTTGTTATTTCACACTCTCTCCACCAATACAAGAATAAAGAAGTTTCTAAGAATTAGATTCGCTACTGAGCTCTCATATGCTGGAAAATCTGATGCCCTGTGTGCACTCCATCTAGAGCACTACCTCACATTTTAAATCCAGCAGAAAACTAGATTTAGTGTTCTCCGTTTTCAGTGTGGTGAAGATCAATTTTCAGAGCATTTGAAATTCAAAGGACTGCGTACTTTGTGCACTACTCAGCATGTCTGGGCAGGAAGCATCCTAGTTATCTAAGAGGTAATGAAGTTTTAACTTCTAAGGGGCTCACGTGTTTTAACACTGTAATACTAATCATTTCTTTCAAAAAGCAGAAATCAAGTAGCCTGTCAAGAAATTTTAACTATGAATATATACAATTATAAATAAAATAGAAGAATTTCAGAGTGGGAATGGTTTAGTAATATTTCACATTTTTAAATTTAAAACAGAAGTGTCCATGTTTCACCCAATTTATTAATATGATGCCAATGCAAAGCCCATCCTGCTTGATGCTTGGATACATGGAACTTTGTTACTATGAGACTGATATCTACAAGAGATACTGACTAATCCACTACCTTGAGCTCATGTCCCCAAACTTCAGAAAGGTGCTCGGCCTTTAACAATATAACAAAATATTACTGCCATGCCACATATCTACTGTAGCAGACCAGGATGAAGACATTCACAATGTGAGGACTCTGATGTGGTTAGAAGAAGAAAGGTGACTTAGCAACAACTCTCAACACACTGGGATGGAAAAAAGTAGTGCCTAAATGTATTCCTGGACAAGTCATGGAGAGGGCATGCACCTTTAGTCATGATGGCCTCTAATTTTTTCTTGACAAAGAACCAGGAATAGACCAAAAATTGCCTGCCTTAATGCAGAGTGTATTAAAAAATACATTAACTATATGTATCTGCTTATAAATATGGATTATAGCAGTAACACAAACTTAGAGTTGGGCATAGGTGTAATGAAAGATATCAAATATCAAAGAAGATACTAATACCTTAGGGAACATTCACATTTGAGTACATTTTGAAAAAGTTAAAGGATTATGGACTGATAAGCTATACTGTACTAAACCAAATGACAATCTTCTCAATGTTCATATTTTTCTTACACAGACTTAATGAAAAATATGCATACAGTGATCCCTCGCTATATCGCGCTTCGCCTTTCGCAGCTTCACTCTATCACGGATTTTATATGTAAGCATATTTAAATATATATCGCAGATTTTTTGCTGGTTCGCGGATTTCTGAGGACAATGGGTCTTTTAATTTCTGGTACATGCTTCCTCAGTTGGCTTGCCCAGTTGATTTCATACAAGGGACGCTATTGGCAGATGGCTGAGAAGCTACCCAACGTACTTTTCTCTCTCTCTTGCGCTGACTTTCTCTGATCCTGACGTAGGGGGTGTGAGCAGGGGGGCTGTTCGCACACCTAGACAATACAGACGCTCGTCTAAAAATGCTGAAAGATTATCTTCACGTTGCTATCTTCTGTGCAGCTGCTTCCTGAAGCGACATGCTGCACGGTGCTTCGCATACTTAAAAGCTCGAAGGGCACGTATTGATTTTTGACTGTTTTTCTCTGTCTCTCTCTCTCTCTCTCTTTCTCCCTGCTCCTGACGGAGGGGGTGTGAGCTGCCGCCTTCAACAGCTTTGTACCGGCGGTGCTTCACATACTTAAAAGCCAAACAGCCCTATTGATTTGTTTGCTTTCCTCTGTCTTTCTGACAGACTCTGCTCCTGACGGGCACTCCTTTGAAGAGGAAGATATGTTTGCATTCTTTTAATTGTGAGACAGAACTGTCATCTCTGTCTTGTCATGGAGCACAGTTTAAACTTTTGAAAAAGAGACAAATATTTGTTTGCAGTGTTTGAATAATGTTCCTGTCTCTCTACAACCTCCTGTGTTTCTGCGCAAATCTGTGACCCAAGCATGACAATATAAAAATAACCATATAAACATATGGTTTCTACTTTGCGGATTTTCTTATTACGCGGGTGGCTCTGGAACGCAACCCCCGCGATGGAGGAGGGATTACTGTATTGCCATGTTACATTGTGCAAATTGTTTTCAATGAAAAAAATAGAAAAAAAAACTTAAGAAAATTAATTTTCTTTATAAACAAAGTATTTAGTTAATTCTGGTTATACAAATAAAGCACAAATGCTGTAACCTATTGGCTGGGCTTTGCATCACTAATGCTGGGCTCTGAAACTCTCAAAGGAAAGCAAGCTATATGAAAATAAAAAGACTAAAATACAATGCAAAATTTAAAAAAAACGTGAATTGATTAACTCTTTCAGCCATGCTACTTACTAGTAGGGAGGAACTAATATCAATAGGGTGGCTTTCTGGCCTGGAATTGAATGAGTGGGGTACACTGTGTTAATTTCTTACATCACTGTATAAATGACAGGAGCTAAACGGCAGCATCTTGAGCAATATACTGGTAGTTTATTTTATCATCAGGGGTTCGACATTCAAGTATCTATAGTAAACTCAGGGTTTAAATGTGGTAAGGCTTAAATTTAGGATCATATCTTCAACTTAATATTATATTGAACCTCTGTATGACAATCAATCATATGTTAATGATTACAATAAAACATAACTGCAATTTAATAAAGATGACTGCTTATTATAAATTTGTTTATAATAAAACAGCGGATTCACATAGAAAAAAGAAAACAATAGGAACAATATTCTGGCTTATGAATCTTCATCAGCACTTTTTTTTTTTTTTTTTTTTTTTTAATATGAGATGTTTAATTTATTTTTCTATTTTAAATCTCATTGGGGTAGATAATAATTTTACTCTGGTCAGCAACAAGCAGTCTTAAGCTATGAACATGTATTTTTAATTAAAATGGGCATATTAGGTTGTAAGACTTGCAGGCTACACAAGTGAAACCAAGGACAGATTACTGTTTTATGTGTGACAACTTCATATACCATAATTTTTCAGGTTACTGCAAACAGGTAGAAGCCTTATCAACACACAAACCATTAATTCAGATGGAAAAAGTGTACACCTAGGCACTGATTTTGCCGACAAGTTCATTTTAGGCTTATTTTTTTTGGTTCAGGTAAATCCATCTCTGCTTCTAACAAAACAGGCCCAGGCAATCTGATCTTTTGTGATTATTATCAGATCCTTGCTGAACTGCAGTTCTCAAAATAACCTCTAACCACTGTAAATCTCAGACACGTTCAAAAGCTAGGTCAGCTGAAATACAACATTCCAACATTTTCAAAAATAAAAGCAAAGACTTTTGCAAATATTTAAATCCACTCTAGCTTTAATACAAAGCAAACAACCCTGATTTCTTAATGGTTCTTTTTTATATAACTGCCATTTTAAACAGAACCAATGGCAAAAGCATAAAAAGAGTAATTAAACACAAAAGAATTAAATGTGTGAGATTTGGAAAAAGAAATACAAAAGTACAACTTGACTTGGGTAACCTGAAACATTCTGTTTTAAATAATTCTGGGAACATGAGCCTGTTTGGTAAACTTCATAGATTTCTGTAACATTACTGATTTAAAAGAATTAATCTCATCCATAGCTGAAGATTCAGTCACACAGCATTCGCACACTGCTTTAACTCACAATCAGTTAGCAATTTTCATAAGGACAACTGCCCATTGCACATACAGTACAACACTGAAAATAATGTAACCCCTACAATCTCATTTTATTCTGCTTCGCAAGGTTATACATTTTCAAACATTTTCAGGGAGGCACATTTGTTAACGCTGCTGCCTCACTGGCACAATATCCCAGATTAAGAACTTGCCACAGGCATTTTCTATGTGCCATCTGCACATTCCCCCAAGGCGTGTGTGATTTCTTTGCCAGATACTCCAGTTTTCTCCCCATAAGGACATAAATGGTAGGTTAACTGCCAACTCTAAACTGGTCATGAATGAGTAGATGTCTATGTAATTGTATCTCAACTAAAACTGGTTCCTGCTTTGCACTCAATGCGGCCAGAATGATCACTGGACCTGTGACCCTCAACTGGCTTAATAAAGTTAGATCATGGATGTACAGCTAGATTTTACACAGACTTTACAGTTTTTTCATGGTCACGTATTAAATTTAGGCTAGTATTAAGCCAATTTTGGATAATAAAAGCATTTTTAATACCAATGGCATTTTATTGATAATAATCATTTCAGCAAACTAATTATAATAAACAGTAATATTATCAAATTGTATATCACAGTGGTTATACAATTCTGTAATACAACAGAAACATTAACTTGCACTTTACTACAATACACCATAATGGAAAATCCTACTATCTAAGCAGATGTTATGCCACAACGAATGTGACATACTTTGTTTATGAGCCATAATCAGGGAAGTTACTGAAACCTTTGTCATTTATTTTTAAAACAGACATTTAACCACAGCAGTTTATCAAACATGCCACTGATTCACTGCATTTTTTAATATATGATAAACTTGCAAGAGAGGTTACACATGTGGGACTGAGCTAAAGTTAAGTACCTGATAAGCAGAGATTTGTCAAGTTGGTGACAGAAGAGACACTTGTCTGTTTATGCCCTTAGAGCAAAAGAACAAAGCTTGATAAAAAAAAATGCTATTGTTTGAATCTTTTCTAGATATCAGATTGTCAGAATACACATACTATACATCTCTGAACTACAAGATGTTAAATAAGGGTTACTTCTTGTTCATGTTAAAAGATCTTATCCCCTTGCTCCCTCCAATGCGCATCTTTATTAGTTAAACCCAGACATGACAAACTGTCTGCTTACAGAAAAATCTTAAATATTTTATTTTTGGTGATTATTTGTGAAATTACACAATCAAAACAAATCCACCTTTTGGAAGTTTTTTCATGTTTGGTTTTATTAATACTTACTTCAAAATTATCAATTGCTAATTCATATTTCAAAATGATTATCTTTGTTATTCTTATGCAGTGCAACTTAACATACTGCGTATGTTCAAAACATGTAAAATTGTCAAACAGCAACAAAAAGCACTTGATGCCACCTAACACAGTTGACCAGTTTCCTGCAAAAATAGTCAGTTCTTATGTAGTTGTACCTCTTCTTTCTTCAACAGAACTTTCAAAGTAAATGTGTGAGCTGGCATTCTACTGTGAAAAAAGGTTGGGACATGCATCTAGTTGACCCTGTTTCCATCCAGTGTCTGTTGCATCGCAGATATACTTTGGGTGTCATTCTGTTTTAAGACTAGGCTATATGACAATAATTACCCCAACATTAACACTGAATATGGCACTGTCTAAGATCATCATGAATGATGAAATACATCTCACAATCACCTCATTTTTTTTAAATGGACTTCTGCTATGGTGCAAAACCCTCCTTCAGGAGTCCTTACACGTTATTTTTCAGCTTGTCAGCTGTGCTAACTGAACATACAAAAGCCAGCTGATCCAGTTACCACAGCATAATAGGTTTCTGACATGCACAACTATCCATTTAAAGTAAACGGATGTGCAGAAATTGCATTGCTTATGTTTATAGCATATATGAATGATTATATCTAAACATATATAAATTATGTGCCAAAAATTGTTCAATGTAATGTCTTCTAACATGACTTTGTATAGTTTTAATATAAAATTATTTTTGGTCAAATGAGTATGTACTTTATTTGATTTACTACACACAAGGTTAAAGTAGTTCATATGCTTTTATGTGTGGAGACGGTGAGGAAGCAGTGAAGAAATCTATAAAGCTTTTCACATGCAATGCAGGATAGGTTCATTCCAACATTTAGAAGTAATAAGATATTAAAGAGGACTCTTGTAGATGGTAAATATGTTTTGCAAAAAAAGTGGCAAAGGGAAAGCAGTGAATAATGAATGCATAATAATACATAGTAAGACAAATAACTCCACAGCTAACCACAGAACGTAAAAACACATTAAAGCAACAGTTATTAAAGATAGTAGAAATGCTAAAGTTCTTTGGGGAGAAATCTTGCAGAAAATGTGAAAGATATCCCAAAGAATTTGAAGGGAGACAAGCTCTGCTAGAACTAAAAAGAATGAAATCATACTAATCACCAGGACCAGATAACCTCCATTCTAGAATGTTTAAAGAGGTTATTAATTATGCATATAAACCTTTTATTCATATTTTTCAAAACGTTACTATAGATGTGGGAAATTCCTACACACTGGATAGTAGCAAATGGTCCAATATACAAAAAAGGTATTTGGACTGTTCATAATAAGTATAAATTAATGGAAGCAATTATCAAGGAAAGGACTGAGCAAAACATGTCGAGAACTGCTGTATTAGCAAATATTCAGCATGGGTTCAGACAGGGGAGGTCGTGTTTCACTAATATGCCACAACTCTATGAAGAAGTAACAAAAGCATATAATAAGAGAGGGGCAGATGATATTATTTATCTTGATTTTCAGATGTCTTTTGCTAATGTATCAAATGAAACGTTAGTTAGTGATCAAACTAAAAGTAGTAAGAATTCAGGGAGCTATGTGTAGATGGTACAAATGTGGTTCAAACACAGGAACCAAAGGTTTATGGTGAGGAAAACCCTTTCTGAATTAGATGATGTTAAAAATGGTATCCCTTATTTTAATATAGACAAATGACCTTGATAAGAACATAAAAAACAAGTTGATTAAGTTTTCAGATAACACAAAACTAGGTGAAAAGGGCAGATTATTTAGAATCGGACAAATCATTAGGGATGGACCCGACATAATTCAAGCGTGGGATAATATCTGGCAGATAAAACTTAATACAAACAAGTGTAGAGTATTATACATAGAAAAAAATGGGACATTTAACTTGAAAGTACACCTGATGAGAAGAACTGGAGTCATGGTTAACCTATCACTACCTACACCATGAAAAGTGTACAGAAACAATCAAGAAGGCTAACATGACGTTAGATTATGTAGCATGATGAGTGGAGTACATGTCTGTAGCTACTGTATATTAAACACTAAGTGAGGCCTCAGCTGAAGGACTGTGTGAGTTTTGCTCACCATATTACACAAAAAGACACTGCAAAATGAAAAAGAACAAGTCCAGAGGAGAGTGTCTAGGCTGATTCCCACAATGCAAGGTATAAGTTATGCAGAAAGACTGAAGGTGTTGAACTTTCTCATTTTAAACAAATACATGATGCCAAGAGGCGACATGACTTAAGTGTCCATAATTAAAAAGGGAATTAGTAAGGTGAATCCTGGTGAAGCCGTTATTTTGAAAAAGTTCTCCAACAAAGGGATAGAGTGATAGAGTGAAAAACTTGCACACAAATATTAGAAGGTTTTTCTTTACACAAAGCCTTACAGACACATGAAATACATTATTGGGTTGTGGCGGACTGTAGGATTTTCGAAACTCAACCCGATATCATTTTGTACACAACAGGTGTATAGGATGGCTGAATAACCTGTTCTTATTAAAATTGTTCTAATGCTCTAGATAATTACTTTTTCTAAGACAATCATAAAACTTTGCACCAAAAAGGAATATTTTTGCCTACTTGGTTTTATGTACCTTTTAAAATTTGGCATGTTCTGTCAAAGCTATACAGTATTTTACCTAGTATCACACTACCAGAGAGCAACCTTACAGGAAAAGGCCAACAGTTACCAGGTACACATAGGGCAGTCAGTCTGGTGGGTGCAAAGGACATTAGACCCCCGTTTATAAAGAAAACGATTAAGGATACAGATAACTGCAGGAAGGTTAAATGTCCTAACTGACACATGGCCAAACACTGTCCCAGGTGAAAAATAAAAGGCCAGGTTTCTCCTTTAAGTGAGTGGTTAGTTAATAAGAGTGCTGAGCTGGAGACACAGACTGATTAAGTGTACTGAGAGCTCAGGAGAGCAGGGACACCGAGGCCACTTGTAGCAGCTTTAGCCTAGACTTTCTGTTATAGAAGTAAGCCGCCCTAATCCCGAAAGTAATTTTGTTATTTGGCCAGAAGTAAACCAAGGACCAGCTATGAAGGCTTTGAGCACAGATGCATTGATTTTAGAGCAAAGGGTGCCATTAGACAGCTAACAGAAACAAAGAAACAGAAAATGTGGGGCGAGCTTGGAATGCTTTATGATACTTCAATGTAGAGAAATAAGAAGCCACTCTACCTCTGCACATTTTTTCTTTTTTTACAGTTTGAAAAATGCTATGTTTTTGACATACATGTGACAGTTTTTCCTAACATTTTTCAGTAGCTTTATGGCACATAGTCAAAATATACGGCATTAATCTGTTCTTCAGTCAGATCTCACATAAATGTTAGAACTATTACCTATTAGCTCCAGATCATGATTAAACATTTGGCAGATGTACTGTATGTGTGGAATTTGGATTCAGGTTTCCTCTCATATCTCTAAGACATGCCGGTTAAACAGACTGGTGATATTTTGCTGATCCAAAATGATTAGTGAGTGTGCCCTGAAATGGACTGGCATGCCACTCAGAACCATTTCCTGCCTTATACCACAAAGAGGCTCTTGAATTTTGTGTCTCTGCACTGAAGAAAAACTTTCAGAAAATGAATGGATAAAATGGTCTTACAGAGTCTTTGCCTACTGCATACTTAGAATAAAACCTTGGCTTCTGTACCTACTAAATTTTCCTTTATGTCATTGATTCTTAATGCAAGAGCCATACTAGACCATTTTTTACCAACTATTTAATGGTTTAATTTATTTATTATAGCCTTGTACATAGAACATGATTATAATATTGTCAAAATTAAAAATTTTATATTTTTCATTTGCACATTCTCAGCTCATCACCCGTCACTTTCCCAACATATATGGTCTTTACTGAATACTCCTTGACACCATTTTCTATGCGCACATTTATATTTTGATTTCTTTAAATTCAAAATGCTACATCTGCTCCCCCTTTGACAGACCTAAACAACAACCGATGTGTATGTCTGCCTGAAACAAAATTAAAAACAGCTCATACATTTTAACTTGATTATTCAATAACAATGTGTGTTTTGAAGTATAAACATAAAGTACTCGTCTGATCATCAAAAAGATATTGTGGATAAGGGGTTTCCACTCTAGTGGAATCGTTAGGAATTACTAATTAATTACAAGAACCATATAGTCCTTGCTCCCTCTGGACTACTCCAAATTGCACTGATTATATGGACACTGAACTGTTCTATAAAGCAACAATACACATCACTTTAGAAAAACAAAGCATTATCTTACTGATTACCTTTTGATGAAAACATAAAAAGCTACCTGGACTTCCGCCAGTGGGGTAAAGCAAAATTAACCAGACCGCTAGGATCATGTTACCAGAGTTTATTTTAAATATGAATCTATCCACTTTCCATTACAGTGCAGTAGCAGAACTGCTGCCTTTGCAGATTACATTCAACGATGCGAAGGCACCAACCAGTGCACCATATGTCACTGATACAACCACAAATAAATAAAACTTGCACGGGTCCAGACAGTGGTAAAAGCCCACACTTAGCTCTGGAAAGGCGCATTATCGGGTTAACGGAAGTGTTCTTTAACTTGTCGATGGTTTGCCAGATCTGACCTCTTGCCTCCCACCCTTATAAAGTACGCTCGGATGATCTGCTTTACCACCACACCCATGCTCCGGTATAAACTTGTTTCTTCCTTCTTTCACAAACTGCTGCTCGATTTAGTTCTTGGATTGCCCCAACCCACTACCCAACCACGATTTCATATGCTGAGTATCAGTGGCTCCAGAAAGTCCCAGTATTGGGTTTCAGATTAAATGACCCCAGGGAAGATAGTCTGCCAGTTGGGTTTCATTACGAACCGGGGGAGTGCCAAGAAAGACTGCACCCCAAAGTTCGCAGCAGGCGACAGTTTCAGATTGCCAGGTAGCTAACAGCACCATAGACCTGATGGAGATCCATTGGGTACTAGGTGTGAGAACAGCCATCCTGACAGCCTGTCGTTAGTTGCAAGATACAAAATCACCGCGCCAAGCTGGTCACACGGATCCTACCAGCGTCCGCTGCCCCGTATGGCACTGGGAGAGTCCAAAGAGCTATATGCAGTCTGAGTCCTATTTTTGCGATCGGACCGTACAAGGACTGGTGTCCCCGTTTGAGATTCGCAGACGGGAACGGAAGTTGGGCAGGGACTGGGGATCTAAAAATAATAGAATACTGCTACTGCTGCTGCTGCTGCAAGGCTGGGGGCCCTCGCGTTTACTCGCTGCAAAAAACTCACAAAGCCTTATGCTCCGAGTTACCCATTGCATAGTCAACAGTTCACCGCGGAAATGTTCTAAAGGGCACTTTTCACGCGTCAGTTTAGCGAAAAAATAAATGAGACTTAATGTATCCTACCTTCTCATCGTCAGATAACTGCTCCTCATGATCCGCCATCTTTCCTTCCGGCACGACAGCTCACTGAAGTCGAGTGTGACGTCATCAGAAGGGAGGTTTCCCACACGGGGACGCGCAAGGGCAGTCCGCAAGGGATACATGAACGCGCGAGAAGAACACTCCCTACTAATTATAGAGGCAATTTGGCTAGGCTGAAAATGAACTGTTATCTGGTTAATCAAAAAATTGGAAAATATCCTTACGAAATATCTAAACATTCTCACTTAAATTAGAACCTGATGAAAAACAATTATCACTTATTTTTTACACCTCTGAAAACCCCCTTTCAATTTTAGGCTGTATAATTTTGTCCTCTAATTGTCTCTTTCATGCACACTGTACTGATGCCGACTCTGCTGTTCTGTTAATAAACTCTTTTTGTCAATCTGCTCCTATGTGTCGTATTGTAATTTTTTAGGCATTTCTTACTTTTATAACTGTGTTACTTTATACTGGGTTATGTAACCCACTAGTGGGGCCACATCTGGAGTATTGTGTGTAGTTTTGGTCTCCATATTACAAAAAACACATAACAGTGCTGGACAAAGTCCAGAGGAGAGTGCCTAGACTGATTCCAGGACCGAAAGGTGTTAATTACAAGGAAAGAGTTTTAGACGTTTTCACTTTAAGCAAATGAAGGTTAAGAGGTCACATGATTGAAGTGAATTGGTAAAGTGGATCCAATGTGAAATTTTAAAATTAGTTCTACAGTATAAATGAAAACCTGTCAAGGGTAAATTTTATGCAAACATTTGACGGTTTATCTTCACTGCACCAAGTAAGTTACCAATAAGTGTGGCAGACAGTGGGGCTCTGGGGATCTTCACATCTCAATTTAACATAATTTTGGAGAAATGACAAGCTTTGTTAGACTAAGTTCACTGTTATCATCAAAATTATTCTATTCTTCTCTTTTGTAAAGCACCTTGTTGAAACTGCTAAAAAAATAAGATTTGATTGATGTTTAAAATATAAGGGTAGGAGTGTGGTAGTATACTGTAGATCCAGCATCCTGAGGTGGAATCCCATGTTTGGTCATTGTCATTTAGGAGTTTACACCCTGGTTATTGTCATTTTGGAATTAACACATGCCGCCACATCTGGGAAGGTTTTACAACTACATCCCTAAAGACATGTGGGTTAGGGTAATGGAAGATTCTAAACCGGCCCCTTTTTGAGCATTGCATGTGTACATGAGTGGGTGATTCATTTAACTGGTGCCCTGTCCAAGGCATTTTTCCACCTTTCATCCAGTGTTGGGAGGATCAGCTCTGTACCACTGAACAATGCTGCATTGGATTAAGTGGGTTTGAGAATGAGCTGGGATTTAAAATATCATCCTCCACATAACAGCATGGCAAACAAGTACTCCAGTTTTACTTCTGCATTCTGAAGATGTGAATGTTAGGTTAATTAGAGGCTTGAAGTTTCCTCTATGTGAGTGCTGGTGTGTGTGACAGTATTTTCTGCAAAGGACTGGCAGCCTCTCCCTGGCTAATTCCTGCGTTGTACCCCATGCTTCTGGGATTTCGCCTGTTTGATAGTGGAGAGATACATTATTTAAATTGAGGTTGCAATGAGTGCTAAGAAAAAAAAAATGTTCAATGTATTTAAGATTGGCAAGTCAGTTTAGATAAAACTGTTAAGTACGAAAACAGATGTGCACTACAAAGTAAAAAAATAAAACTGAACCAACTAATCAAAACAAGATCATTTTCAGTGATCAACATCAATTTAACTATGCTTTATTATATATTATTACATTTTTCATCCATATATTTTTAATTTATTTCCTAAGTCACTAACATCCACTAGGGTTCACAAAGTGACGACAACCTGTTAGGAGCACATGTATAATTACCATAAGAAGTTCTCTTAGCTTTCGAGAATTTTTATATTTTTGTTTAAATGCATATAAGCAGTGGACCCATTTAACCTTGTTCAGAGTCACTGGGAGCCCCAGCCAACCCCAGCAATATCAAGTACAAAGCAGCAAGGAAACCGGGACAATTTGTAGTTCTATCTTGAATCACACCTTACACTTATCAAAAATGAAGACACTTGGAGTACAAAGATACCACACACACAAAAAAAAAACATCTTTGAGATATATAAGGTAAAGTGGAGTATAGTGCTACCTACCTATCACTTATTTAGCTAGTTTGTTTTTAAATGTATGTATTGTATTATGAGACCATGGCAGGAATTGCACATAAATGAAGTTCTAGTCTCTTGGCTAACCACAAAAATAAATCCTGCACTACATCTTGGACACTTATTGTATACTTTTGTTCTGCACACAAATTACCATGAAATACTACCATCCAACGATATTTCTGGTGGTTCAGCAATCACAGCTGAAGCCTGAATTGTTGTCAATTTCAACCTAACATGACAATTATATTCATACTGTATATTTCCACCATCTCTAAACCATGCAATGTTTAACATATACATATAATATAATCAGTTTTGGGAATTGTACACATTTTACAAATTCTATATTCACAATATTATGCATCATTTGAAGAACTGTACCACAAATATAATCTTTCAGCAAAACATGTATTTTTTTGCGTACACGTTAGAGAATTTGCCAACTTTTCTAAATTTACAATGGTATCTACTGTAAAATCTAAACTTTCTAGCTGTGATAAAGTTATGGAAAACATGTCCAAGCTATACTGGGGCCTTCAAAAGAACATCCAATAAGTAATCTGAGACAACATTGAAAACAAAAACTTTCAGACTGATTTTCATAGCTTGTACCTAAAACGGTATAATCCAATATAAAACTGTGCATTGCTTCACATCATCCTTGAACTCAGACTTTCCAAAGTGTACCTGGGTCAAGAACGATGCTTTGAGGCAACTGCTTGTCTTGGAATATCTCCTGCTCAGAGCTTTATCAGTCACTCCTGGAATCACAATGGTCCCTAATCTCCTAATGATGATGTTTACTGTAGTGAAAGGTGGGACATAACCCATTAAAGAATAAAATATTGGCATCTTTTGATACTTTTTTTTTAATGTATTAAGTGTAAGAATTTCTTTACAATTAATACATTTCAGATTTCAAAGATATGCAATACCACTTTCCTATTCAAATCAGATACTTTTTTTCCCTATCCATCTGGACAGCAAAAAAGTTGATCACTTACATATAATAAAATATTTAAAGATAAGCAATACTTCAGCATGCATAATTAATTGAGGACAGCATAACTACATGTGTGCCAAATTCTACACTTTGTTTGAACTGTTCTTCCTAAAGTGAATTTAAATGTCTAATTTTTAGTAGAATTGACTATCCTTCTGCCCTTGATAATGTGGGTTAGGTGTTTTACAGTTAAGCAAGATTAGACAGATTTGCTAGCACCATATTTGTAAATCAAATTGTCACAATCAGCCTAATGTGTGCATCATTGGGAAACAGGCAGATCATTTCTAGAAAACCTGAAAAGAGTGACATGGACCTGTGCTGAAGATAGTAGTATCCTGACGATGTTCAATTCAGTTGTATTTAAAGGCTAAATTTAATCTGTAAAGAAAAAAATAAATTAATGAAAGTTGGCAGCACTGCTGCTTTGGAGCATTTGTACTCTGGTTGGAATTCAAGATGTCATGACATTCCGAATATATTGATTAGATGACTATTAAAAGTGCAGCACTAATTATTCTGCACAGTTAGAGGCACATCATATTTTTACAATAAGTACCATTATCACAATATGTCAGCTTAGTATGTTTTCCAAAATGGATGCATATTTTCTTTATGTTCAGTCCTTTTATCTATCTCAAATAACTGCTGACAAGTCTAGAAGAACCCAAATACAATCTATAATCTATAATCCTTTTATAAACTTGGTTTTCCAGAACAGGGTTGTTAGAGGCACAATCCTCACCAACAGGCCACCCTGAAGTTTCCAATCTACTTAATGTTTTTTAGAAAACCTTAGTCGTCATTACTGGGATGCCATGTACACTCCACATAAAACACCCCAGGGGAGTTTGCAACCACACTGTGAGGTGACCCAGGTAACTGATGCACTACCATTCTATTTTCAAGCATTCAATGTATCAGAACAGACATGTACAAATTATATATTCCACAAGCAATTAAAAATCAGGTTTTCAGTCCTACTGAACCCAGAATATTTCACATTCACAGATCTTGGGCCTTGTGTCTGCCTCAACAGTTAACCCTTACTTTGTAATGGGGAAAGTGGGCTCATAGAATAGATAGATAGATAGATAGATAGATAGATAGATAGATAGATAGATAGATAGATAGATAGATAGATAGATAGATAGATAGATAGATAGATAGATAGATAGATAGATAGATAGATAGATAGATAGATAGATAGATAGATACTTTATTAATCCCAATGGGAAATTCACATAAAAAAAGGATCAACAGATAGTTGTTCTCATGCACTCCTTCAGTCACGCATGTGTGTCTAAGGACCACCTTCTGGGCTCAACTAATGTTTGCAACCCTAAGATGGAGTTCTGTTGTTAACAATATTATCTTTTCCTTCCAGAGCCCCAAAAAGATGCCCAATGAGGGCAACTGACCTCACCCATGGTGCACTGAGAAGGCCCTCCTGTTGCAGTCATTGCCCTATAAAACCCAGGCCTCTCTGGAAGGTGTCATCTCGTTTGGAAACCGACTCTAACAGAGGAAGGGGCTCCCAATCAGATCCGCTCGCCCTAGATGTTTTATTTGAAAGCCAAAATAGAGTATCTGTTTTTCTGTTGTGCCATCAAGCACTTGTTTATTTTTCATTGTTTTTTGCTTTGAATTAAACAGGGTGGCCTGGTTGGCACTCCATCTTTTCTTTTTGCAAGTCACTCAGTCTTCACAAAGACACATATCAGTCTCTAATTTTAACAGTACTGCACAATTGTCCTTTGGTTATTCAAGTAGGCACAATGCCCACAACATTTAAAAGACAAAAGATCATATCCATGCTTTCGATATACGAAAAAGCCCAAAGAATGGTTTACAGATCCTTTTTATTAATCAAATTGAAACACAAGAAGTGCAACCTTGAAGGGAAATTCCTTTCAGGTCAGGACCTGTTACACATGCCTAATGGCATCTCAAATACTGTATACGGTGTGAAAAAATGTCAAAAACCTTAGAGAAAGCTTATACATGTTCTGTCTTGCCAAGCCTGTGCTGCACAAACAGTAACATTTAAGATAATTACAGGACTTCTAAAAGATAACCTTAAGCAGTTATTTAAATGATACATTTTTGAATATGCATAAATAGTTGGTGAATAATTATAGCAGCATAAAAGTGCTCAACACCAAGGGGTAAGTGACAAAATTTAGTAAATCCATGATGGGTGGTACCAGGATGTGGAAGACGGAAGATATCAGAGATCCTCATATTGTGTTCCCCAGAGTACCTCCCTCTTGGTTACTCCTCAACGGAGAAAAAACACACTTAATTATCTAGCACTGTACATCTTCATGTCTCCTGTATAGTTCCAGCTGTTGTGTGCGCTGCTAATAAACCATGGGAAAAAGAATTAATAAAAATGTCTTGTAGGTTACAGGGAGAAAGAGAAAACTTATGTCTCTGTCCTTATCACCACCAGGTTTGTATTTGAGTATCATGAGAGAAAAGTAGGGTTAGAAGAAGGGTTAATCCAAATTAGGGGTATCAAGGAATGGGTACCTATTCCATCGCAATACAGGAACTAACTCCAGACAGGATGCCAGTCCATCACAGTGTCCAGTTACCCTCATACTCACACAGCCAATTTAGGATCACCAGATAATCTAACTGGCACATCATCAGGATGTGAAAGGAAAATGAAGTACCAAGAGAAAAAGCCACTTAGGATGTGAAAACTCTGCTGAGGTTAAGTTTAACTTCAGGATTCTGGAAATGTGAAGCAGGAGTGCTAACATCTGTTTCCACTGCAAGGTCATTAAATATATTGAACTATAGGATAATTCTTCACATACTGTATTACAGGCATTGCTTAGAGTCACCCAGTGAGCCAATAGCAGGAATTTAAGCAGGAACCTTGTGTTTTAAAGTACTATTCCAGGGCCGTGTGTCCTGCCAACACTCAAATCTAAATGCATGGAGACATCTTGCATAGGTCAACATTCATATATTTAATATTTTCTAGTGAGCTTTGGCTGGGTTTCCCTGCTTATTTGTAGATAGGTAAACCTAACAGACAGTTGTGATATGTAATAAATCAATCAATAAATTTAAAAGGTATAGTAAATACTCTGAAATGTACCTCCCACAATCATCAAATATGTATCCTTATGGCACACATCATATAGTGAACTTCACCAGTTTTATGTAGTAAATTTTTCCACCTTCTACATTATGTGATCTTTTTTGCATGATTGGCCACACCTGACATATTTGCTTGAGGTCTGACAACTTTTTTTTTTATAGTTTATCCCATATATATTTCCAGCCCCAAATATACTCCTGCAGAAGAATCTGTGGGATTGGTGACCTACAATTATGACACAGTGGAAGTCTTATTTTCTGGTTTATTGCATCTATGGCACAGACTTAGTAATTAGGGCATCACAGTTTTCCATTATATTTCATCTTGATTATTCCAAACTTAGGGTTTCAGGAAATCAAAGCTTACCCTGACTGCACTGGGTGCAGGACATGAACCATCCCTAGGTGATGTGGTAGTCTATTACTGGGCATACATTTGCACATACCATATGCTTTGAGCATCAGAAAGGAGCTTCATAAATAAAATGGATTTATTATTATTATTATTATTATTATTATCTACTGTAACTCATACTATGCACACATTTAGAATTCCTAATTAGTTTAACATGCAATCTGTGGGCTGAATGAGAGTAAAACCAGTGTACTTGGAGAAAAGTCAATGCAAATTCCACACAGACAGTGACTAGCCTGGAATTTTAACCTTAACCAGGGAAATAGCACTACTTCATTCTACAATCCACATTAAGTTAGTTTTTATTCTGAATCAAAAAAAATCTGGAGAAATGAATAAAATCTGCAGGAGTTCCAAGTCCAAAAGTCCACTCAACTCCCAGTGGGTATTCTACTTAACATATATGTCCTTAAGTCATTCCTCATTGTTTCCAGGCTTCATCCCACAGGATACAATGCTGTAGGTGTTGTGGACAGCTGTGGCACCTGCACTCATTCGAGCATCACAGGCGGCTACACACCTTGGTCAGGTGGTAGTGGCACAAAACACCACTACAGAAAAAACAGAAAAGAAAGCAGCGAGAAGTAGATATTAGAAATAATTAATAATAATAATAATAATAATTCATTACATTTATATAGCGCTTTTCTCAGTACTCAAAGCGCTATCCACACAGGGAGGAACCGGGAAGCGAACCCACAATCTTCCACAGTCTCCTTACTGAATTGCAATTCCATGAAGAATATGGTAATTCCATGCATCTATAAAATGTTTCTAATATATGTATGAAAAAAGCCAAATTAAAAAGTGGGTTTTTAGATTTTTTAAAAATGATTAGTACTGTTCACCTGGCATTTGTCTGTTGGTAAAGAATTCCAGTATGTTTCTGGTGCATAACAGCAAATGGGTGTCTCACTACTTCTTTTATGCTTAGCTATTAGAATAATAATTAGACCACTATTAGAAGATCTAAAGTTACGACTTGGCATGTAGGTGGATAAGCACTTCAAAACAGGATTAAGGTTATTTAAAGCTATCCATACCACTAGTGGTTCCACCTGTCTAAGATAGATTGAACTCTGCATATTCAGCATTGATGTTTGCAATTCACCAACAATTAGAATGTATTTTGTAATGAATGTAGTAATAAAATGCATCATATTTTCTCATTCCATCAGATGGAAAATCACAAATAGTTTTTACTACAAATGTTTCTGATTCCCTGTCTGTTGGAATGACAAATGCAATGCATATGTCTCTGTAATATGCCTTTTGGTATGGGATTCACAAATGCAGTGATAATATTTGTGAGACACAACAACCAAACACAGAGAAACACACAGTCAGTTGTCCTTTTATTAAGGTAGATTAATAGCATTTTAAAGTCACTTCTAAAGGACACGGGTAACCAATCTATTGATGCTAAGACTGGAGATATGTGTTTAGATTTTCTTTTTCTGGTGAAGATCCTTGCTTCTGCACTCTGAACTAATTGCAGCCAATCGATGTCTTTTTAGGAAGATAATAACAAAAGCATGAATTAATTTCTCAGCATCTTTCAGTGTACTAAGAGGTATTACTTTTACAATGTTCCTTGAATGGAAAAATACAGCCCTAGTAATGGGGTTAATATGCAGATGCCATTCATTCCTAAATGGATTTCCATTCTCATGTTGGGTATGTTCACATACTCCCAGTTACAATCACACTCAATTAAAATAACAGAACATCTTTTTGTTGAGCAAGGAAAACAGTACAGTGGGAGAAAACCATTGTAAAATTAGACACACGCTTATTGTATAAACATAAAGTCTGGACAGAAAAAGGAACTAACTGTAGACAATTAGATCTACGAGACAGCAGAACTAAGCACTAGACTAAGTACTGCATGTCACATTAACTTAATTGTTATCCTTCCAAAACATTCAACAGTACCTCCTCCTTTACAGCTAATACAGCTTCCTCCAAAACTGGATAAGTATGCACTTTAATAACAAATTAGAAATCAGCTAAATCTCCGGGGAGCGACTCGGCTGAGTAAAGTTCTTTCAATTATGAAATTTGACTATGTTATCTAATAAACAACACCCTTCCTGGGCACTACAAAAGTTTCAATGTTCAAAGAAATAAAATTGTTACAGTAACTGAACAATGTGTGTTCACTGATGACATCTGGTGGTCATTTGTCAGGTTGCAATAAAAACAAATCTGAATTTCTCTTTGGCAGACCGGGGTGGTGGTCCCCCTTTTTAAGAAAAGGGACCGGAGGGTGTGTTCCAACTACAGAGGGATCACACTCCTCAGCCTCCCTGGAAAAGTCTATTCGGGGGTTCTGGAGAGGAGGGTCCGTCGGATAGTCGAACCTCGGATTCAGGAGGAACAGTGTGGTTTTCGTCCTGGTCGCGGAACAGTGGACCAGCTCTACACCCTTAGCAGGGTCCTGGAGGGTGCATGGGAGTTCGCCTAACCAGTCTACATGTGTTTTGTGGACTTGGAAAAGGCGTTCGACCGTGTCCCTCGGGGAATCCTGTGGGGGGTACTCCGAGAGTATGGGGTACCGGACCCCCTGATAAGGGCTGTTCGGTCCCTGTACGATCGTTGCCAGAGCCTGGTCCGCATTGCCGGCAGTAAGTCGAACCCGTTTCCAGTGAGAGTTGGACTCCGCCAGGGCTGCCCTTTGTCACCGATTCTGTTCATAACTTTTATGGACAGAATTTCTAAGCGCAGCCAGGGTGTTGAGGGGGTCCGGTCTGGTGGACTCAGGATTGGGTCACTGCTTTTTGCAGATGATGTTGTCCTGTTTGCTTCATCAGGCCGTGATCTTCAGCTCTCTCTGGATCGGTTCGCAGCTGAGTGCGAAGCGGCTGGGATGGGAATCAGCACCTCCAAATCCGAGACCATGGTCCTCAGCCGGAAAAGGGTGGAGTGGCCTCTCAGGGTTGGGAGCGAGATCCTGCCTCAAGTGGAGGAGTTCAAGTATCTCGGCGTCTTGTTCACAAGTGAGGGAAGAATGGAACGTGAGATCGACAGGCGGATCAGTGCGGCGTCCGCAGAGATGCGGGCTCTGCATCGGTCTGTCGTGGTGAAAAAGGAGCTGTAAGGCAAAGCTCTCAATTTACCAGTCGATCTATGTTCCTACCCTCACCTATGGTCATGAGCTATGGGTAGTGACCGAAAGAACGAGATCGCGAATACAAGCGGCTGAAATGAGTTTCCTCCGCAGGGTGTCTGGGCTCTCCCTTAAAGATAGGGTGAGAAGCTCAGTCATCCGGGAGGGGCTCAGAGTAGAGCCGCTGCTCCTCCGCATCGAGAGGAGTCATATGAGGTGGCTCGGGCATCTGATCAGGATGCCTCCTGGACGCCTCCCTGGTGAGGTGTTCTGGGCACGTCCAACCGGGAGGAGGCCCCGGGGAAGACCCAGGACATGCTGAAAGGACTATGTCTCTCGACTGGCCTGGGAACGCCTCGGGATTCTCCCGGAAGAGCTAGAAGAAGTGACCGGGGAGAGGGAAGTCTGGGCATCTCTGTTCAAGCTGCTGCCCTCGCGACCCGACCTCGGATAAGCGGAAGAGGATGGATGGATGGATGGATGGATGGATGGATGGATGGATGAATTTCTCTATAGCTTTCATCTCTGTCCCTTGAATGCGATTAGTTATAGTTCAAGGGTTGTCCTCCCGGTTGTCGTTTACTTGCAGACATCCCACAACTTCTATGCTTTTCACTTCACACTCCAGGAATTACTTTTATCTGAAACAGTGCTGATTAGATATTGTAGGGTGCTTTGACTTGATGGCACAAGAATATTTTTTACATTGCATTCCTAATTATGAGAATTTACAAGAACGAACCAATAATTCATAATCACGGGACTTTTAAACATTAATGTAAACCATAAGGAAGAAAAATGCTTTCCTATCATATCAAAACAAGGCTTTGATGTAACTTTGATTTCATGTGACTTTATGACTGAACTCCACACTAAAATGTAAAAAATGTAGTGCCATATAGGCAATCTGTGATAAGATCTTTGGAGGTGATCATAAATTATCCAAATATGACACCTCTGTGTGTAAACCTGCAGACATTGCAGTTTTGTACCATATATAGGAATAATTCAAATGTAATGGTTTGTGTTTGTTGCTATGGTTATGTGTGTTTGTTTCATATAACTATATAAAGCAAAATATACATACTTTTCAAAGCATGGAATGTGTAAAAGGCACATTCTAAATTGCATGCCCTTTCATGTTATGACCCATTTGAGTCAGTGGGGTATTTTGAGAGGATGCCCCAGTCCATTTCAACGTTTTAAGTAAGCAAGTCTTTGATATTATTGTTTAAAGTTCACTTTCTACCATCTGCCAACTTCAGTGTTTTGCCAATAAAGTGGGCGAGTCTTTCTGCCTACATTGTACTTTGCAGACTGTAAAGATGTCTGTGACAATGATTGTGCTTTTGAGTTTTCTTTCATTAAGGAGGGGGTCATGAAGATGATGGCAGTGGTGGTGGTAGGGTGTTTATTTAACCTGACAGCTTAGGCCCAGAGGTAATTTAAGATGGTTGTGGGCCCTGTGGCTATTGTTCAGCTTTGGGTCCTTTTCCAAATCTGCTTAAACAGTTTAACAGAACACACCACAAATGTCAAAACAAGTAGGTTTGATAAATAGATAGAATTTTATTTGTATGAACCTAGGTTATTAGGTTTATTGGAAACTGGTGAAATTCCACATGACTGGAAGGTAGCAAATGCTATCCCTTTATGTCAAAAGGGTGATCAGGTTGATCCAAGTAAGCTTAACATACATATAAGTTAAATTACTTGAAGCAATTATTAAAGAAAAGATAGAATAGCACATGACTAGAATACGTTGTGAATACCATAGTGAATGACAGGTGTACTGAAGGGGATGGAGGATGATTCCTTGCCCGGCTGGGACGCCATAGTAAAGGAAAATTGGATGGAGAGGCTTTCCAGCCAGGAAGGAACATGAATTCTTACCCAGATAGGAGGCCAATATAGTGAAAGGAACGTGGAAGACAACTATGTTTGGATCCTATTCCTTTGGTACACTAGATGGTAGCAATTCTGGGGTAGGATTTCCACACGGAAACCTGCAGGGCACACTAGGATCTGTAGTCCAGTGGGGCAACCCTGTTTTGCTTCCATGGGGACAGCCAGGGGAAGCTGCCGGGATTAATAATCCCTACTTTCAGGGACTTCTGTTTGACCCAAAAGTGCTCCCTGGTCATAGATAAAAGAAGCCACAATACTTGCTTTGAAGAAAAGGATAGAGAAGGAGGATACATCTTTATTGTGTGGTGTGCTGTGATATACAGAGGATTCTAGAAGGGCCTGTAAAAGTACTGGAAAGAATAAATCATTGTATTTGAAACTGAGACTCTGTCTGTGTTAGATGTCTAGAGTTTGGTTCTCAGTGATGCCCCCTATCTTTCATAATGTGTAATCAGCAAATACTCAAAATGGGTTCAGATATGGAATGTCATGTTTCACTAATTTCCTGAAATTCAATAAGGTACAAACAAAAGCATAAGAGACATGCATATAATATTATTTATATGGGTTCTCAGTAGGCTTTTGATAGGTCCTACATGAAAGCCTAATTTAGAGAAAAGGAAATTCAGGATGTAGTGTGTAGGTGGGTATTCAATTGGCTAGGGCCGTTGCTCATTTTTAATATACATAAATGAGCTAGATAAGAATATAAATGACAAGCTTGTTAAGTTTGCTGATGATATTAAAATTAGTCAAATCATTACAAAGAGATTTAGGTAGAATACAGGCTTGAGCTTACAGTACACATACCATATGCATGCAGTGTTAGATCTAAGTACACAATGAGAGAATTCCAACCTGAAAGTTCACCTTATGAGAAGGACGCAGGAGACATAGTGAGCTTGTCACTATGAACATGAAGACAGTGTATAGAAGCCATCAAGAATGCTAACAGAGTAAATGTCAAAGGAGGTTATACTTAAATACTGTATGTAATACAATAGTGAGGGATCATCTCAAACACAGTTGTTACAGTAGTGATCTTCTGTATTTAAAAAAAATGTAGCAGTGTTAGTGAAGCAGAGAGAAGGATATCTGGAGTAATTCCAGGACTGTGACATATAAAGTCGGAGAATGGATTATAGGCACTGAAAATGATTGAATTGTTCACAATTGCGAAAGAAATTAGTACACTGGATCCCAAAGATCACTTTAAAATGAAATCTTCAACGAGAACATGGATTCACTGATGGGCACTGGTCAAGAATAAATTTTACACAAATGTCAGAAAGTTTTTTTTTTCACACATGGTATGAATGACCAAATAGTGTGGTAGACTGTAGGGATTTAGGGGTCTACATACCTCAATATTATTTTGGAGAAATTAGGTGAATAAAACTGGCAGACCTTTTTTGGTCAAATAGTCTATTCTCACCAAAATTGTTCTAATGTTCTAATGAAAGCCAAAGGGATTAGAACAACCAAAGTGGATTTGCAAGTTAACAAATCACCAGAAGCTATGGTTACATGCATTATAAACATAATCATGAGGTTCACTGAAACAACAGATCAGGACTACATTAAGGTTTTTAACCACTTAGGGGACTATTTCTCAGTAAAACACATGGGGTAAAAAAGCTGCACTTCTGTTCCAGCAAAGGCAACACTAAAAAATAAAATATAATTACTGCAACTACTCTCTGCAAAACTTGAGTCCAGTGCTCACACTCATTATCAGCGGGAGTCTAACAGAGCTACTCTCTGGTTCAATTTTTACTGTTGCCTAATTCACAACTGAAGGTAGTTTTAGACAAAAATGGCCTCAATTGCTTGTGTTGGTGCTCTGAGGAAGAGAAGTCAGCATTTCTATTCTGAATGTCATGATCCTTGCTTTTTGAATAATAGTTTGTCATTTGTGTTCCTTTTCCTTCATTCTGTATTGTTTTTGAATGTTATTATTTTGCATTTTAAATGTTCATGTATTTTTTATTTTATTATTGAAACTCTATTTTCTGCAGTATTTCTTGTATGGACACTGTCTACCATTTTGTGACTGTCTTTGCATGGCCACAGCTTCATTGTTTCCAATTGCTTTGTCACCAGAAATGGAGATCTCATGACACATTAGGTAATCAGGCCTATAAAAGATGCCAGCACAGCAGCAGCAGCATTTTAGCTTTGGAATAACAAAACACACTACTTGGCATGTCTTGCACTTTTATTTTTTAGGTTACAAATCTTTTTTGATTTCATCCCTATATTTTACCTCTTCTTCAAACCAAAATGTTGTGCTAGCATCTGTGTTTTTTCAAAAAACCCTTTCCCTTTATACTTATCAAATCCACTTGTCCTTGTACTACGAATTTTGCCTGCTCCCTTTAATTTTTCATCTCCATGTCTTATTTTCTCTCACTCCTTTTGTGTTTTGAATGCTACAGAATGTTCACAATACCTACAATCTTTGGATTCTTTTTGGCCCAGAAAGCACAAATGTTTTCATCAATCTTGTCTCCCCACTAAACTGGGTCTGTGCTGTAAGGTGCTTAGTGTTGACACTGCAGTCGGGGTATTGATTGTTTGGTGTCTCTTGGGCAATAAAACTGCTGTCTGCTACACTTATCATTGGGATAGGTACAGCATAAGTAGTAGATAGAACCCTCATTTTAACTATTACTTCATGTTTGGTCTCATCTTTTACATTTTGTTCAAGTAAAGGAGATATTAGCAGTTGGTCTAAGTGTAACATCTGGATCAAAGCAATGTTTTTAATATATCAAATGCCTCACCATTTTTTTTGTTGGATGGCAGTTATGGGAGGTCTGTTGCACATCTCAGCTAGAATACCAGAATTTTCAAGAGATGTACAATATTTCATTTGTGAACAAACTGTCAAAGGTGGACACAAATCAGTCTTCACTTTCTGTTTGTGGTCCAAACATACTCGCTGCAGTAAAGAAAATGCACAGTTTATTCATAACATAAGGATAATGGAAGATGGGTATTTGAAGGTACATACAGATGCAGAACAGTAAACAAACAAACAAAAAATATTTGCACAAATTATATTTGCTCATCTAAATTCTCAACTAAAGAAACATTATTTGTTCAGGCCTGGCTTTTAATCATTTTTTGCCAGTTCGATAAATCAGACATTCTCTAGTTATAAGTTTCTCAGTGTCTGCCTGCTTTGATAGCAGCACTAATTTTCTTCACAGCTCATCTGCACAGCCACCCATCCCCTCCCACAGCTCCTCTGTGATTTATATGTGTACCACGCACTGGTTGAAGTTTCTTTGTGATTATATGATGACAACTGCTGTGAATTAATGGGAGGTGAGTTTAGTTTTCCTATTAAATTTAAAAGGAGCAACTTATAAAAGCTAAAGGAACTTAGGAAATTAAAGGAACACTTTTTAATCAGAGTATAGCATCAAGTCAATGAAACTTCTGGGATATTGATCTGGTCAGTTAAGTAGCACAGGGGGTTGTTAATCAGTTTCAGCTGCTTTGGTGTTCATGAAATTAACAACAGGTGCACTAGAGGGGCAACAATGGGACGACCCCCAAAACAGGAATGGTTTAACAGGTGGAGGCCACTGACATTTTTCCCTCCTCATCTTTTCTGACTGTTTTTTCACTAGTTTTCCATTTGGCTACTGGTAGCATGAGGTGATGCCTGGACCTTACAGAGGTTGCACAGGTAGTCCAACTTCTTTAGGATGGCAGATCAATACGTACCACTGCCAGAAGGTTTGCTGTGTCTCCCAGCACAGTCTCAAGGGGCAATGGAGGAGATTCCAGGAGACAGGCAGTTACTCTAGGAGAGCTGGACATGGCCGTAGAAGGTTCTTAACCCATTTGCAGGTCCAGTATCTTCTTCTTTGGGCAAGGAAGAAACAGGATAAGCACTGCCAGAGCCCTACAAAATGACCTCCAGCAGGCCCACTGGTGTGAATGTCTCTGACCAAACAATCAGAAACAGACTTCATGATGGTGGCTTGAGGACCCAACGTCATCTAGTGGGCCCTGTGCTCACTCCCCGGCACCGTGGAGCTCGATAGGCATTTGCCATAGAATATCAGAATTGGCAGGTCCACCACTGGCGACCTGTGCTTTACACAGATGAGAGCAGGTTCACCCTGAGCATATGTGACAGGTGTGAAAGGGTCTGGAAAAGCCTTGGAGAATGTTATGCTGCCTGTAACATCGTTCAGCATGACCGGTATGGTGGTGGGTCAGTGATGGTCTGGGGAGGCATATCCGTGGAGGGACACACAGACCTCAACAGGCTAGGACATTGGCACCTTGACTGCCATTAGGTATCTGGATAAAATTCTTGGATCCATTGTCAGACCCTATCCTGGTGCAGTGGGTCCTGGGTTCCTCCTGGTGCATGACAATGCTTAGTCTCATGTGGTGAGAGTATGCAGGCATTTCCTGGAGGTTGAAGGATTTGAAACCATTGACTGGCCCCCACACTCGCCTGACCTAAATCCAATAGAACACCTCTGGGACATTATGTTTCGGTCCATCTGAAGCCGCCAGATTGCACCTTAGACTATCCAGAAGCTCAGTGGTGCCCTGGTCCAGATCCCCAGGACACCATCCTTTGTCATCATTGTCAGGCATGCATGCAAGCACGTGGGGGCCATACAAACTACTGAGTACGATTTGGAGTTGCTGCAATTAAATTTTAGCAAAATGGACTAGCCTGCTACATCATTTTTTCACTTTGATTTTTGGGGTGAATTTGAATTCAGCCCTCTGTAGGCTGATAATTTTCATTTCCATTAAACAATGTGGCATCCTTTCGTTCCTAACACATTGCCCAGTCCATATCAGTACAGATATCCAGCAGGATTTTTTCCCATTGAGATCTGATGTGTTTTCAAAGTACTTCTTTAATTTTTTGGAGCAGTTTATAAAGTTACAAACAGTTATAATCTTGGGAGCAAAAGTATGATACAGCGTACTTTGACATTATTTAGCTCTTTTTGTCTGAAGGGTTGTACGTGATGTTCTTTCCTGACTTCTTCAAGGCTCATAGAAAGCTTTTCTCTACCAGATGTGGAAGAATTTAAATGTGATTTTTTCTTTCTTCGCCCAGATAATATTCCCTCATTTGCCTTGGTTTCACTTTGTGGATCTTGGTTGTGCCGTACTTACAGTCTTTAAGGTTTCATAGACAGTGGCCGAGTTTAGTGTGCCTAAAATGTGTCTGGTGGGAGCTGATGATCAGTGAACTCCTTTCTTCTGGAAGACAGGTGCGTTTTTTTATGTACAGTCTCTTTTGCTTGTGGCATCCACATCCAGCTCATGATAAGTTCAGACAAGTAGACAGGACCTTGGCCATTTAAGGCTTTCTATGATAAAAGGAGGATTTTGAACTTTTGAACTGTAGCCCTACCTCTCCCCCTCATTCATTGGTCATGAGTCTTTCATTTCATAAGTGCTGTCCCACTGCAAGTGATACAGTGTGTGCCTCAGTCTGTTGGCTGCTATGCTGTGTTCAATGAAGCACTAGGGAGAAGAGTCAACAAGTAACAAGACGTCAGAGCCACAATTGGCAGGCATTCCTCTTTCCAGGAGTCAAAGTGACATCAATGAAACAGATATTTTACTCAGAAAACTACAGTAGATTTAACCAAAGCACAACACAAAAATAAAGCAAGACAATAAGTACATTAAATCTTTTGACGAGCAATGTGGGTATTCTAACCATAATACGAAATATACTATATACAGTATTAACCAAATATACTGTATTATTCATAGAATGCTGTACTTACACAATCAAAACTTTAACACAGTCTCACCAAGACATACAAAACATGTTTGTATACAGTAGTATAATAGTACAAACACCATGGTTGGTGCAGGACACATCGACAAGCAAAGAGAATTGAAAATGATAGCTGTGTTTGGAGTCGTGGAGCTCCCTCAGTATAGAGTCCTTTACAATCTTGTTTTTAATTTGTAAAAAATTCTCTGTAATTATCAACAATCTACATTAATGAATTTGCAGTATGGACAAGCTCCTGAATAACATAACAGTCAATTGCAACCAGCGCAAAATAACCAATCTTGTTAAGGAACGTAATCATGGTTGCAGCTTCAGAGCCCTTTTCAACCCACTTACTGTTGTGTTGATGTTTTCATATTTTCCCTTTTCCTGTACAGGATTTTCTTTAGCACTTTAATATACCGCTCACATCCCAAAGATGTATGTGTTAGCCCAGTATGAAAGAAAACGGGCGCAGATATGAGTGTGACACCTCATTCAGGGTTTGCTCTTGTTTTGTGTTTTATGCCAAAAGGATAGTCTATAACTGCCATGACATACGTAAACCTGATTAAGTGGGAGCAAATATACAGTATATATTGTGAGAACTGGTCCGAACACCATCAGACAGACTCCAACACAAGTACAAAACACACATTTATTCACAATTGAAACCTGCACAGCACACAGTGCTTCCAGCACCAAACAACCCCAACCACGGGCCTCTTCAATGTCCGTGGGCCGCCTTTCTTCATCCTGTCGCTGGAGCGTCGTCCACCTCCAGCTCCCGACTCTCGCTCCTCGACTGTAGGAAGGCGGCCCCTTTTATATTCACCCGGATGTGCTCCAGGTGCTTGCTGATGACCTTCCGGCGGCACTTCCTGGTGCGAGATTTCCTGGGCTCCACGATACTCGGGGCGCCAGCTGGCGGCGGCCATGGGCCCCAGTGGGTTTGAACCTCCTGGCTCTGTCCCCATGGTCCCCTCATTATCCAGGGCGGTTGCCCCCTCGTAGCCCGTGGGACGTAAAAACTGCTCTCCCAGTCCTTCCAGGTGTCCCGGCTGGGTCTGCCCCCCAGCCTCCTGCCACAATATATATATTGTGATAGATGGCCGGGACCCCCACAGTGTGGAAGGATGGGAGAAGGCAACCACTTTGGGACACTACTTCCCCCAAGATGCTAGATGGCAGCCTCCCTGGACTGCAGTGGTGCCCCGAATTCCCGCAGGGCACTATGGGACATGTAATTTAATACCAAAACTTTGCTGGGTACCGTGGGTGCCGCCAGGGGATGCTACAAAAGAACCTGGGGACTCACGTCTCACCCATAGCCCGGAAGTACTACCCAGTCATGGGGACGAAAGCCCAGACATACTTCCAGGCTGAAGAAAACCTGAGTTCTCCTTCTGACCTGGAAGTGCTAGCAAGTCACGTGAACGGAAGGACAGATGCACTTCTGGGTCAAGGACTACATAAAGGACTGCTGAAGACCCAGCAATCGAGTGTAGAGGAGAGAATTGTGAATATTATTGTGTTTATTTAATTGTCTATTGGTGGCTGTGGTGCTTGAAGGGTACTGTGAAAGAAGAACTTTTTAATAAATATCTTCTTGGTGCTTTTAACCTGTGTCCTGTCCTGTGTGTCTGTCTGTTGGGTTGAAAGGGGCAACAGTGCCACCTAGCATCTTACAATATACAGTGATCCCTCGCTATATCACGCTTCGCCTTTCGCGGCTTCACTCTATCGCGGATTTTATATGTAAGCATATTTAAATATATATCGCGGATTTTTTGCTGGTTCGCGGATTTCTGAGGACAATGGGTCTTTTAATTTCTGGTACATGCTTCCTCAGTTGGTTTGCCCAGTTGATTTCATACAAGGGACGCTATTGGCAGATGGCTGAGAAGCTACCCAACTTACTTTTGTTTCTCTTTCTCTTGCGCTGACTTTCTCTGATCCTGACGTAGGGGGTGTGAGCAGGGGGGCTGTTCACACACCTAGACGATACGGACGCTCGTCTAAAAAATGCTGAAAGATTATCTTCACGTTGCTACCTTCTGTGTGCAGCTGCTTCCTGAAGCGACATGCTGCACGGTGCTTCGCATACTTAAAAGCTCAAAGGGCACGTATTGATTTTTGACTTTGTTTTTCTCTGTCTCTCTCTCTCTCTCTCTCTCTCTCTCCTCTCTCTCTCTCTCTCTCTCTCTCTCCCTGCTCCTGACGGAGGGGGTGTGAGCTGCCGCCTTCAACAGCTTTGTACCGGCGGTGCTTCGCATACTTAAAAGCCAAACAGCCCTATTGATTTGTTTGGTTTTCTCTCACTTTCTGACATTCAGTGCTCCTGACGCGGACTCCTTTGAAGAGGAAGATATGTTTGCATTCTTTTAATTGTGAGACAGAACTGTCATCTCTGTCTTGTCATGGAGCACAGTTTAAACTTTTGAGAAAGAGACAAATGTTTGTTTGCAGTGTTTGAATAACGTTCCTGTCTCTCTAAAACCTCCTGTGTTTCTGCGCAAATCTGTGACCCAAGCATGACAATATAAAAATAACCATATAAACATATGGTTTCTACTTCGCGGATTTTCTTATTTCGTGGGTGGCTCTGGAACGCAACCCCCGCGATGGAGGAGGGATTACTGTATATATATATATATATATATATATATATATATATATATATATATATATATATATATATATATATATATACTGTACATAGACACACACACACACACACACTTCCATTCAAAAGTCCAGGTTGCTGTCCTTAGAGGAAGGGTTTCAAAGAAAAAGCCATATATGAAACTGGCAAATAAAAAGAAAAGGTTAACATGGGACTCTGGTGTCTGTATCCTCTTAGGCAGTTGTTCATCTGGACCATACCCTTCTTTTTCTATTCTTTCTTGGCAGTCTCTTGCATGGAATAACTATCATTCTACAAAAAAAACCCAAAAAAAAACAATAGACTGATGTGTTTCTTGAGAAAGCTGTTTTAGTTTGACCATTTTTGAATGCAGAACTGAACTTTAGGAATGCCAGTACCTTGCAGCTCAAGTGAACAGAACAACAGGCTTGAATGGTGCTAATACAATTCCAATGGTTTTTCTGATTAACCAATTAGCATTTGAATGTGCCTAATTAAGGATAAGCTAAGGGAGTTCACTGTTAGGACACTGAAGAAATGTCTGCTGAAAATGGGACTTTACAGTCATATGAATATAATAAATTAAAAATCAGTCATTTCAAGCAGTAATAGCCATTTGAAACACTAGTAATATCTTGGCCATATTTTTAAATGAAATTGTTGTTATTGTACTAAAAAAGAGTATCAAATTCTATCAAAAATACAAACATTTCTAGGTATGTTCAATCAGCTGACTTGTAGTATGGTGTGTGTATATACTGTATATCAAGGGTGTCAAGCAAGAGGAGGTTGGTGCACTCAAAACAATGGTGTATGACAGGCAGCTAGAGAGTCAATGTGAGTGCCTGCCAGGGCCTTTTAAGTACTGTAAGAGCCAAGGGAAAGAAAACCCATGTGCCAATGGGCTTCCAGAAGAGGGTATGTTGTTAGTGGCTATGGGACTATTTTAGATGACATTGCATCTGAAATTTGGATCTTGATATGCATGTGGAATGAGGATTGAGCTGACAAAGCTCATTATGTTCAAAAGCAAAAGGCCACTCAGTAATGCAGCTCATTTGTGAATGTGGGGACTTTTTTCCTTATTTATAATATTTGTTCAAATACTGAGGTAGGCAAGCACACCTCCTGCACAATTTGATCAATAAGTAGAGACAGGTTAGGTTCAATAATTTGGGCACTTGGTGGGCAGACACTTTTTTTGGGGGGTATTGCTCTAGCGATTTCTCACTCAGTAAGTTTTTTCACCAGCCATTCCACAGACTGTCACCATCATATTGTATCTCATGTCTGCGATGTGTCTATATCCATCCATCCATCCATTTTTCCAACCCGCTGAATCCGAACACAGTGTCACGGAGGTCTGCTGGAGCCAATCCCAGCCAACACAGGGCGCAAGGCAGGGAAACCAATCCCGGGCAGGGTGCCAGCCCACCGCAGGACACACCCACACACCCACCCACCCACACCAAGCACACACTTGGGCCAATTTAGAATCGCCAATCCACCTAACCTGTATGTCTTTGGACTGTGGGAGGAAACTGGAGTGCCCGGAGGAAACCCACACAGACACGGGGAGAACATGCAAGCTCCACGCAGGGAGGACCCGGGAAACGAACCCAGGTCTCCTTACTGTGAGGTAGCAGCGCTACCCACTGTGCCACCATGCCACCTATGTGTCTATATAGACACATGAAATTTACCACATTAAAAAATGTGCATACAAATGATCTGCTCTACAATTCCACATTTATAGCACATGTTTCATTCTAATAAGGTCTGCTTGCACACATTGGCAAAATGCAACACTGTTGCAATTAAACAGTCGTCCAATACAATGTACACCCTCGCATATGCAGTGTACACATTTCTTCAGCTAAATCTGTTAAAAATTTCTGTAAATTCTGCTCTATTTTTAACTCAGGCAGCGTGCTTTAGCAGCCAAGAAACTGGACTTGAAACAGCTGCCACCTACTTCGTGATGCTAAACAAGTCACGTAGCCTGATCGGGCCCTAATTGTGTTTTACTGTACATGTGAAATGACATAAAGCTCATAAAAACAGTACCAACCACTCTAAATTCATACTCATTTTACAAACAGTTCTACAAGTTCACATTTCAAAAGATGCAGAATGATGAATTATTCTGAGGTTTCTTTCTTTTCTGTAAAATTAGATTTCACAATTAAAAGGTTTCTCAACAGGAACATTTGCCCCATAATGATGATACTTGAGGAATTTGTATTTTTTCAGAATCCATAACCCGGTGATGACAATAATCTGTGACCCCTCACCTTCACTTCTCCACACTCAAATACACAGGAGAGACACAAATGAAAACATCCCATCTGCAGAACTTGTTGTGGTTACATCATGGCTCTGTGTAGTCCTCATTACAAGATTGCCTTTCACTGTAGTTGCTCTTCTCAGGCAAATCCCTTCAGGCTTTTCTTTTTTTATTTGAGTGATTTCAGCTTTTGACCCTTTGGCTGTTAACGATCTTGTGCTCTGCTAGTGCCCTTTCCCACTAACAAAATGGATGTGTAATAAAAACAACAAACCCAGCATATTGCTGTATTCTAACTCGGTAAGAATAACATAGGCATTTGCATTTTTACATTGTATCCCATCTGAAAGTCCTCCAGTGAGAAATGTGGCACAGTGATTAGTGTGGCCTCGGTATGGGACCAGTCACTACCTTTGTGGTGTGTGCTTGTTTGCTCCATGTCTACTACATTTCCTCTTGTTACTTATATTTTTTTCTCCCATGTCCTAATGGTCAGTCAGTCAGTCATTTTCACACCAGCTTTGTCCTGAACAGGGTAGTCGGGGGAGCTGGAGCCTATCCCAGCCAGGACTGACACACATACACACTCGCACACTAGGGCCAATTGCATGTCTATGGGCTGTGGGAGAAAACTGGAGCAGCCAGAAGGAAACCCACACAGGCACAGGGAGAACATGGAGTCTCCATGCAGGGAAGACCTGGGACATGAACCCTGGTCTCCTTACTACAAGGCAGCAGCGCTAGCTCTCATTGTGCCATCCTGTCCTATTGGTGTTCAGGCTAAGCACATATCCCACTAAGGGAGAATTTGATGTTTTCTAATTTTTCTTAATACAGAATATCGCTTACCCACTGAGTTATGAGAGGTGGCCTGGGAATCATCCAACTAAGCAAGATAAATCTGCATGCTAGTAGTGTATTATAGGCTATTACAATCAATTTCTTCTTATGCACTTTGAAACCTTCCTGGAGTACACCAAATATTGTCTCTAATGGATTAGGAGTGACCGTAACACCAAGGCTGTCTGAGGAGTATAATTTAATTCAAAATGATGTTAATTTTGTTTATTGTTAAAACATATGGCCTAGTGATGCTGGAGTTAGATGGCGGTGCTCACAGGCCGGGTCTTGTCCTGGGTACATTTTGGTTAATTTTAAATTAAATAAATGTGATCAATGAAAGACCTTTAATTGAATTATAGAATGCTTAGAGCATATAAAACTAGACTGTATTCTTTGTATGGCTGAACTCTACTCCTTTTCTGAGGTACCAATTGAAATGTCCTTTTCCCACCATTGCCTAGGATCTTTGGAAGGCTGTTTCTGTAAAATATTTTTAAATATTATTGAAATGCTATCTGACTCTTCATTGTGACTAACCAGTATGTCCTCTGGGATTGATATAGGTGCAAGATGTGCAAAGCTAGGTAGGGTTCATTCAATAACAATTCTAATTTGCATATAGGAAAAGAACTCTGTATAGGAATTTGAGTTTCAGCACAATTCTTCACAAGATTCAATTATACTGAGTTGTCTATGTAATGGTCTCTAAGTGCCTTAATCCCTAGCGGTTTCCATGAGTTAAACACTGAGTAGGTTAGAGAAGGTTGAAAAAAGATGATTATCTTATATATAGTAGGAGCAAAAGACAAGAGCTTCTCTACTTTGAAACATGTTCTGTACTGGTGCCATATTTTAACTACTGTAATTTCTGGAAAATTGGATTGCTGATAAATTGATAGTAGTTAGTACTGACTGGATCAAACAGTGGGGCATATAATGATGATTTAGAGCAGGATTTGATTTCTACTGCAAGCCAGACCAATGTGGTATTCATGAATGTATTCAGATTTCCAAGATTTTATTGTGTATAGTATATATTTCCTGCTCACATTGTTCTCAGCCATGGCATCTCCTTGAACACAAATCATTGATAGACATGACAGTGTTAGACTATTGCAATGAGGGCACACAAACAAGCAAAACAGTGTTCAGTGCATTTATTCAAACAGTATCCAAAATAGTAAACAATCCAATAAAATAATGTTTGTGTGAAAGTTAAAATCCATAAATAAAAATCCATTAAATAGGTTAAAATTAATATTTATAACACATTCTTAATCTTTTCTTTTAAAATAAGACCCCATGCATTAAACCCACCTCATCTGCTCACCTATCAGGTCTACTCAGCCAACAGAAATGTACACTGGCAAATGTCGTGCATCATCTTTGGTTTATGTCCCCACCAACATCTGTCAGCATCTGTGGGGACTGTGCGGGCCCTGCTTCATTGTCCACCATTCCTTAATGTGTGTGGAACCTCCACTCCTTGTCCTATGCAATGCTCAGCACGAGTGACCCTATCCCCAGAGCCCTGTTACCCTGCATGTGGTTTTCCTGTCCGCCTCACCTCCTGTCCTTTGCACTGGCTCAGCCTCAAACTCAACCCTGATATATTCTGTAAACTTTCATATTTTCCTCCACTTTTTTTAACCTCTACTCCCTTCTCTTAAACTCAGCATCCCTTACTTTCACTCACAGACCCATTTTTATTCACAGTGAGTGCAGGTACACTAATTAAACAACCCACAGAGCCTCTATGAGGGACTTCTGTGTTAACTGCATGTGTGCACATTGAACTTGATTAGCAAATTCCTTTATCAAGACTTCTGTGGCAGTACAGCTTTCCTCCTGAACATCTAAAGTTTTGGAGTCTGCGCTGCCTCACTGTTTTTTAAAGATCTCACACTCACACTGGACCGGTAACACACTTAACCACAATAAGTAAAACTAAAAGTTAATTAATGCCATGCTGACTTCTGCATAAGATCTTTTTAGAGTTCTCTTTTGAATGTGTGGCAATTTTGAATTCCAGATGAATGATATTAAATTTGAGTCTAATTTCTTAAAAAATGTTTATGTGTAAAGGGATACGCTGAAATAAATATAGAATCTTAAGGAGAATGTTTATTTCGAATGTATTAATTCTCCCTGCTAAGGTGAAATGGAGAGTGGACCATATTTTAGTATCTTGTATGATTTTATCCATGATACTTCCAAACTCATATTGGAAGGGTTCTTTATATTTATTTATGATGGCTATCTCCAGATAATTGAAATGATTTCATATTATGAAGAAATAGTTATCTAATCAAGTATGATGTGCTAGAGAATTTACTGGGAAAAGAACATTTTTATTTAAATTAATTTTTAATCCAGAAATGTTAATGAAATTCTCCTCACATTTTGATGATTGCGGGTCTGACATATAGAGCACCATATCATTTGCATATAATGATATTTTCCATTTGAACCCTTGTAGGTTAATTACCTTTATCTCTGGTTTCCCCTGGATATAAATTGCTAATGGCTCAATGGCTAATGCAAAAAGCATTGGCGATAGTGGGCACCCTTGTCAAATATCTCACTCTAATTCAAAGTATTCAGAGTTTGTGCTATTAATGTGGGCTGAAGCTTCTGGACTAGTTTGATCTGTGAAAATATATTAGAGAAAAAACCCAAACCTACGCAATGTGATAAATACATAATCCTATTTGACTCTATCAAGGGTTTTTAAGTTATTTTGAACTGAGAGCATTGAACTGCTGTATTTGTTTATTATCAAAAAACTCCTTAGCTTTTGCTTTATCCTTTTTTTTTTACACTTAGGGGAATATAAACAATTATAGTCCTCAGTGAATGTATCAGTTATGTCTTTATTCTCCCTAATTTTATTACCAGTTGCACTAGTAATTTTTGTTATTGTGTTGTCAACATTTTGCTTATGGATATATTGAGCTAAAATAGGATTAGCCTTTTCTCCATGTTCACGATAATGATGTTGTGATTTACAAATAAATTGTTCCATTTCTGTTGTTGTCATAAGATTAAATTTTGATTACAAAACTAGTATTTTCTTATAAAGAACCTCATTAGAAGATCTGGCATATTCATGAACTATCCTGGAAATCTCTGTGATCATTTCTGATGCTTCAGTAATTTCTATCTTGTTTTTGTGAGACAGATAGGAAATAATTTGCCCACTTCCAATTTTTCTTCATTGTTTGGATACAGTGTCTCCAATTGTGGTCAAAAACTTCAAATGCAGTGATAATGACAATTTCAAATACATTCACCAAACTGGTTCATTTCCAGACCTTGATTTCTGGTTCATTTCACAGAATGCTCTTCACTTTTCACAAAATGAACACATGGAAAACACAACTTGCAAAAGGCACAGAGTACAAATTTCACCTGAGAGATATTGGTTTGCAGCTCTCTCATGCTCTTCTCAATCTAGAGAAATCTGTTGGAGATGCATAGGCTCATTTACTCTCTGTGAGAATGCAGAGGTACAAAGCTGTTGATTCGCAGTTCATTATGAAGTCACACATAAAGGGGTACACCCGGTCAGTCACTTCAATCAATCACAATAGAAGCAGAAGGGGTAGGACATGGAGTTGTTAGATGTAGAAGCAGGGGTGTACGAATGTGAGGTGAAAGAGCTAGATGGGGTGTTCAAAGACAAACTAGATACTGTATATTGTGGCCACAAGGGGGTGCACCAGCTCCAAAACTCAACACAAACAGACTTAGATACAAGTTCAGCACAATACACACAAAGCTTTATTTCAGTGGGAAACGCTTCCCAAAATGTTTCCCACCAGTCCAGCACCAAGCACAGTACTATAAGCACAATAAGCATACTTTTCTTCTTTTTTTCTTCTTTCTCTCTCTGTCTCCTTCCACCTCCACTCTTCTTTCAGCAAGCTTTGTCCTCCACCTCCCGCCTCTCACTCCCCGAATGAAGTTAATGGGCTCCTTTCATGCTGCATCAGGAGTACTTCTGGTTGTCCATTAGCATGGCTTGGAAGCATTTCCGGGAGAGGCGGAAGCCCATCATAGTAGGGCTCTCCAGACCCTGCAGTACCCCCTTGTGGCACCCACTGAACCCAATCAGGCTTAGCCAACAAACTCCAAGTATCATGATGCCCTGTGGGAATCCGTGGTGCTACTGCAATCCAGGGTGGCTACCATCTAGTGTTCCGGGGGATACAATGTCCCATGTATGTCATCTCCCTCTGTCCTTGCCGATTTGGAGGCATCCCAGCCAGGCCAGACACCTGGTTATTCCTCACAATATTCAAATGAAATAAGGGCAACAATTGTTGATTCAGTTTTTCTCCATTGTTCGGATGCAATGTTGCCAATGTAATAAAATACTCCAAATGCAGTGATGTAGTTATGACAACTTCAAATACATTCACTAAAGCCTGAATAATTTCTCAATCACTTCACAGAATTTTCTTCACTTTTCATGGAACTATCACATGGAAAACAGAATCTGCAAAATATTTTATAGAAATGATGGCACAGAGTACATATTTTGCCTGAGTTATCTGAATGCTGTCTTCTCATGATCTTCTGAATCAAAATAAATCTGTTGCATGTATATAAACTCGCTTACTCTCTGTGAGAATGCAGAGGTACAAAGCTGTTGATTCACAATTCATTACAAAATCATACATAAATGGGCATAGCAGATCAGTCACTTTCAATCAAACACAATGGAAGCAGAAGAAGTAGTATATGGAGCTGTTAGATGCAGAGGTGCAAAAGTGAGGTTTTAAGAGCTGGACAGGGTCTTCAAAAACAAACTAGATATATATCAAATGAAATAAGAGAAACAATTATTGAAAATGTAATTACAGTAACAGTGGGCTGACATTGAGAGAAGCAGGAATGAGGGTTCAGCCTAATCTGAGCAGATTAATAGTTGGCTCAATTATATGTCTCTTCGAGAGAGACACTCAATAAGTATTGTTACCACAGATCAATGAAACAATTAAAGTATAGCTACAAACTTCAAATGATATACATACAGCACATGATATTTGTACAACATTCAAATACCATGAAAAATATCTGATTTTTGTACACCACATCTAGATTGAAGACCATATGGTTATGGGCAAAATTTATAGTTGAACAGGAGACAAGACTAAATATTGTTCTGAACAAAAATGCTTTCCTCCTAAAAGACATAAAATAGAAAATCATTCAGGACAATAATGTCTTTCAAAATATTAACACTGTAATTCTGGCTACTATTGGCTGTCTTGATGAATTTGGTACTGCTTTAGAAAAGATGGGTATTTTTTATTTTTTGCCATCTATGGTGAGCAGCTGTCGGAATATTATTTTCTTTTTAGATACCATTATGTCATTTTGTTCACTTTATGAAGAATTATGTGAATAAAATTACATTTTCAGCATGCATTTACAGTTTGCCAAATGCAAACGCAGCTTTGTTGTTTGTGTCACTTGTTCTGAAAATATGTACTATTGTTTCTAAAATACATCTGAACAATGAAGAAAAGCTATAAGACAGCATTCATTTTTCCCAGAGAGTTCCAGTGGATACTTCTGAGGATGCATTGATCTCTAAGAAATACTTGACTTGATTGGAGATGAATTCTATAAAGTTTTCATCTGCTAATGACAGGGGGTTAAGACATTAGTTATGAGTTGAGTGTGTAGGCTATGGTGGCATAAGTGCCAGAATAAGAGGAGCATTGTCGAAAATGACTATAATATTTGTTTTACAAGATTCGATAGTGTGTATGAAATTACTATCAATGAAGAAATAATAAATTCTCAAGTAACTATGATTCACACACAGGCAATAAAAAGGAATATTCTGTTATATTTGGATCTAAAAATCCCCATTGATCTGATAGATTATAATCCACAGTGAATCGTGAAATTATCTTTACAGTTTTAGATGTTATGGTTGCTGGTGTGGAGGACCTATCCAAATCCAGATTTAAAACGTAACTAAAATCTCCATCAATTACGATTTTAGGAGTGTTCATATTAGAAACCAGTGCCAAAGCATGATGCATATATTCTCTGTGAGTTCAGTTAGAGATTGTATCTTTTGATATTGTTTTCCGTATTGTAAAACTGCTTGGAACCAAAATTGCAGCCACAATGGACTTGTGATGATGACTGGTTAAATACTTGAAAGTAGTTGTTAGGGGCTGGTAACTGGCTTTTGAGAGACTTTTAAGATATTTTAAGATATATAGATGGCTTTTAAGAGAAGTAGCTGAGGGTTTAGGAACTTGCTCCAAATATTACATTTTTAATATTGTTTAGTAAGGTAGTTTATTATTTTGGTTATTAAGTTTTACATTAATTTAAAATCCTTATACATCTTGTCATATGCATGTGTGTCGGAAGATCTCCTCAAGGGTGCGATTGAGGTATGTAATGATCCACCAGGACGAGAGGGGGCACTATCGTTAACATTCTCTTTTCCTTCTGTACCCCTCCCCCCACACCGAGAAACTGTAAAGTGAGTGCACTTGGCTATAAGACTATAAGAGACCCAGCTGCCCAGAAGGAGACACAGTGTTGCCAGCTCTGTGGTTTTTTTCACCCAACTGGGCTATTTGTGATCGGTGTCCACGTGAAAAAATGGGCTTTTGTGGGTTACATTTTTGGGCTACTTTTTAAAAAAAACAACCTGTTTGCAATTATATATGTTTTTACTGTATAATTATATATGTTCTTTACTCTATCCCTGGTGGAACCCAACCAACCCCTGTTGTGTGATGGTATATACCCATCTCTGAAATATCTCTGAGGAGACACCTCCCAGGCCTGGGCATTGATGGTATGTGCCTCACTGTCTTGCTCTGATACTGCCCCTCACTTTCTGGTGTATCATTTTCTTTATCTCAGGTACTGGGCTATTAATTGGGAAAATTGGCTATTATTTTAGCTTTCCTTGGTCTAGAATTTTTTTAAGGACCTGGCATTTTCTGAGGCAAACCAAAGCAACCCGACGCACTGAGCACCTGTCTGATAGACCCTAAATCTGCGGCTAGAACTGAAAAAGTTTTTTTTTTGCATTGCCCTCCAACCTGCAGGGAAAAACTTGGGGGTTGGTGGCAGAATTGGGCCATAAAAAACCTCCTACTTTTCCACTCCATCTGAACTAGTGTGGTGCTGAGGTATCACCCATTGCATGGCTGCACTTGGGTCCTAATCTGGGATCCTGAGTTGGTTTGTTAAGTGGTGGGTTCAGCAATGCACTGTTTCAGTGTGTGCTCCTAACCTCCTCTCCTCTAAGGGTAAGAAGCATAACACCAAGTGGTGTTCTTTTTATTGAACGATTCAGTTAATTAAACCGGATAACTCAGTTGGCATTCCAACCTTTACCTTTGCATGACTTGTCATTTCTGCACCGTGAAGTTCAGTTTATTGTGGAGTGTAATTTTGTGTCTTGGCAGGGAATTATTAAAAGTTAGGACAACTGTTTTCAGAAACTCATAAATACACTTACTCCTATAAGATTTATTTCCAGCACAGTTTTTCCCTTCTTCTATATAATATGCACACTTCAAGATGGACACTCAGCAAAAGGGTCTACATGCTTTACATACTGTAGAAGATTTAGCTTGGGTGCAGCTTAACTCTTTGGAAACAGGAAATGCTCAGTCAGATTTTCAAATTTTGCCCTTATAGAAGTAAAAAAAAATCAATATTTAGTAAAAAGAAACATGTCTACTTTGTAGATCTACTTTTGCAGTATATCTGATATTTCCTTTTTTCCTCTTACCCTGAACGTTTGTATCAGAAAGCTTCTGCTAGTCTCAACAAGGCTGCCATGCATATATCTTTCCACTGGGTGTCAGTGTGAAGCAATTTGGAACAAATCCAGCCAATGGGAGTTTCATTTGAAAGTTTCCCTTCATGTATTAGAAACTCACTTTGGCCTCACAGATTTTGAATACTGAGTTGTTTACATGACTTTGCTTGTTTTCTCACTTTGCTTTTGAATATTATTCACATGTTTTAGTGTCTACAATATAATGCAACAACCCTAATTTTCTAGTGTGGTTGTTTTCCTGTGTACTTTAAAAATTTTACCTAAATAACTATGCTGTAAAACATTTTTTAATATTGAAACAAAGCTGCAAATGGGTGATAAGTTGGTACACTAACTTGATTTAAACTAAAGTGAAGAAGCTTTTATTTAGTAATTTTAGTCATAATTTGTGAAGACAGATAACTTAGAAATGTCCAAGAAAGCTCATCTTCTGTAATCGGCTTCACAATTAAAACTCTGCTTTTAATTGAGAGGAGACATGTTGGTAAACACCAGGAAAGTCTTCATTTACTTCTAGCTTTTTTTGATGAATCGTGATCATTAACTCTTCAACAGTACGGGCAGACATGAATGTTTAGGTGCTCATTAATGCAGACATAACTGACTCCAAAATGAAACCAAACTGGTCACCCTCAGTGTTTCGTCCACTCTTCCTGCATCTGTTAAATAGCAATATGACACACATTTCAAGTCTCACAGCACTTATCTCTTTAAAATGTCTAGGAACACACAGCTTCTGTAATCGGCTTCACAGTTAAAACTCCACTCTTAATTGAGAGGAGACACATTGGTAAACACCAGGAAAGTATGTGTTTAGCTCTGACTTTAATCTCGTTTGAGGAAATGCGATCATTAAGTCTTAAACTGGACCGCATGTGATGGGAGTCCAAATCCACACAGGCCCTATATACTCTACTCCTGCTGGAACAACAACACAGCCAGACACGTATATTAAGGTGCCCATTAGTGCAGGCATGACTGGCTTCCAAATGAAACCAAACTGGTCATCCTCTGTGTTTCGTAGGTTTACCAGCACCAGTAAAAGTGCAATATGATTCAATATGTTTCAAGTCTCACACCACTTATCTCTTAAGCCACACATACTGCAGAATGCCATGTCTTGTGTTGTTTATAACATTTTTTAATATGAGTTGAATTCTAGAATTCTAAAAAAAGGACACAGTGCATATAAGTGCTAATATTGTGCTTATTCATGAGATCAGAACCATGTGGTTTGAGATTACTTGTCATCCTTGACATTTGACTCCTGTCCTGTGATCATTTAAAAACACATTGAAAAAGCACATCCTTTATTTGTAGTAGAGGATTTCTGACCTAAATGGGGATAACGTTCAGATATACAGACAGGTGAAAGGAGATCCATGCAGATGACAAGTAAGAGATGACGTGTAAAAGGTTCAACATCTTCATTGCTTCTTTCCTTATGTCACAATGATTAGATGAAGGCTACTCTGTGGTCAACTTTTCCTTAAGCAGGTCAGAAATCTTCATTCTTTGCTAAATGGAACTTTTATTTTTATTGACAGCATAGCATTTTGCTGCACTTTTTTGTAGAGCTTTAATGAAATCACAGCAGCAAAGCTTATTATGTGGTGAGATGTACCAGCAGTTAATCGATAATCACAAGTTAAATTACCAACTATCAAGACTTAGCAAAAAGATTTTCTGCCAGCTATAACATTTTAAAAAGAAAAAAATGGTGGTCACAATTTCAATGGTCAGTATTTGTTAATGTTTCTTTTCCTGGTAGTCTAGTTCTAGTTCTAGTAGTCACAATGAAGTATTATTTCCAGATTCCTTGACCATAAAGGTAGAGAATAGTTTTTTGATTTGGTGATGCCAACTTTGAACACGGAGCACTTAAGCCAATCGTCAGTGCTAGCCTAAGTGTTATAAAGAGAAGGCAGTAAAGTAAAATAAGTGCTGCTGGCCACTGAGTAATGGCCTCTTGCTTATTTAATGTAGCAGTCATCTCTTTAAGAACTCCATCTTTGGGTCTGCTTGTGAAACTCCCTTAGCTTCAGCATGTACATTTTAAATCAAAACTCACAATTTTATTTTAATTATAAAACAAACTCTACACCCCAACCTTGCGACATTTCATAATAATTTTTCTCTAAACACTCTAATTTTATAATAATTGTGCATTATTATACCATACTGCCTACCTTTATGACTGCTGGTGCTCTTCTTGATTACCATTCTGTTAAATCTGTTAAGTTAAGACTTCTCTTTTCAGGAAAGAAATTAGTCGGATATTTATAAGTTTGACAAACCATTACAACACAGGAGCAAAACAAACTCTTTTGAATTTATGCATAAAAATCATGTCAGGGAGTAACCGCTGACCATTTCGAACAGTGACTTTCTCTCACAGTATTCTGGAAAGAGCAGAGTCGTTACCACAAGTCTAACTTGTCTGTTCCTTGCCAACCCAGAGAAAAGATGACTGCTGCTCCAGATACTGAGATCCCACTTTCATAAGAACCCATGAGTAGTACCATAAAAGCCATTGCTGTGATACCAATGACAGTCTGATGATTCGAGTTGGTGGAGAGACTACCTGAGGCAAGATGGAAGAGAAAGAGAGATAGAAATAGATAGATAGAACAATTAGTGGAAAACTCAACTTTTTCAACAGCTTCAATACCAATATGTTGGGATTTCACCTGCTTATCAAACTCTTAACAATGTTTTACCTATTGATTCTTGTACAATGTATTAGGTATCATATATGAATATACTCACAGTTGTGTATATATGTATATGTTTAATCTGCTGTAGTTCATTCAATCACTGCAGGCATAACTTAATGTTATAAACAGCATACCAGCCATATCTGCTTTGTTTAACTGCTTAACAGAAATTCTGAAGCTACACTTTGAAGCCATTTTGCTAAGTAATGTGCTGGATTGTCACCAGGCTCAACAAGCTTCCCACTATGTACAGCATCCATGTTTTAATTTTAGGTAATGAGTGGAGTGAAGGAATGGCATAAGAAGAGATGAAGTATCCAAATGACAGTATTCCCAGTAGTTGTACTATAAGGTGACAGGGTTAATTCTACGACTCAGTAAAGCACAGATCCAAAACCTGCTGACAACGATTGTACAATACACATATGATGACGAAAGGTTCTGGCCTCTGACATTACACCCTGCAACTCAGAAGCACAAACTGTCATCAACAGCAGCTCTTCACCATCTGCTGTACTGAACTTCTTAGTACAGAATAAAAAAGTTTAATCTTTGTTTGATTGGCAAACTGCAGTAGGCCCAAATGGTCTTCCACAAGAAGAGCTCATATAGTCCAGTACCAGCTCCTCCAAGGTCTTCATGATGTGAGACGTCATTAGGTGAAGAGGTGCCTGCCATCTTTGGAACAGGAACGTTTTTCACAGAAGCAACACCTTTTAGTAGATTGTGGCAGACTGAACAGGTGACAGATGACACCATAAAGCTCAAAGAGACTGACTCCATCTTGTACCTTGTGTTCTTCTGTGTGTAACCAGCAAATGCATGTATGTATTTATGCAGAGTAGGGTCAGAGTGAAATATCATCAAGGAATATATGCCAGCCTTCACTCCTGGTCATTGTATGTAGCAACAACCAGACAGAACAGGAAGTCTTTCTTATTTCAATATTTCTATATTTCTGCTGCTTTTGATTCCACATATTATATCAGGAGTAATATAAGCATAGGAAATTCTTTTTAAAAGTCATCAAACATTAACAATAAAGAAGAAAACAGAAACATTTTGCATAATATTATCATGTTTATTACTGGAATAATTGATTTATTAATGTCAGTCAGCACTACAGAAAAAGTACCGTGGTTTGGATTCCTTATTTAAATATATTTCTATGTTTGTATTAGGAAAAAATGTTCAATCATAACTTTAATATTACAAAACATTTTACTTACTAATTAAAGACAATATGAACTCATTTTCTAAGCTTCTTATTCAAATGCTAGGCTTGCTGCGGTCTGTTTAGCAGCACTGGGCAGCAATGGGCACAAGGCAGGAGGCAACCTGGGATGGGCACTCATGCCCATTCTCACATGTATTGAGCCAATTAGATTTGCCCGGTAACCTCTATTGCACATCCTTGTAAACTGAACTGAATTGTGCAGTTTAAACCCACACAAAGACTGTGAGAATGTACAAAAATCCACTCAAACACCAACTGGGCCAAGATTTAAATCCCAGATGTTGGAGTTGTGGAGTACCAGTTTGAATCAGTCAACCATAAAAATGAAACAGATCGCAATAAATGAAAAAAAAATTGAAGGAATTGAATATTGTGTTTTGTGATATACCATTAAGAAGACACTAGAGGGCAGCACTATCACACTAGCGCATGCATTTTGTCCTACTAATACTTTTCCAACAGTGGCTCTGCAAAGACAAGCAGCATGAGTTTATTAATCCATATATACTTATAATGTGTATTTCATGGCAAGAGCAATCATCAAACACCAAACAAGATTGCAACCTAACATAGAAAATAACACGACATACTGCACTAGAGAAAGACACAGCAAAATATTAAAGCTCTGGGCAGAGTAATTTGACAGCACTGAGGTTTAATTTAACACAAGCCGGTGAATAACTGATAAGCCTTACGTCCACTGATCCCACAATGAAGAGATAAGGAGAAGCCACACAAATAGAGTGTGTTATTGAGAGGTGGGAAAGCAGACAAGCCTTCCGACAAGATCGTGAAGAGGTCAAAGGGGTGGACTTCTTTTTTACCCTCTGACAAGTTATTTTATAAGCTTGAGGCAGTGGAGTTTAAGATTTAGTCTTGAATGTTTGTCTAGAATGTGGGATGCTGGATGGCACATTCTAACCAGGAAAACAGACATTTTGTCTTCATTTATGTGTTTGGAGATGTGGGTCACTTGCCTATTATACTGTACTAACTTTTATACTAACTCAATTGCAACACTGTGGTGTATCCATATTCCTTTCAGCATTAATAAATTTGATGAAGACCCTGACTGTGACATTTCATTTTTCAATATATTGTAATAAACATACCTGGCCTATAGATTCTACTGTATAATCAAGCTGTCAGGCCATATCTAAGACAGACGGAAACAGTGTGCTGTGTTCAGATTTCAGAGCAGGGGATTGTATCATAAGAAGTTCATCGTGCTTATGAGCTTCAGTCTCCATTTGAATGGCAGAAGCTGTGGATGTGTATAGATCTGTATCAGTATCACATTTCTCAAGATGTTTGGACACTTGTGAAACTAAGCTGTTACACATTTAATATCCCTTTAAGAAGGAGACGTTTGAGAGAGAAGGAAAACCACTTTATCAAATAAATTGTACTGAATTCTCATTTTTAAATCCTTATAGCCCTGCTCTAATCCTCTGTCGCGTATAAACTTGCATATGAGCCTTTAAAGCACAATGCTGTTGCTTCAGTCTCTGTAGATGAATTACTGTCACTTAACCTTCCAGTGAACTGAATGCAAACAACAAATATTTAAACAATTATGTTTTATTCTGATGTGTTATTTTAGCAGTGCCTCATTTCTCATTGAGTCTTTGTGAGCGATACTCTGATTGCCTCCAACATTTCAAAGATGTGCAAATTAGGCTAATGTACATTTTCTCAGTGTAGGTGAGGGTGCGTACATAAAGGTGTCCTGTGATGGACTGGGACCATCCCAAGGCTGCTGGGACATGTATGGCTCCAGATGTCCCATAATTCCTGATTACCTCCAAAACGCTTCTTTAAAGAATGGTGTACTGGAGGAGCTGGGGACAGTGTTTGTGTCCAGACTAGTGCCATGTGTTCTTTGCCAACAGCAACTCTGACTTCTGATGTGTTATTATATTCAAAATGAAAACATCCTACAGAACTGGATTCATCGTACCCCAAATTAGTATGTGGCTACATTCTGTATCTTAAGATTTTCCCATCTTTGGGATTCTCATTTGACACTGTATGTATCCCCTTCGTATTGATTTATATTTTCTGTGAAATAAAACTAAGTTTGCAGTTTAATCCATTCTTATTTATTATGGCAACGGAGAGTGGTGACATGTTGCATGTTGGTCAGACAGGCAGGTAACAATTTCACTATACATTGAACACGACTGCTACTACTGCTGTTGTAAGAAACTGAGAAACTGAACAATATCTGTATATTTAGAGTGCAGTGTTGTCTATTTATTTGCAATCGCCTGATTGGGCATCAGTACTCTTTTCAGCGCAAGTCCACATTTTATTATTAAATCTGTGTCAGTTTTGCTAGAGCAGTGTTTGCTTTCAATCCACTTTTCCTCTTTAAGGTCATAGTGAAAACTTGTTGAGATTCACACACCAGGTCACACTATACTCAGCCACAGCCTCCAATTCCTCCTTTTGAATTCTCAAGCACACTAACATCGGTTCAGGGATATAATCACTCCAGTGTTCTCCCAGTGGGCTGTGAGTAGGTTCACCACTCAATGGAGATGCCAGGGGAGACCCAGTCTCCATGGTATCAACTGGCTCCTATCTGTGCAGCCTACTCCAAGGTCCTACTTTGTTACTGTGCTCCTCACACTGCCACAGAGAATGAGCCCAATACAAACTGTAGTTGTACTCACAGTCTCATTCTTTCTGTCATTACTGACGGTGTTGTGGCCATAGTTAAGAATTGGGATTTCTGGCAGGCTAGATGAAAGCCTCATCAAAAATGTACTGATTGTTTCACCACCATGGTCTTGTGTAGGATCAACAAAACCACTGCATTTGTTTATTTGTCCTATTGTCACTTTTATTCTCACTCATGAACAAGCCACATGAAAATTGTGAATACTTCTACTTGGGCCAGGCGCTTACCTCCTTTACTACAGGGAGAAAAGTCACTCTCTTCCAGGTGAAGACCATGATCTCATATTTAGATGTGCCCTTTTCGTTTCAGTGGCATCACACTCATCTATAAACTGTCCCACTGTATATTGGAGATGACAGTCTAATAAGAACAAGAGGACAACATCACCTGAGAACAACAGAGATGTAAAACTTCTGGGTATCAGAAATAGACATATCCATTGATATAAGAAACAGGTGAGGATTCTTGGTGGAGGTCCACAGCCCTATTGAATGGGCTCAACCTGTGGCATCGTGTATCAACCATCAATTCAGAGAATGAATAGCATGCCACAGCAGAAACCCCATACTCTTGTGACAACTGCCAAAAACACCTTGGGGTTAAATCTTAAGCTTTTGGAAGTCCACATGAAGACAGGACTGGCAAACTCCCATGACCCCTAAATTATCTGTATTGAGTTGCTCCACTGTTCCACAGCCAGGACAGAGATCATAGTTCAATCCTCCAGCATAGGTTTTTCTAATGGACCTTAGGAGTTTGACTCCCTTGTAATTAATATACAGTAAAACACGGTCCCTTCTTTATAAAGTAGGGACCTTTATCCAAAACTATAATTAAAAAATCACAGCAATATCCATTGCATCCCAAGAATATCCACTGCGCTTACCCTTTCAGATCAGAACTCATTTGTCTCTTCCACTAAAGAGCATTTTCATCATTGCAGTAGCCTTGGTCACAAAGATGGAATTAACTCCTAACTTGAAATTGAGCAGGGTATATTCTTTAAGTTTAATAGCCACTCAAAATGCTTGCCAATATCCCCAGCCTGGGAAATGACCTGCCTACCTTTCAGGAGCCAACTGGTTTTCCAGAACCTCTTTGATGTTGTCTGATTGGCATTTTTAATTGCTTCACTAAACTTCTCTCATGGTTCAATGTTTAACAAAAATAAAAAATAAATTATGACAATGTTCAAACCAAAATGAAATATGTTTTAAAATAGAAAACAATGATATTAAAATTAAGAATTTTATAAGAAAAGTTGGAACTGTGCAATTACAAATTGAAATGTTTGTACAAAGAAGATCCCATTCCTGTTTTGCTGATGCAGTACTTAATATGACTGAAGTGGTATTGTCATGTTTTCATATGGGTCACATCTTACTGTTTGACTATTTTTGTGACTTTCTACTCAAAGGAGAGTTTTATAATTAATTCTTACTTTTTCAATTTAACTCCTAGCTTTATTAAACATAATTATTGTACCAGATTTTTCCTTTATGCACAGTGGTGTAGTGGTAGCACTGTTGCCTTGCAGTAAGGACAGTGACTAGGTTCATGTCCTGAGTCCTCTCTGTATGCATCTTTCAATAAAATATGAAAAAAAGAAGCAAAGACATGAAAAGTATCTATTTGCTCTTGTCCACAAAACATTTAGATGGGGCTCTCAGGAAAAAGAAAAAGAACGTTTTTGTAAATGTCTTGTGTGGCAGAATGAAAGCACTAAGAAATCTTAATGTATCATTAACAACAAGAATTAGCTTCTAATTAATACTCCTGTCCACTAATATCCTTGAGTATATAATGCAGTTACATGATAGATTTGCCAAAATTAAACCACTCCCAAAAGAAAACATGGAAAAGGTGCAAATAGCACAGACCCACTGTTATGACTGACTGACATGGTGCTTCGGGAGTTTGTGTCATGGTCCTCATTCTTACCTTGCACTCTAAATTAATGGCTCATTGGCAGGCCCCCTACGAAGTTAAGGAGCAGAAAGAACTTGTTGACTATTTGGTTAAAGAACCAAATCATTGTCCAAGTGAACAAATCTATCATGTCAACTTGCTGAAACCGTGGAAGGAAAGGGACACTGACCCTTACTCCAGCCAACCCTGTTCTCTTTTTTCAAATAAAATCAACTCCCCGACAGAAACAGGAGCTTGAAGCAGTGATCCTGTCAGTTTCAGAGGTAGTGATTGAAATACCAGGCTGGACCTTTCAAATTTCAGTCAGCATTGTAACGGAACCAGGGGTAATTGTCCGGGAATGTCCCTATCACCTCTGGAGGCAAAATACACCAAAGTAGATCTTGAATTCAAGAAGATGCTGGACTTAGGTATGAGGAGAGTCAGTCCCTGGTCCAGCCCCATCGTCTTGGTTCCTAATCCCGATGGGAGCTGGCATGTTTGCAATGACTTCCATCGGCTTAATCAAGTTTCGCAGTTTGACGATTATCTGATGCCGATGCCGCATGTAGACACCTCCTTGAGCAACTCGGACAAACAAAATATTTGATCACACTCGACATGACCAAAGTGTACTGGCAGGTTCATTTAACAGACTTTAGCACCACTAGTGGACACTAGCAAATTATTTCCTTCCATTTGGACTGCATGGGGCACCAGACAATGCAGTGCCCATACAACTCCTTTAATGCCGCCTACTTAGATAGCTTTGTAATCTATTATGGTATACGGAAGGAACACTTACAGCAGGTACAAGCTGTTCTCTGGACACTAGGTGAAGCCAGACTCCAGATTAATCCAAAGAAATGCTTATTTGGATTGAACAAAGTATTTGGGGTACCTCAAACCACAGTGTTCTAAAGTGGATGCCATTTTGAAGTGGCTCTTTTTGACAAGCAGCAGGACCAAGCCATTCTCGGTTTGGCTGGGTACTACAGCTGGTTTGTACATTGGTTCTCTGAGAGAGCAGCACCATTAATACACCTCAAACACCATTGACAGACCTCAAGGAAGCCCTGACGTCAGCACCAATTTTGTTGGCTCCTAATTTCTCTTTGCCTCTTATCCACCAGACCTACTCTTTGGATATGGGACTTGGTGTCGTGCTGAGCCAAAGTGTCCATGGTGTTGAACACAATGTCATATTCCTGAGCTGGAAAATGCTGGACAGGGAAACCAGGTATGCGGCGATGGAAAGAGAGGCTCTGGTGATCAAATGGGCAGTTACTCAGCAGAGGTACTATCTCCTGGGCTGTGAGTATACCCTCGTCACTGATCATGCCGCTTTACAATGGATGGTGGTGCACAAGGAGTCAAACCCACACATCACTTGCTGGTTCTTGAACCTATAGCCTTATAAGTATACTATCCTTCATCAAAAGGGATCACTCCAAGCCAACACCAATGCACTTTCTCTGGTTCACAACCTCTCAATTCAGGCCACCTGATCCGATACGATTGGGCTAGCGGGGTGTGATGTGTCACACATGTGCTCATGGGAGACGGTTTATGGGCTCAAACAATGTTGTTTCCCAGCTGAACCATAGGTTAGCATTGTCATCTGATGCTTTCTCCCTTTGTCTCTCTGCAGACCAGCCCAAGAACCCTTCCAGTAAGGTCACTTTCAGGCTACAAATACTGCCTTGCCTCCTGATGACATCACTTCTGCTTTCCAGAACCCTCCTCTTGATGACCTCACTTCTGGTTACAGTCCATGATAACCCACCTCTTTCTGTCCATTTCATATAAATAGAACAGCCATCACAATGTTAGTCATTTCAGTCGTGGACTCCTGTTTGTAAAGACATGTTTATTTTTTTGTATATATCTTAGTATGTGGGGTAGCCTTCCCCAAACATTTTTCTGCCTCCAGTCTACTTTATAATATTCCTTAATGGCAGCTTTTCTGTGCCGTCTTTCTTTCTGGGAGATGTAATAAAGTAGACAGACAGCTCTGAGAAAGCTGGACAAAGTTAGAATGGCGTTGGAGAATAGTGCACAGAAAGCAGCAACCTCTTTTGAAGACTTAATGCAAAGTAACACTTCTGTCAAGGTAGACATATGAAGAGCAACAGACTACCCAGAACTAAAGCTGAAGAAACATGAAGTTCAAGTGCAGCTGAGTGAGGAGTGAATACCGTTCACCAAAACTAGCTAAAAGGCTGTAGGTGAATATGTACTATTCAGGACCAAAATTATTATTAATCAATTGTCAAATAATGTACACAACTTAAAATATTACAGCCTTATGCAACAAGTGCTAAATGTTTTGCTTGTAATGAGCATAAAAAGTTGTGTTATGTGAACGATCAACTGCTGTTAACAGTTTTTGTCAAGATGTTCTGCCATATAAGGAAGATTAGAGTTTTAGATTTTTGATCCTCTGCTCTGTATTTTGATGATTCTTTGAATATCTGTATTGGGAAGTTGTTTGCTTTGGATTGCCTTTGGTGTTAGACATAACTTCTTTTTTGCCTCTTTTGAAGAGTAAATTTTTATATATAAAAACTCTGTGTTTGCCCTATTACTTAGCTGGGGTTCGATAGTGATTTTCCTCTCCAGGGGGCATTTTGGGAAATACTTTTAGGTCTGCATGAATTGGGACTAATTCACAACAGATAACTATTAACACAGAAGTTTAAAAATCATCAGAACATATAGATCTTTTCTCTCTGCTGATGGTCCTGTAAATATGTCTGCTTCCCGTGTCTTTCGTCTTTAATGCTGGCAGGACTGGAAGTACAGGAGTCAGAGGCAAGGTCTCCGGCCATCTTCCAGGATGGGTTCTTTCTGGGTGAAGGCAATAAGGAAGAGAGATAAATGACTATATCACTCCCAAATCTTACCGCCAGTGTACACCTAATCATAGCATTTAATGTGAAGTATGTAAATTTTATTAACAAAACCTGTCATGTTTAGGTAATAAATTAGATGTATTTTTTAGCAGACAGAAATAATTTATTTTTACTGAAGTCTTAGCATGGGTGTCCTGCGTGTGTCATGACTGTGTGAAGAAATCATGTGGTATTAAAATCTTTTGACTTTTCAAATCATGTAACAAGCTTTGAAAGTAATGCTGAAATAAACAACCAATTAGAGTGCACCTTTTTTATTTTTCTCTTTCTCATAAATAAACAAGAATGGCAAAGTTAATCATTCTTGGACAAAACTAAGAACTGTATGCTGCTATGCAACTCTTAAATCAGGTCAACTGCATTAGCATTCGTTCTCAGAAAAGTTTTGTCACTCGTCCAAATGTCATGTGACAAGTCATGTGGATGAATGACAAAACATTTCTCAGAACCAAACAAATGTCCTGTTGACCTGAAGAAGAGAATCTCTGCAGTAAAAACTGTATAATTTGAGCGATTATTATAGCATTTAAACAAAAACAAGAATACAATGGGAAAATAAAAATGACATCTGAAGAAATAGAAAAAATGATTTAATATTTCATTTTTATTGCATGAGGATTATCTTTAATTGGAAACAAAGACACATTTACTGTAGTGAGTTAACTATTATTTCTGCTCATCTTTGCCTGCATTGATTTGTCAAACAGCAAAAAAACTGTGTGCAGGCACCATCACGCTGTCAAATGAGAATTATTGGAATAAACCCTCTGTGGTCAACCTATTAGGGAAGAAGACTACATCATTCTCCCTCTTGCATGGCCCTGCTCGTATTTGTCTGTCTTTCTCTGTCTGTATCTCTGTTTCCATTGCTTAAATGAAATGAAATGAATCTGGTAAGAGAACTTGGCCAATTCAACCTGGGATACGAAGGACCAACTGAAAGTTGCAAATCAATCTCTTCTGTACATCTATGGAATATTGAAGAAAATGGCAGTACAGACTCCTCATAGACCATGGGGTGAGAGATGTGCAACAAAGAGGAAGGCTGCAAGGCTCAATCGGTGTCTTGCAGTTTGCCATCATTTGTAGATCATTTATTAGTTAGGCTCCTATTTTTATGATATGAAAAGAATCAAGCATTACAAGCGCAACTGTCACCTATGAATGAGCCACAGAAATGCACGTTCTTGTGGGTTCCTTGTTGCGGGCAGAGCATTCGTAAAGGTGAATAACTTACTTTAAGAAAACGGAATCTGCAGTGAAGAGTGAGATCTGGTATTGATTTCTGTAGAAGCTCTGATTGTGTGAAACGTCACTGATTTTGAGGTTTGATTGACATTTTTGCTGGGGTGGTTGGCAAGGAGGACTCACTTGGATGCAAGATGTGCTGCTTACACTCAGCTCATTTCTCCTGCTGGCGGCCTTTGCAGTAACGCTGTAATTTTAAATATGTGGCACATCAGCTTTTGAAGTGCAGTGCAGGTGTTATGAACTTGCCGACTGTGTTTTTGGCACCCATTGCTTTATGGGAGTATCCAATCCCCCAAACCTCTCGATTGTTTATTGTACGTCATTTTCTTGTAATGTTTAATGCTTCATGGGATTGTCAATCAAGTGTGGGGACACATTTACAAGATTATTCAAATTTATACAGGTAAATTACTCAATTTATATTTGAATTTTGACATTAAAAGTGTATTTTTTTTAGTTTCACTTGTTCACCCGCAATACTGTATGTAGTTCAATTTATGGTTCATAAATTAAAAATGTATTTATTTATTATTTATTCTTCAAATGTGATATTACATTTGTGTGAGGTGCAAACATACAACACGTAAATCAATCATTTTCTAGGGGTGCAGAGCATAGAGAAGGTGGGAACCACAGTCATGGACAGTAAAGTGAACACCATACCCTGGACCTGTGAAGCTGTGCTGCTAACCAGTTTGACAAAATGTCCAAACGAATGCACGCTTCATGATTACTTGCTTATTTTCTTTTAATATTCATTGTGAAAAATGTGTATTTTCCTAAAATCCATTGCTAGATGAAAACCTGCCGAGAACTCTTCAGCCATCCTGCGCAGAGCTCTTTGAAGGGTGTAATTTTACCAACTGGGTCACAGGTCAGGGCTGGAAAAGGGAGCTTGAATTGCTTATCTTGATTTCTGAACTGTTCTCTGATTACACTTAAAGTGATCTGATTCCTCTGATACTATTTCTTATACTCACAGAGCCAGAAAGTAATCCTAAAATTCGTTGGCTGCATTTTTTCTTTTTTTTTGCAGAAATGGTTGATTTGATTTTTGGTGTTTGAGCAGCCCAAGCTGAGCACTGCCTTTGAAAGTCTTTCAGTGGTATTGTTTACTTTTAACATGACTTCCTTTCAATTGAAATAATTTCCTTTTTTTTTGCTATATACCATGCATTTTGTTGATGTTTCCCCATTCCCACAATGTCTGGAAAGAGAACATTGAGTCAACTTATCATTTAATGTTTCCTAAGCTGCTTTAATGAGTTAATTTGCGCATATTCAGCATTTGTAATACACATTTTGATTACTTACTACGCTTACTTCTGTACATATTGCTGCATTGTTTTGCAGACTGCCTTTTACTTCCTTTCGAGCTAATCCGTTGTTTGCTTCCCTTCATTATGCTCTGCTGTACCCTGCCAAGCTGATCTTATGAGTGGCGGTCAGAAATAGCCTATAGTTGCCATCCAGCCACAGTTGGTATAGAATAGAAACGCAGAATCCTGTCAAAGATGTTTAAGATTGAATAATCGCCATATAAAGGCCACATCATTTATTTACATAAGAAATTTGACATACGAGAGGATACCACTCAGTCCATCAAGCCCGTTTGTTTAGCTAACAGCTATGCTGTCCCAGTATCTCACCCAGATACTTCTTAAAAGTTGTCAAAGTACAACTACTTCTTGAAATGCATTGATAAGCGCTACAGTATGGCTGACTCGATGCAGGTAGAGGAATCCTGAAAAGATTGAAGGCCTCTTCATTCATTTAAAATTTACCCCTCAGCCACAATAACCTCATTATAGTCCTGTCAAGAATTTCACACCCTGTTAATGAACTGATTTTTAAACGTTTACCTTCTTTCGTTTTAAAGAATACACAACCTCATAAAAATGTTTCAACAATACGATGTGGACTAGCAACTGCAATGTTAAGACTATAATCTGCAGGGTTGCCAGTTTCTGTGCCAACTTTTGAATGATTAAATGATTCAAATGAAGAACTCTAGACGTAGAGAATATACAAGTAATTGTACTAAAGGCATGCTGTTTAAATCATATATACACTTGAAAAGCACAGTGAAGCCAAGAGACATCAAGTCTTCAGGCCAGCTTAATGCATAGGCACTACCTATAGGGGCTGTCATGTCTTGTACCCTCAACCATAAAGTTGTTGTGGTAATGCCACCTAATCTCCAAGCAATCCTGGAAAAAAGTCACAAGGAGAAAATTAATTTTAGATGTCCATACCAGATGCATTTCAGTCTATATGTTGCTTCAGGCTATTTAGAAAAGAGAATTTGTACTTGAACATTCAGCAGGTAGCCCATGGTGATGATGACGGCCTAGAAACAGTCACATTTTATGTAGGCCCCAGAAATCAACTGTCTAGCCCAATATAATAGCAATATTTGATGCAGCCTAAATATAATAATCATCTTTAAACACCGATCCATGAATTGTGCTTACTGTGTCTACACTAGTGTATGATCAATGCATAAAGTCAGAGAGGCTTTCATAAGAGGAGGAAATCTTGAGAGGATGTTTTAGTGAAGTAAGCCATCACACAGTCAGTAGAGGGTAGGGAGTCACAGAGGATGAGCTTTGCCAAGTTTTAAGGTATGCCGACCTGGGAGAATTTAACTTTATATGTTGGCGCTGAATGGAATCAGCCTTTAGCAATGCATTCAAAGCCCAAAGGAATAGTCACTTTGTCATGTTAATCATTTATTTATTTAATTTTTTCTTTGCTGCATTTGTGTCTTCTATGCTACTCTGGTTGGAGGATGACAAAGATGATTATTATTATTGTCATAGTTGTTCTTTTGTGAAAAATACAGTAGTGAGAAGAAGTCAAGCAAAATTACATCTTTTATTGGCTAACTAAAATGATTATAATATGCAAGCTTTGGAGTCGACTCAGGCCTCTTCTTCAGACATATCTGTTTAGTTAGCCAATAAAAGGTGGCATTTTGCTTGACTTCTAACTACATTCATAATGACTAACATGGTAAAACACACTGGTACTACTGAAAAAATATAGTCACACATGTAAGTCAGAGGGTTATTTCCGGGGGTGAGCATTACCACCCCAGAACACCAGTGGGCGCCATCACTTACTCTAACAGGTCTGAGTTTTTAATACTTTGATTAATAACAACCCTACTGCAGTCCTTTGCCACTGCATCTTATCAATAACAATTTTTATTTATAATGAAACAGACTTTTTAAATCTTCATTTTTTATACTGAAAGCTATGCTTGATCAAAATGTTATAAAAATTTCACTGTAATGTATAGAATTGGAAGAAATAAAACAAAAGAAATGAAAAGTAAATAAAACAAATGTGACTGAGTGATTACTTAAATCAGAAAATTGAAATTCTTATTAAGAGAAATCTTTTTAGGGAACACTTTATAACAACTTTCATTAATAGATCTTTACAAGCCTTTATCATGGATGAACAGTTTCAGTTTTAGATACGATTTCTGCAAAATGATCTACAACTAATGAATAAATAATTTGCAAAGAGGTAAAGTGCAATAGTCAGCATACATGACAAGGCATTCATAAACATTGAAGAGCAACAAACTTGTATCCACCTTAATAAAAGGATAAATGTCTGTGTGTCTGTCCAGAAGCTATGTCTCAGTCATTCCAACAGATGGCGCATCACAAACATTTGTAGTAATTAAATGCACTGCATTTGTCATTCCAACAGATGGTGCAACACAACTGGTGTTGCAAATTCCATACCAAATGGCATATAACAGAGACATACACATTGCATTTTTCATTCCAACAGATGGTGTATCACAAACATTTGTAGTGATGCATTTCATTACTACAAGTCTGCTGTTTGATAAATGTTTGTATTTTGTAAATATCATTTGGATTTTCTGTTTTTTCAACATTTGTGCTCTGTTTTGTGGATTCTGATTTTTGGATTTTGAATCGACTTTGTTTTCTTCTGGGTGTCCTTCTTGATATTTTTGTACAACATTGTATATTTACAGTATATTTTCCTTGATGTTAAATCTTTACTATTTTATAAAGCCATAGGTTTTATGGTTTTCATCCATCCATCCATCCATTTTCCAACCCGCTGAATCCAAACACAGGGTCACGGGGGTCTGCTGGAGCCAATCCCAGCCAACACAGGGCACAAGGCAGGGAACCAATCCCGGGCAGGGTGCCAACCCACCGCAGGACACACACAAACACACCCACACACCAAGCACACACGAGGGCCAATTTAGAATCACCAGTCCACCTCACCTGCATGTCTTTGGACTGTGGGAGGAAACTGGAGAACATGCAAACTCCACGCAGGGAGGACCCAGGAAGCGAACCCAGGTCTCCTAACTGCGAGGCTGCAGCGCTACCACTGCCGCACTGTGCTGCCCTTTATGGTTTTCCCTGTCTTTATTTATACATTTCTGGTACTGAAGGCTATAAGGATTGTTTTGTTGCTAGACTTTGCCCTTTTTGTGTGTGTGTACAACACAGCTAACTTGAAGTTTGTGGGAAAAATCCATTCTGAGCACTAAGCCTCGGCAGGCTGGGCCTAAATTTTGGGAGGTTAGGCGTCACTTTGGTATTTGGTAGCAGGATAATCACAAGAGCTGTAATGACTGACCGTAATATCGCCAGTTAGTAGTAAACAGCATGGCTGTGACCATATAGAGGCAGCCACAAAATGGCAGAGAGCTTCTAAAAAAGAGAAAAAAAAGCAGCATATCATAAAATAACAATAAACACTTTATCAAGCAGGGTAATTGAGTGACAAAAATCTTCACTGTTATGAGTTGTCTTTATTAAAGCAATAATGTTTTAAAGAATCATCAGTAGCAAACAATATCTGAATGGGTACCATTAATCGTATAGGAAACATCTGCCTACAGTACTACACACAATGAAAGACATTTATTGTTTCTCTACAGTATATGTAATTTTTCGTACATCTTAACAATGCAACACATGATCATTGTGTTTAAAAACTTCACATACATTTACATGAATCAAGAAATATGAACTATTTAACATACTTTTTCTAGTGCTTTTTCTTTGTACCATGTCAGCTTAGGCAAACTCACGTTATGTTTCCTTGGGGCTGACATACGTAGGGTGACGTTCTCTCTGTTTTCCATAAAATAAAACTTTTCCATAGAAAAATATACTTCAAAAATCAACACTAAAAATGAAAACACAACTTAAAATACATATTAGTGCAACAGCAGACACAAAATTAAAACTTCTATTCACAGTAACATTTGCTGTTTTATGTTTTAAAGTGACATGTAACTAATATTTTACACAAGGTAATGAAGTTTGATAAGGAGATGAAAGAAGCATAACACACACTCACACACTTGTAAGGTATCTTCCAGGAAAGCCTCGGATTTGGCACACAAAAATCATCCAGTGTTTCATTGTCCCTGTCCTGTTAGTCAAACAGTCATTTGAGATTGTACAAATATACAAAAAAAATCAGTCTGCTAATACATGCAGCACATAAAACTACCTACATTTTACACCAACAGAGATGAACACAGAGAGAAGAAGACGGACATTACACATTGTCAAGTTGAAGGAGTCTCCTAGCGTCAAGTGCCTCAAAAGGTCCAGAGCTTTTCACGGAGCTTCAATTTTAGGAACAACATTTGAAATCCTGTTTTTCAGGGCAGTGACTTTCATATGTCTACCATAAATGGCTCCCAAAGTCATCACTGGAAATTCACAAACTGCCTTAGATTGGTGTGCTGCCTTGTTTTAGCTTAAAAGGACAAAGCAGTAGCATTTGTTTTTGGCAAGGCCAATCTACTTGAGTCCCACATTCAGGAGTTCCAAGTTTAAGTCAATGTCTCTTACGCTTTAGTCACAATAGGATGAGATGAGTGGTGGATATGGAGCGAGTCTGTCAATATTAACATAGGTGGTATTAAGAAGAATGTAGTGCTCCCCAATAAAACTGGAGAAGATGGAAGAGATTCTAGAAACAAGCTCAGAAAATGATGGACGCTGCTCTGGTCGGGGGTGCCAACATTCAATCATCACAGAATATCTGCATAAAAACAAAAGAAGAGTTCATCATTTTATTGTCTTGGTAATGGAAGCAGATAATAACACGCGTGGATCACACTGAGCAATGAGGCTGCCTTCTCAGAACTCCTGGAGACTGAGTTTGATTTCATGCCTGGGTACTGCCTGTGTGGAGTATTCACGTTCTCCCTGTGTCTGCATGGGCCTTTGTCCTTGAACTCCAATTTACTCCCCACATTTCATAGTCATAGTGATGAGTGATGAATGTGGCATGACCATGTGTGAGTATCTGAGCCCCCTTCATAACTGATTCCTGCCTTTTTCCCCAAGGCTGTTAGGATGAGATCAGCTTGCTATGACAAAAGCTATGGACAGGTAGCACACACTGTAGGAACTTTATATGGCAAGGTGGAAGTTAAGTGAAAAAATAGGCATACTGCATTTTTAAGATGGACTTCCATCCATCCATCCATCCATCCATCCATCCATCCATTATCCATACTGCTATATCCTAACTACAGGGTCACAGGGGTCTGCTGGAGCCAATCCCAGCCAACACAGGGTGCAAGGCAGGAAACAAACCCCGGGCAGGGCGCCAGCCCACCACAGGACACACACAAACACACCCACACACCAAGCACACACTAGGGACAACTTAGAATCACCAATACACCTAACCTGCATGACTTTGGACTGTGGGAGGAAACCGGAGTACCCAGAGGAAACCCACGCAGACACGGGGAGAACATGCAAACTAGACTTCCCATACTGTAATTAAACACAGCATTAAGCAAATTTATAGTAAACATGACAATAAGAATATATAAACAATAACATAAACCTCTAATGAGTCAGATGTAAGCCTTTAAAATCATGTTTGAATTCAAATTTGTTTTTTGAGCATAAGTTTCAAGGAAGACAGAAGTAAGAATTTCACTGTATTCTGGACATACATGGCTTCAGAAAACATTCTGACACTTTCACCTTCTTCACAACTTTACTGTGTTATATATTTCATTTTAAATGGATAAATGTGCAGTCAATAGCCCATAATGACAAAGTGAAAACATGTTTTCAGAAAGTTGTGCATTTTTTTTAAATCCAACACTTAAATCTCCCATTCATATAAAAATTCAGACACTTATTGGAGAACTTTGTAGAAGCCTGAGTGACAGCAATTACAGTCTTCTTTGAATAAATGCCTAAAAGCTTGGTACACCTAGATTTGAGCAATTTCTCCAGTCAGATCCTCTCAAGCTCCATTAGATTGGACGGGAGGCACCAGTAAACAGCCATCTTCAAGTCTCTCCACAGAAGTTAAGTCTGGACTTTGGCTGGACAGTCAAACACTTGCCCCGAAGTCCACTCCAGCATTGCCTTGGCTGTGCACCTCAGGCCATTGTCATACTAAATGGTGAAGCATCAACACAGTCTGAGGTCACGTGCACTCTGGAGTAGATCTTCTTGAAGGACCTCTCTGTATTTGGCTGCACTCATTCTTCTATCAATTCTGACCCCATAGCATTATGCTGCCACCACCATATTTTTTTATTCTCCTAAGACCAGAGATCGTTTTTCTTACGCTCTCAGAGTTCTTTAAATGAAGTCTGACAAACTCCAAGTGTGCTGTCATATACCTTTTACACAAGAGTGGCTTTCAACTAGCCACTCTACCCTGAATGTCTGATTGATAGAGAGCTGCTGAGATGGGTGGCCTTCCGGCAGGTTCTCCCGTCTCAGCAGTTGACTTCTGAAGTCCTGTTAGAGTGACCACTGGGTTCTTTGTCACCTCCCTGACCAAGACCCTTCTTGGACAGCTACTCAGGAGGTTCCAAACGTTTCCCATTTCACAAATATGGAGTTCACTGTACTCTTCGGAACACTTAAAGCATTAGAAATGGATTTATACCCTTGTTCTGATCTATGTCTCACCACAATTTGACCGTGGAGGTCTACCAAGAGTTTCTTGGACTTCATAGCTTGATTTTTGTACCGACATGCGCTGTGAATTGTGAGACATTATATACACAGACATGTGCATATCTAAACTATGTCCAATCAATTCATTTTGCCACAGGTGGGCTCCATTCAAGTCTCAAGAATAATTAAAGCAAACAGGACGCACCTGAGCACAATTGGGAGTGCCACAGCAAAGGGGCTGAATACTTATTTGAATAAAAGATGTGAATTTTTGATTTTTTAATAAATTAGGGGGCTTTGCCCCCTGCTCGCTTCTCTGACCAACCCCCTGCACTACGCGCCAGCCACTTTATTTCTCTGCCGCTCGCGTATGTGGATTTCACTTTCACCAAACAACAAATCTTTTAATTCTCATGGATAGGCCTCTTCATTGTGAAGAAACACTACTTTTCCCTGATGGCAACATGAATTAGATGATCTACAAGTCTCCGACTTAAAGTTTAAAGCCGAACAATAACTAGGTACTTCTGTCATATCACCTTTGTCCATATATTTCATCTCTTTTCGCTGTTCCATTATTTTACAGAGTAATATTTTCCGTTTTTGTTAGTGCTAATGTGATCTTTACTATCAGTTTTTTCAGACTTTGGAATTTTAGTACTTTCATAATCTCTAACCTGCTCTGCATGTGTATTGTGGCAACATTTTTGAACCTCTTTACAATGTTCTACTTTGTCTGCTACTCTTTGTCTTTTATTTCCGACCCCGCTTGGAGCTGAGAGTGCAGGAACTGCGTCTGACAATAGCATTCACACGAGTGGGAAGTGAATGGATCGTGGGCATGGTTGTAAATGTTTGAGAGGATTGCAGGACTTGTCAAAATCTCTTGGCAAAAAGTCTTGTCTCTTGGGACCTGAAATTATCTCTAGCTGGAGTTTGAAATTATTTCCGAGAAAGTCTCGTCTCAGGATTTCCTTTTATAATATAAAGATTTGTAAATCTTACTGAAAATATGCTTTCACTGTTGTCATTTGGCAGATTAATGGCCAAAATGGCAAATGTATCTTTTTAAAATTAAACCTACAACAAAATAAAGTGTCGCAGAAAGTGATGGGGTCTGAATCCTTTCTGAATTTACTGTATGCCAATATTTACCTATGAACCTATTTGGTAAAGACAATGTATCAATTTTTGGCTCCATATGGAGCACTTCTCAGAGATATCCATTACAAGTTTCCTCATAAAGCAATCAAGAACACACTTCATGTGAGTTTTATTGTAATTTCATAAGCGGCGGGTGGCATGATTGCCCACTGCTCAGCAATGACTCAGGTACTCGAGATAAATTCCCCGTCTAGTGTGGAGTTTGTACATTCTGAGATTTGTTCTCACACCACAAAGATGTGCTGCTCAGAGTAACTGGCTCAGTATGAATTAAGGGGGAGCTATTTTATCAATGATCCTATGAATTGTACTATTGTTTCTTCTGTAAAGAGTCCATGTGATGGTGAGGTATGTAAAGAATGCTGCAAAAAAATAAAACCAGAATGAATAAGAGTGTTTGTGTGCAAGTGTGTCTGCAAAGAAAGAACATGCTGCTGGCATTGGTTTTAGCTCACCAATGCTCGGATGTAAAGATGAAGATAGATGAAGGATTGGATTAATATTTTTTTATTGCCATATATAAACAATTGCCACCAGTTTATGACCTGTCCGGCTGTTCCTGCACACTCCTGTTCACAGTCAGTTACTTTCTGAAATCTGTGTTGAGAAGAGCTCCAGTACTGTACTAAAGATTTTTATCTTGCCTAGTTTATCTATGCTTTTAATTTAGGAAATGGACTGGTGGAAGTGTGGGGATTGGGTATGAATGTGCAGAAGCAGGGAAAATAAAAATTGCTAGAAAACGATGGCATACCTTGCTGTTAAGGCATTGCACCATTTAGTAAGCAGACATTCTTATAAAAATATGTGTTGTGTACTTTGAAACAACATGTGCTATAGATGCTCTAAAAAGTGTGTTAATAAGAGAATTTTTGCATTGTAACATAACACTACAACAGCAAATTAAGTGGAAGAATTAAAAAATTAGGTGAGCATACATTTTTCAAAGGGCACCTTTATCAAAATATGGTAAAATATGTCTGAAAAGAATTCAAAGTGATCCACAGTAGTGGCTTATTAAAGACACAAATGACTGTTAACAAAGGAAGATAAACAAGCCTGCTGCTATGGTGGGATTAACAATAAAATCACTGCCTCCCACTGACAGCTCAACTTAATGTGCCCATCTCAGCTTTCATTGTATAGAGCTTAACAAACCTCCCTGTAGTGAAAATGTTCTTCTAGTCCTACACATAATGTACTCTGGAATCCATTTAGATCTTGGGTAGCTCTGGAGTTCCGTCAAGATCAAGGAACAGCTCTAAGAGAGTCACTGGTAAACTCCTAGTCTCAATGAGATATATTTAAATGGGGAAGGCTTATGGTTACACAGGGCCAATTCAGTCTATGTTTGGGTTCATTGTAGCTTTATGACAGTTCCTCCATGGTGTTTCCGTAATCTGCTCCCATGCTTCATTCAATAACTCCAAGCATTCAATAAACTTTGAAATTACTTAATCCAATTCAGGATCAATGAGAGTTGGAGTCTATTTGTGCTGCACCAGGTACAAGAACAAACAGTGGACAGGGCACCATCTCAGGACGCTCTCTCATGTGTCCATATTCACTCAAACTGGGTTCATTTGGAGATATCAGTTAAACTAATGCATTCTTTAGAAATTGGATGGACGTCTTACTTAGAACAAATTACCGGCATGTCTACTCAGAACAGTTGACAGTAATAACTTCAAATCATTACACTGTATAATATTGGTGCAGTTCCCTAGATGCTAATTAGTCTGTTTATTATATGTAGTGTTCTTGAGAGCAAACACAAGTCAAAGATGCTGACAGCACAGCACACTAAAATCCAAACTTTTACATTTAGAACACTGTTTGAACAGTGCTGCATACCATATTGTGTCAGGGTGGGACCTGAGCCGGAGGCCATGCAATATCAGTTCTAGCTGTCCAAGGCTGTAAATATTAAGCAGACAAATGAGAGTGTGTGTTTTCATTTGCACAGTGAGGTTACGTTACTGACTTAGCTGGGGACTTCCTTCTTTGCTACTTAGGCACATGGCCTGTGGGTAAGTCAACACTCCCTCCACACACACGCACACACACACACCCACACAGACTCCAGTTATGTGGTTCTTTGTCATGTACTTACAGTGAATCGGGGCAGAACTCTGGTTGTAGAAGTCTCCTGCCTTGCATCAGAAATACAGTTATGTCAAAAGAATTGACATCAGAATAAGGTGGGGCTCCTCTTGTCATCAGTTCCCACAGCAGCACACCAAAGGACCACTAAGTAGGAGGAACAAAGAAGTAAAAAATATGGGATTGTATGTTGTTTATATTTATATAATGTATGTCTTTTTACATTATATACACACAGACTTCAGCAAAATGGATTTACATCTATTTTTCATGTCTCAGTTTCAGAACAATGGTTAAAAACAATGGCTTTGGGACTTTTATCAAATTCACATTTAACAACAATGTAATGACTATAAATGGTGCCGCAAAATTATAACAAGCTTATGAACCCCTACTTTTGGTAACAAAAAACAAAATTCATTAACAAGATTGTTGAACTGTGTCCCTCCATTTAAATATAGCACTTGGAGCAGATAACTGGTGATGCTTCTTGCTGGACTAAATATTTTTATGGACATTGAGAAGAGTTCAATCTGATGTGATTAGAAAAGGTGAGTGGACATCTTAACAAGGCTATGGACAGTATTAAAAACTGAGTCCTTAATTTATTCTTAATTTTGCAACTAAAGTTACTTTAATAATAAATTAAAATTAACTGAGAGGGATGAGTAACAAAGATTTAAATTTCCAATACATTTGAACCTGAGCTCGACGTTGAATGGCAGTTGCTTATATTTAAGGTTATTATGCTCCTATATATAGTTGATTAGTCAGATCTTTGGACCACTTTGGGTTGTTCTTCCTCTCTTTCAGTTGTATTTTCTTCTGCCTCTGTTAGAAGTTGTTAATCTTAAAGTGTATACATGATTGATAGGCCATGCATCCCCTTAAAGTTTATCAACCTTTGGACAGGGCTTCCCTTTTATTTTTAAGACAGACCTTGTGTATATTTTTCAAATGCTTCCTGTGTATGAGGCTTTTAACAGAGACTTGTGAAGCTGTAGATATTAACCACATGGTCTTGACATCTTAGTCATCCTGCTCTGGTGGTCCATGATACCTGAAGTACTGCAACTGGAAAACATACTGAAGCAATGGAACCTAATTTAATCTTCACAGCTGTTGAGATAACATATCTCTTCTTCAGCCTCATAGAACATAGTTGGCACTCATAATTATTAAAGAGGAATCATTAATTTGATCGATGAATAGTTGAGCAAATCAACTCTTTCTCCAATGCAGAGGTGCCATTCACACTGAATGCAATTTGGCTCCTCTTCCTTCATAGGTTTCTCTTTGTCTCACTGTTTACTCACATTATTCACACATTTTCTCCTAGTGCTGCTTTCCCTTCCTATATAATCATGTGATGCTTACAGACCGGCCAGTCACAGTACATTTAACTGAGGATATGAACATTTCAAGTTTGACAAGTGACAAACGGTGACCGAGTCCATCAAGTTTGATTGATTAGCTAACAGCTAAGTGTTCCCGATTTCAGATCTACACACACTTTTAAAAAGGTGAAAAGGTTTCCGCTTCAGCTACATGACTCAGTAGTTTGTTTCACATTCCTACAGCCCTTTGCATGAACAAGTACTTCCTAGATTCTTTCTTTATTGCACTTGCTTTTAACCTTCACCCTGGCAAGCCAAATACGGACATTGGGAAAAGGACAAGAAAGGAAAGTAGAAATCTTTGTTTAAAGGGACAGGCTTTCCAACAAAGTGACACTCAGTTAGGGTATGTTATCCTTTTTTACTTTAACAAGAATTTTTAGCTGGTCATGGTTGTATGCTGGGATAGGCTCTGAAAACTGAAAATGGATAGATGGATTAACGTATTTCTAAAAACAAGCACTGTAAAAATTGATGCTATGATGTTTGGTTATTTGTCGTTACTTAAAATGCAAGACCGATATACTCACAAGGAAAAGCAAAAAACAGGAAAAGCTGACTCATTTTTAAATAATTCACAGCTATAGTAAACATGACCTTAAATTGTCATAGTATACCGGCTAGGGGCAGACTTCATTGTTCTGCAAGTTAATATCCTCTCTAAGCCAATGGCACAGTCATCCCACATTCTGCCGCTTGATTATCAGAGTGCCCGACAGCAAAAGCCATTATGGTGGGCTTCACACTCACCTAATCTGATGAATAACCCCAATTTGGCTTCTTTATGTATGACATTTGCTTAACTGCATGCTCTGTTATTCTTGAATAGATTTGTTCTTTCTTTTCTATTTCAATTTGCTTATATGTTTTGTATTTCAATACATTTTCTGATTCTTTTTGCAACCGTAATCTAAATACATTTATTTGTTTGACACTTGTACCCAATGTGACTTACAAATTACAATTACTTCAGCTGTTTCTATACTATACCACTTAATTATTGGTCTGAAGATAAATAAAAAATAAAAAGGAAATTTTCAAATTATGATGGAACCGCAGCGGACAGATGGAGATGCAATGCCACACATTCGTACTGGTTTATGAATAGTTCCAACATGCACAGTGCTCTCCAGTTCGTCTAGTTGCTGCAAAGGTAAAATTAACATGGACACACTGTTATGGGATTTCAACATTGTTGAAAAAATTAGTGAGAATTGTTTGGGAAAAGAGAGTGAAACCTGTTGAACTCTGGTTTTTCTCCCATATCCCTAAAAGACTTGCAGGTTAGGTAAGATTAGATGGTGATTCCAATTTGTATCTGTGTGACTGTGTCCTGTGATGGACTGGTGCCATATCCAGGGGTGTTTCCCATTTTGCACTAAATGCCAATAAGGTTCTGAGCCCCAGCAAAAAGGTTTTGTAATATTATTGTTATGATATGATATTTTCACTAGAGGAACAAGATTACAGTTTGATGTTCAACACTCATCCTTCTGCCATGTTTTTGCAAAAAGATTAGACATCAAAAGTCAAATTTCATCTATCCAGTTTCCAACCCGGTATGCTGGAGCCAATCCCAGCCAACACAGGGCACAAGGCAGGAACCAATCCTGGGCAGGGTGCCAACCCACCACAGGACACACCCACACACCAAATGCACACACTAGGGTCAATATAGAATCGCCAATCCACCTAAACTGCATGTCTTTGGACTGTGGGAGGAAACCCACGCAGACACGGGGAGAACATGCAAACTCTATGCAGGGAGGACCCGGGAAGAAAACCCAGGTCTCCTTACTGCGAGGCAGCAGCGTTACCATTGTGCCATCGTGCTGCCCTTTCAAATTTCATTGTTAGTAATTGTACCTACCTACCCCAAGAACATCACTCATGGTGTTACCACAGGAAAATCGCATAAAGTTTTTCATTGAGGAATGTTCATATTCACAGTAATTCGAAGAGTATCTGAATTTAGTACACAGGATATGAGGGTAATTTTGAAAACCATGCCAACACACATCTGAGACTGAAAAGTCTTTAGTGGGCATGTTGAAGAAAGAATGGCCAATGAAAAGTGACAATTATAAGCTAGAAGGGAGTTGTTCTTCAGTGGGTTATATAACAATAAAACCCAAATCCTGTCCTCTATAGATATGTTTATTTATTTATATATTAATCTCAAGACCTTCAAATGAATTTCTTCTACTGTTTTTCAAATGCACAAAATGGGTCAAAATTTCCATGGTCACTCTGGGTTTATTTATTAGTACTTAAGCATCAGATGTCTAGCATTACCCTGACTGCCAACCTACGTATTACTGCAGCTCAGTTCTGCCCTTTATTTCTGCCATCAGGACATCTGTCATGTAGCTTTGTTTTAATGTCTGTTCCCTCATCAATATAAAATGTTTATAGGGTCACAAGTGTCACATGTACAGAGTACAGTGAAATTTTTACTTGCATTTGCTAATCAACATGCAAAACACACTGATGCTCTTTGGCACCAAGCCATGTGGAATTAGTTGAGCAACACTCCTAGGAACATAAACACAACATGTAAGATGCTGAAGTGGTCATTAAATGCTGTAGTGTTATGCTTTAAGTACAACACTTTTGTGTTGGCTGGAAAACTGGTTAGCCTCTTAATTCTGTGATATTACAATCTACCATTCATTTATTGGCCTTTATGTACATGAACTGACATAATGATAAAAGTATTTTCATTCTCTCTCCAAGTCAGTGACTTTCTGTTTGTCATTCAATCACAAGCTCCGGCTTGACCCTGCTACCAAATTGTGGACTTATACAAAGTCACCAGTGATTTCTGTTCAATACAAGGAAGCATGTGAAGAAGTACAATGACATTTACTACAGTAATCCCTCCTCCATCGCGGGGGTTGCGTTCCAGAGCCACCCGCGAAATAAGAAAATCCGCGAAGTAGAAACCATATGTTTATATGGTTATTTTTATATTGTCATGCTTGGGTCACAGATTTGCGCAGAAACACAGGAGGTTGTAGAGAGACAGGAACGTTATTCAAACACTGCAAACAAACATTTGTCTCTTTTTCAAAAGTTTAAACTGTGCTCCATGACAAGACAGAGATGACAGTTCCGTCTCACAATTAAAAGAATGCAAACATATCTTCCTCTTCAAAGGAGTGCAGAGTCTGTCAGAGAGATAGAGGAAAGCAAACAAGCAAACAAATCAATAGGGCTGTTTGGCTTTTAAGTATGCGAAGCACCGTGGCACAAAGCTGTTGAAGGCGGCAGCTCACACCCCCTCCGTCAGGAGCAGGGAGAGAGAGAGAGAGAGACAAACAAAAATCAATACGTGCCCTTCGAGCTTTTAAGTATGCGAAGCACCGTGCAGCATGTCATTTCAGGAAGCAGCTGCACAAAAGATAGCAACGTGAAGATAATCTTTCAGCATTTTTAGACGAGCGTCCGTATCGTCTAGGTGTGCGAACAGCCCCCCTGCTCAATCCCCCTACGTCAGGATCACAAAAAGTCAGCGCAAGAGAAAGAGAAAAGTAAGCTGGGTAGCTTCTCAGCCATCTGCCAATAGCGTCCCTTGTATGAAATCAACTGGGCAAACCAACTGAGGAAGCATGTACCAGAAATTAAAAGACCCATTGTCCGCAGAAACCCGCGAAGCAGCGAAAAAGCCACGATATATATTTAAATATGCTTACATATAAAATCCGCGATGGAGTGAAGCCGTGAAAGGCGAAGCGCGATATAGCGAGGGATTACTGTATTTCTTTTATCAGCAGTGGATGTTTTTTGTATTATTTTAATTACTCAGCAATTAATAAAGGTTCATTATATATTGTATGTGTGCATTTTATGATAATTTCCACAACAAAGAATACTGGGGCACCCTATGTCTTGATGAGTCAGTGATGTACTTGTGATCAGTGCAGTAGGAAAACATAAAAAACCTTGAATGCTTTAAACACTATAGACTTAGAAAGGACTTCGAGTCTGAAATATGTAAACTATATGACATCAATGTAGATGAATGGCAGCCCACAACAGTTCATGTTCTAGGTGCTGCTACTTGTTAGATGTTTAGGGGCTTAATAACCAAGTAGTTTATTATTTAATTGTATAGTAGATGATGTCTTCAGTTTATAATTCACATATATATGGTTGGAAGCGTGCGTTGATAGTGTGTTGCTGCACCCAAGTGCAGCGGGTGACACGTCAGCACCACAGTGGAACAGTGTGAGGTTTTTTATAGTGGCTTGACTGCCAATCCTGCATATAAACATTCCTATAATTATACTTAAATATATGCTGTGATGTACGGCCATGGTCCATGTCTGACCGGGATGCATATATAGTGGAAGGACTGTGGGAGAGAGCATATTCAGGGCATTACCTCCCCTGGAACACTAGATGGCAGCTCCCCTGGGTTGCAGTGGTACCTCCCACAGGGCTCCTTGGGAGTTGGAGTTTGAAGCAGCCCTGTTGGGTTCCATGGGTGTGTTGCAGGAATTTCTGAACCCTTTGGTGCAGCACTTCTGTCACACCTGGAAGTGCTGCCGGAAGAAAATGACTGGACGCCTGGAGCACTTCCGGGTGCCCTATAAAAGCAGCCAGCTGCCACTACTCCGTGGCCAGAGTCAGGAGGTGGAGGACGAAGCTTGCCAGGAGGAGTGGAGGCGGATTGAAAGAGAGAGAGAGAGAAAAAGAAAGAAATGCGCTTCTGTGTTTTGTGCTTGTGGTCTAACTGTGCTGTACAGGTGAGATATGGAGGAAGGCGTTTCCCATGAGGAAAAAGAAAAATAAAGAAAAGTGTGTGCTGAACTTGTGTCCTGTGTCTATCTGTGTGGGCAGCAGCAGCAGCGTCCTCTGCAGGCCACAGTGCTTAATTATTACATATAACTAAAATGAATGTTTTATATTTTTTATGCAAATATGTCTCTATAGGCTACTGAGGAAACTATTTAGCCATTACTGACAAGCACTGTCAGGATTCTGGTATTACTATTAGTAGTATTGTCTTGTCTACAGTGAAATTCTTATTTGCAACATGTTGCCACTTTCTAGCACCAAGATAAACAAGAACAATTAAAATATTATAAAAAGATTAAAACTCTTGTATGCACTGTACTTGAAAGAAAAAGTATGTCCGCCTTTTTATGTACCAGCAGAGAAAGAGTTGAGCTCCTTTCCTTTAATTAGGAAATTGTTGATCCTTTGATGTAAACAGTTTAATTGATCGCTTTTTAAATAGACTGTGTCATCTAGAGAGACGGCTGCACAGCAAAACATGGATTATGCCAATCTAAAATGATGAAGTATTTGCTTACCAATCCCGGGGTTTCATATATTTTTTTTTCAATATCTTATTTGAAAGTAATTTGACTTCTAATCTGAACAATACTTTACAGAAACATTCACTTGATATCGGTGTAAAATATACAAAGATGGTGCTTATTTCAGTGCTGTCAATACAATAAGGTGATGTAATCTATCATTATAATTCAATGAAATGAGAAAATGCAAATCCAATTTTCCGGAGAAGAAAAAGTCAAAACACCACTAAACTGATTACAATTTGTATAATGTGCACCAATGGTATCGATGATTAGCGAATTTTCAGAGAGTAGTTTAAAAAGGTATAGTTTGCATAAAGTCTAGTCTGGAATTAAGAACATTAGAAGCTAATTACAGGAGGATAAACAGGGCTTCCAGTGGCTGTGAGGAAAAAATACACCTTTGACACCTGAGAAAAATTACAACAATAAGTAAGAGAATTTAAAAGCAGGCCACAGCTCTCTTAGATGACTGCTCAAAAAGTGACTAACAACTTCAGAGAAACATCAAGGACTTCAGGACATCTCTTTCCACAATAAATGTCAGGTAGACGACATTGTACTATCTGCACTACAACAGGTTTTTGGGGTCTTTGTCTTTTAAATCTCACAACTTTAAACTTGAAGGCTGCCGTTTTTCTAAATTAACATTTTGTCTTTGCACTAAATGCACACAAATTTGATTAAAAATAGCTTGAAATGCCAAGCTGTTCGTGGCAGTGATGCTGACGGCCAGTAATTCCTAAGGATGAGATAAAATGTTTGAAGACTTCATTATGATAAAGGACTGAAGCATTTTTACTTGACTTAAGAAATGTCAGTGAATATTATATTCTGAATATAGCATACATTTAATTATACACACGTACAATACAGCATATGTTAAGACAAACACACCCAAACCCCATAATCATAAAACAATCTTAATTCAATTCTGGCATGTAATATTATTATTAAATATATTTAAGTATATCTTTTTAGAACAATATTTAGGGTGAGTTCTCATTGTAGTAAATGACTGAAGCTGTATTGTTTGTCATATATTGTTATGTTCTTTGTAATTTAACATCTACTGACATTTTTATGAAAAACAAATTGAGTTTCTGGTTTTTATTAGAGAATACAGTATGCAAAATACATGTTAAATTAATTTTCCTCTTTCCAGAAGAACCAAACATCAAACGTGTAAATTTCCCTATTCAAATCTAATCCTAGCAGGGTTAAGACCACCAACCAAATTACCTTCATCACTAAACTCTGCTCTCACATGGCTCTGAGAATCTCATACTCACAGGGTGTTTTGCTAAGCTTACAGGTGGGTCAACTGTAAGACAACATTCTTGATATTTATCTCCTAATATAGAACTGACTGGATTCAAGTGGGTACCCATTAGACAGTGATACTTGTCAGCCGAACTGATACTGAAACTAACAAACTCTAGACTGGCGGAGCTACCTTTGGGCAAATAGCACAGCAATGGCCTTCCTTGGTAGCCAGTGACCTAGGATTTCAGATTTCTTTAGGATGTGGAGAAACTTTCAAGTATATGTTGATGGGAGTAAAACTAACCAGTTTATTATTATTTTTTAAATGGGCACCCTGTAATATCTGATGTTGGCCATTCACAAATTAATTACATACAATTTTATTAAAGTTTACTTAACTGTGACACTTTAACAGCAATCTACACTGCAGACTAAGCCTCTTGCTGTTCCACTTGCTTATTAACTTCAAGCCCTCTGCATGCTAGTGAGGGAGATAAGAAATAGCCACTCTCGGCACTAAAGAAATCAAAAACTATTTAGCAACCAAATGTGACAAAGTTTATCATTCACTGTTTCTTAAATCTGATGTGTTCTTACAACTGAGACACACAAATTGAAAAAATACTGGGGTTTGAAAATGACTGACTGACTACAATTAAAAATGTAGCAAGCAAGGTAAAATTAAGACAAAGTTAATATGGACACTTGGAAAAATCCCTCATTTGACTCTGATCTCTTAGAAAATACACATTTGTAGTTCCACAGTCTATTTGGGAAAGACATATGTACATTGTGACCACTTTGGGGCATCTTAGTTTCCCTAACCCCAGAAGCAACTTCACAGAGAACAGTCATGGGTTCAAATAGACTGTTATGTTAAATTAAAGCATCTTTCAAGTATCTCTTTCTTTACAATATACTGTACATTTCCTCTCCTTTCCTCTCCATTACTGTCCTTTCCTTTGTCTTTCTCCTCCTCTCCTGACTCCAACTCACCAGGCTGAGGCAGAAGGCTACTTTTCAATCTGGCCCTAAGGGCACTTCCAGTTTGTCAGCCCTACAAACAGGAATTACTTCTTTTTAAATGAATCCTTCTGGTGTCAGGGAAGCCACCTCCCAGCAGCCTCTTCTAATTGTACCTGTAGACCCTAACAGGGCTGCACTCCAGAATTACAACTCCCATGGAGTCCCAGTGGGTGACTAAATGGTAACAATGCAAGAGGGATGCTGCCACCCAGCCTAGTTGGGGAACTCATGGCCTCAGGAGGTAGTCTACTACTGCCCTTCAATCATACTCACTTCCTAACTGGGAAAAGGAAACTCTAACCACTCCAGCCAGGACACCCCTCTGTCCACATGATCCATTCATTATGAAGGCCTCTAACTCAGGTAACAGACTCTCCATCCTGGCCAGGGTACCAGCCCTTCCCTGCAATCCATTACAACATATATACACACCCCAAACACCGCAGCCCCCCAGACACACATATTACATATTTTTCATGCATATTACATATTTTACATGCCTATTTCAAAGAAATCGGTATGTCTAAGCCTATAAAATACTGTACATTATACAGATATATATTTATATAAAAACATAAGCTTATGCACTATACCGTTGAAAACTGTGTTTTAAACATTCTTTCCAGTGTATAAATAATTTTTACCTGTTTTAACTTTTGCAGATGCACTTTTGCAGAAGCCCTTCATGAGCTCCCTATTTTCATAAATACTTTACACACATACACACATGCATAAACTGTATTACTATACAGTGTTCCTGTTCCCTTTAAACCAAGTCTGTAAAGTTCAGTGTCCTTCTTTCAAATTATGAAATTTTACCTATACCAGCATTTAACATCTGCCTCAAATCAAGACTAGGACTTTTCCACCTTAATTCACAAATTCACCATTGAGTAAATTGAAAATGCCTGACAGAAACAGACACTAATAATGGAAGATGAATCTCTGAGGGCTGAGGTGGGAGGCTGTCATTGGTGTAAATGTGTTTGAAACCAGTCGGCCAAATAAAACTTCAAAGCCCCTCTGTTTTCCCTTTGATTTACAAATCTATTCTGTTCTTGTGTTACATGAAACAAATAGACATAGAATGTCACATCTAAAAACGCTGAATCTTCAACCTAAACTCATTATGTGTTCATTAACAGAAAGCCTCTATTTCAATGATTTATATGTGTACACTGTTTTTTTCATGCTTTGTCAAAAGACCACTTTTGTTGTAGAAGTTCTTATATGTGTACGTCTTATGAACACTACTAGGTAGGGAAAAAACAGAGTCAAAGACAAACAGAACAACACACAAGAATACATGTCAGGATGACGTCAAACTGACCCAAATGCACCTGCAATCACCCCAGTGGTAAAAAGAAAGACCTTTCTTTGTGTCATATATCTGGTTCCAAGTTCACCTTCTACAGTAATCAGAGAACTTAGCTCAGGTGGTCCTCTTTCAGTTACACTGGACTGCAGTCTGACGCAGAGGAGACTGGTAATGGTCAGAATAAATTTGTTTTGTTAAATGAGGATAGGTCTAGTAAGGAATTAGAAATCAAGGTTGAGTTCTGGTAATTTTGCAACTGTAGCTGTGCTTTTTTTGTCTTTTATTTACTATCCTTGGAGAACTGTCCCTTCAGCGTCAACTAAAGGTTTGTTGAGGCAGGGTCACCAAAAGCCACTAGAGAAATTTTTGTTCTGCTCTCACTAAACACGTGTAGGCGTGCTGGTGATACTGAAGCTGTGATGTGGTTTAAACCACAGGCTAACTGTAAGTCAAATTATAAGGTGAAGAAGACACAACAGGGCCTAGAGATGAGGTGAGATGAGATGGGAGTGCTTCTGATTGCTTGGTACACTATTAGACATGCAGGGGCACAAGCCATGTTTTAGAGGATTAAAAAAGGCTGTTTGATTTTGTCTTATTGTTTTCTATCTGCATTATTCTCTCCTTTGAGGTGTTTGGTGTAATAAAGGAACCATTTGTGTTTATCTTCTGACATTTTCTGTGCGTCTTATCCTACATTCATGTGCTCTAGGACTATTTGGAGTTCTGAGGTGTGACATTTCACCTTCCCACTTCAGTATGTTCACATGGGTTTCTGGTCGGACTATTTGAATAAATATGAGCTCCCTGTTTATTTGTTACTTAACTACTGCAAAAAAAGCAGTTAAAGATCAACTGTGTAATAAAGAACAAAATAGACTTTTACTTTGCTCCAAGTGCAATTTTACCCAAACTATTTTGTTTAATTTGAAACAACTGAGTAAAGTGAAAGGTAAGTGTTACATCAAAACTTGGACAATTCAGTCAACTTTGCCTAGTCCAAATCGTCTGAATTGTAAGTCTGAGTTCATTGAGTGCTCACATAGTATTTTTGACTTGACAATATGGGTTGACTATTTGTCCAAGACTACGTAAACACTGCATTAGTGTGGAGAGCTACAAAATGGCCTCCTTATTTCACTGAACTTTTAGTATTAGTAGTATTTCAGATCGCTATGGCTACTAAAAATGGTAGTACAATAATGTCTACCTGTAGTTACTGCTCAGATCTTTTAACAGTAAAAGCATTTCCTATGCAAAGCATTTTGACAGGATAGTACTCTTTGTTGCAGGCAGAGTGGTTAGCACTGATCCCTTCTATTCAATTCTTGCCTCAGTCATGATCATCTGCAGTTTCCATGTTCTCTCAGCATCTGCCAGGTTTATTTGCTAGGTACTCAGGCTCTATTCTAAAGACTTTTAAGGTAAGTAGAGTCTGGAAACCATCCTATGTGGGCATTTGTGTGAATGTACGCTGTGATAGACTATCACCAGTCCATGGCTGAGTCCTGCATTGCTCTTCATTTTCCCACCCTACTCTCTGGAACTCCAGTGAAAATCTCTCTATAGGCATGGACTGAGTGCAATACTTACATAGCCTATAAATATATCAAAAAGACATTTGCTTAATAATAAAGTATTACACGGACTAGAAAAATAATGTTAAACTTAACAGGCTTGTGACATGATGCATACCAAAACAACAATTACTTCTTTACTTTTTTAATTAAGCAGATTTAATATATAAACCTACAGCTAAATTCATAATGTTAACACAATAGAAGTGGTCGTGATGAGTGAGTGGCTACTGCAAAACTGTTAATGGATTTTATGTTATGCCTCCCCCTTCCCTTTATTATTGAACAGACAAAACTGCTGTAAATTATTCTTCTTGATGGGGTAATAAAATGAATGCTACTTAAGTGGGTCACTGAGCAGGGATGGCCTGCAGTGGCGGTGGACTCTGTTTTGTATACAAATGTTAATCATTTGTGGAGACCTTTCCATGACCCTTGGGATGTTAAAGCACAATTAGAATTCTGATCAATACTTTCAACTTTTTTTCCCCTCCAATATTAAAATCACCCAGCAGTATTGCTTTAAGATGTTGACTGATATGCAGTATAAGTTAAGGTAGTAGAGGGAAAAAAAAAAGAAAAGTATTCTGCTATTTCCTCTACCTCCCTGCTGAAGGAACTGCTCTCATAGCTGTAAGGCTTTAGGGTCTCTAGCCACCTCCACTGACACGTATCCACCCACCCATCCATTTCCAAACCCATTCAGAGCACTTACTGATATCTACAATGAAACAGGCTGCTTTGATTAATTTGTTCTCAAGCACATAGTCCTATACATCAGTGTTTTAACACTCAACTCCCAACTTTGGGTTAGCATTATGAATGTCAGCCTAGGACCATGGGCATTCATTTTATAAAATCATTATCACCAATTAAGCTTAAATGGCTTCAGGGAGAGAGCTCTCAAGAAGTCACAGAACCAGCTTCAGGTACTCATTCCTCATAGTTGGTCATGTACCTAGTAGGCCTGGTCTTGATTGCATAGAAATTTCCAGGGAAAGCATTACTTGAACAGACAGCAATCTTAGCGGAGTATTTAAAAAAATAGCTTATGAAAATGTTTAGATAATTAAGTGGGTAATGCATTTTTCTACACTTGGTGGTACAACTGACATGACTCTGTAAATTTATTTTCTGAACCTTTTTTTTTATTATGGTGGTAATGCTACTGCCTATCCTAGCATCACTGGGCATAAGGCAGTGGCCAGCCTTGGAAGAGACTCCACTCTTCCATTACAAGAATTGCCCAAATGCAGTTTGGATATTTTTAGATCTAGAATTTAACAATGATAATATATGGCCTAGGGCGGCATGGTGGTGCAGTGGGTAGCACTGCTGCCTCGCAGTTGGGAGACCTGGGGACCTGGATTTGCTTCCCGGGTCCTCCCTGCGTGGAGTTTGCATGTTCTCCCCGTGTCTGTGTGGGTTTCCTCCGGGCACTCTGGTTTCCTCCCACAGTCCAAAGACATGCAGGTTAGGTGGATTGGCGATTCTAAATTGGCCCTAGTGTGTGCTTGGTGTGTGGGTGTGTTTGTGTGTGTCCTGCGGTGGGTTGGCACCCTGCCCAGGATTGGCTCCTGCCTTGTGCCCTGTGTTGGCTGGGATTGGCTCCAGCAGACCCCCGTGACCCTGTGTTCGGATTCAGTGGCTTGGAAAATGGATGGATGGAATATATGGCCTAACACTGCTGCTATATATATAACTGCAAAAAAAAAAAACTGTAGTGCCCCATTGCACGCATTGATTCATTTAACCAGATGTCAGGATAGCATACATCACATGTCAGCTTAAGGAGGACAGCTACAAGATGTGAAACAACATCTTCAAATCAATTTTTAAAAAAAACAGACTTAGTTCATTGCAGTGGCAAAGACACTTACTTTAAAAATCAGATCTATTTTACACACAAAGAAACTTTCAACAGCTTTTTGAATTTGCCTAAAGTTGATTTACTACTATGTGCACGACATAGTTTCTTCCTATAACAACTGTACAATTTGCTAGCAATGACTGATAGCCCTGTTTTTTAGTTTTATACAGTTACTAGCTGTGCCCCGTGGCTGCGCCCACTCTCGGCCCACAGCCACTCTGTTGGATTTGCATAAATACATCAGTACTGCAAGTGAACTGTGGTACTTAGCGCGATGAGAGAAGTCGCAAAATCAACCGGAAAGTTCAAGAAAATTATAGAAAACAACCAGATCTAAATCTGTTAAGTAATTCTCTCGTGAAAAGAGGAGAGACATACAGACAGAACGCACTTGGACCACGAAATTTTTAAAACCTTTTCTTAGTGAGCATCTATGGGCCAAGGGTAACCTACATTCCTAATTTCAAGTCCCAAGTCCTCATGGTTCGGGAGATTTCATGATGAGTGAGTCAGTGGTATTTGGCTTTTATATATATAGGTAAAGGTAGTGCTGTCAAATATACAGGGTACAGTGACATTCTACAACTGTGATGGCCAATACTACTGTACTTTCTAAGCCGTGGTGTGTTGAGCTGGTCGCATAACTTTAGGAGAGGTCCACCAAATCAACAAACTACTGTAATTAAAAGGCAGGCTCAATTATTGGAAACACTCTGGACTTCCAAGAGATAGTAAAGAAGAGATAGTAGAGAAGAAGAGAGTTAAAACAGAGTGCCAGTATAAACAATGGACATCCTGTCTCTGATACACTAACACCAATCTATCTATCAATTTATGTAGTTAAAGCTAGGGACAACTGTGACCCGCCAAGTCCAATGTTTTCTTTCTTTTTATATGTATGCTGATGTATGTTCAGATCATATTGTGAGTGTTAATATATGTTTTTATCTATTTATGTATGAATTTATTTAAAGAGTTTCTGTACAAAAAACAAAATTCCTCCTAGGTACAAACTATCTATCTATCTATCTATCTATCTATCTATCTATCTATCTATCTATCTATCTATCTATCTATCTATCTATCTATCTATCTATCTATCTATCTATCTATCTATCTATCTATCTATCTATCTATCTATCTATCTATCTTCCCTTCAGTGGTTCAAGTCCTATCTGACTGATAGGCAAGAGTTTGTTAGTCTTGGTAACAGCAGATCCAGCTCAGCGCCAGTCACACAAGGAGTTCCTCAGGGCTCTGTCCTCGGCCCTCTTCTCTTCTGTATTTATATGCTTCCCTTTGGCCATATCATTTGTAGTTTTGGACTGGGTATCCATTTTATGCAGACGATACTCAACTCTATTTCAATGTTAAAAGTGGAACTTCATCAGAGCTTTCTCAGCTCACAACCTGCCTCAGTGAAATTAATACCTGGATGGAGCAGAACTCTTTAAAATTAAATTGCAACAAAACTGAACTCCTGCAAATTGGGACTAAAGTGCAACTTAATAAAATGAGCTCCTTCCCAGTCCATCTTTGCGGTGATCTCATCAGACCTGCCTCTACTGCAAAGAATCTTGGTGTCATTTTTGATTCCTCCCTCTCTTATTCCTCCCACATAAATCACATTAAGAAACTTTCTTACTTTCACCTCCGTAACATATCCCGTGTTCACTTCTTCCTCTCCTTTTCTAACGCTGAGAAACTTGTCCATGCTTTTATCACATCCTGCATCGATTATTGTAATTCCCTACTGACAGGTGCCCCTTCTAATCTTATATCACAGCTCCAGCTTATTCAAAACTCGGCTGCAAGAGTCCTTACATGAACCAGAAGCAGCGAGCACATCACACCCATCCTGCTTCGCCTTCACTGGCTCCCTGTGTCTTACAGAATCGAAAATAAAATCCTACTAATAACCTACAAAGCCTTAAATGACCTCGCGCCAAACTACATCAGTGACCTTCTCCATCATTATGTGTCTGTCTGCCCACTAAGGTCCTCTGATTCTGGCAATCTTGTTGTGCCCCTCACTAATCTACACTCCATGGGTGACAGGGCCTTCAGCTGTATAGCGCCCAGACTCTGGAATGACCTACCAGAATTAATCAGATCAGCTGACTCCATGAATTCTTTTAAAAAACAACTCAAATCTCATCTGTTCAGGAAGGCTTTTAGCTCTACTTGACCTTACTACCCTTCTCCCAGTTTACCTCTATGTCAAGGTGCTCATGTAACCTGTATGTGTGTGTGCTAGACCATCAATTATGTTGTCTGTTAGGCTTTTTTCTCTGAATTTACTGTTTTAATCTTCTTTATTTATTTATCCGGTTTATACAATGCTATATAAAATGTATTATTATCTATCTATCTATCTATCTATCTATCTATCTATCTATCTATCTATCTATCTATCTATCTATCTATCTATCTATCTATCTATCTATCTATCTATCTATCTATCTATCTATCTATCTATCTATCTATCTATCTATTTGTGGAATTCTCACTTTCATGCAATATGTCACCTCTCCCTGGCACCATGACAAACAAGAGTGTATTAATATATTAAATATATTTTTAAATATATAGAGTTTTTGTTGGTACAAATGATTTAAACCCAACTCAGACTGAATGTGTTGTAATGAAAGAGCTGAGATCATCAAATATTTCTGTTTATAAAAGAAATAAGTTACTTGCAGAGTTCTATGTGGTGGAAGAAACTGGAAATGCTAAATTATAATTGTAAATGATTTTTGAAGGACAAAACCAAAACATGGACTTAGGGTGAATTAAAAAATATTCTTAAACAAATGTTATTCTATTTCCAAACCACAAGTTATTTCTCTGTAGAAATGTCAGACAAAAGTTGCATGTAACCCAAGCTCTTATAAAAGATGGCAGCAGTCATATCACAGATTGGTATGTGCACTACATAGTGGTTTTCAAATTCAGTCTTTAGGGACCACTTAACTATCACCAAAAAAATAAAGTGCAGCTCACAGCTCAAAGAAAACGCAAGTTAAGACACGCTTGAGGTTGATGAGGTTAGTTGGCCCCGAAAGTTTGCTTACCAAGGGCCATCCAATTAGCAAGATTTTGCTTTGTTTATTTTTATTTCACGTCCCCCTTTTTCCCATTCTGCCCACCTTTACTCAATCCATACATCCTTGAAATCATCGTCATCTGAAGGTTACAGTCATGGGAGGCCAGGGCCTATGACAGAAAAACTGGTGCGAAACAGGAGAAAAACTTTGATAAGATGCCAGTCCATTGCAGAGCATGTTCAATCACAAGTCCCTTTTCATTATGAGGGTCAATAAATTCATCACAAATATCTCTGGAACTTAGGATCAAACTAATTTTGACACATGGAGAATTTGTAAATTCAACACTGAAAGGGAGTGGGCTGAGATGCAAATTACGTCTCCATGAGACCACTGCATCACTCACCACATTTAGTCGTCATTGACTTTAGTTGCCAACTCCAGATTCCCCAGTATAATGGTGTGTCACTCCTCATCTTAATTCACGTAGCAGATGACTCAGTTTTGAAGCACCCATAAAATGATTTATGTCACACTGTCTTTTAGCGACTGTCATCCTTACATCGCATTTAAGGGATCATGTGCCTAAAAATGTCTTTCTGTTAGCACGTAAGGTGTCATTTATGTACTCATGGAAGTACTGAGTTGATTTCCTTAAATCAGTGTGCAATCTAAATATACAGCTCTGACAGCAACTTTCCAAGTAGAAAACTTTACATACTGCTCTAGCTTTTTGGCACTGGAAGGATTGTCCTCTTGCTAATGCACATATGGCAGTACTGTGTCTAATATCCTCCAGCAACTAGCGCACAATGCAAAATTTAAAAAGTGAACATGTAAAATAGAAAGATCATATTTTTGTGTATTTTGCAAAAGAAAAGCAATTAGGCTCTACCATTACTATTGTGGCTAATTTCCGATGTGCAGTTTGGGGTAAGGATAGCACAAGAATAAAACTGAAGAAGTTAACACTATCACACAGAACCCACTATGAGGATTCTTTCAACAAACACCTTTGGAAACCAGTGTAGTCAATTTATTGCTAGAAATAAAAAATAATAATAGCACAAGAAGCGCCAGGGTATTTGCTTTAGATGTTCGTCTGATGTGTTCATCTTGATTTGTAAGGGAACTTCTTAAAATACTACACAACAGTGCTAAATTAAAACTTTTCATATCTGGGAGACACAGCAAAAAGAGGCCACTGGCACTGGGGAATACCACAGCCATGAAGTGGTGTACATGGTTCACAAAAACGTTTAGGCACACTTCACATGACCTGCCGTTTTAGAGAAGCTCTGACATAGCTGTCTCGCTCTTGTTGCTCAGATTCTAATACTTGCCCATTTTTCTTGCTTCCAACACATCACCTTCAAGAACTGACTCTTTACTTGTAGCCCAATATATCCCACGCCTTGACAGATGCCATTGTAATGAGATAATCAATGTCATACACTTCAGTTCTCAGTGGTTTTAATGTTGTGGCTGATCGGTGTATATGTTTGGTGTATTGACTAATTCACCATCAGCTAAGACCGCCTTAATCTGAAAAGGTTATGTGCTAATTAACCCCCAAGCTTCCCTTATGAAAAGGCACCAGGTGACATATCAGTTAACATGTTGAAGAGTCTGCCCTCTTATTGCGACAAGAGCATTTATCATTATGAGATGGAAGCATATTGCTTACCCAGCCTACACTTTCTCAGTGTTTCTGTAAATGCCTGTCAAGAGTATCTGATTATAGTTGCTTATTTAATTATACATCCATTGTCTTTGTTCAAAGTATTTTAGAAGTCCATTTATAATAGTTTCTGAGATCACTATGGAAACAGCTACTAAGTATGATTAATTGCTCCTGTCATCTAAAGTAAAATTAATGAAGAAACTATTACATTTTAGGCATATTAAAAAATATATTCATAATGATGGGGGGGGGGGGGGGGCGCTAAAAATGACCAAAAAAAAAAGTATAACAACACCAAAAAAAACCCCTTATTTAAAATTATAACGGTAGTACTATCAGACCTTGAATGCACTATTCTTTTGTTTAAATGTGTGTGAATTTTAAGCATTAAAAAAGCATTATTACCACATCAGACTTGGTAGTAAACTTGTGCGTCTGCAGGCTTTCCAGTGCCATCCATTTCACAGGCAACTTCACTCCACTTTTATTGTGAACGCTGTAATATTCCTTGTCATAGACGTCACGGGCAAGGCCAAAGTCAGCAACTTTAACAATATACTTCTCATCCAACCTGGGTAAATTTCAAAAGTGAATAATAAAAATCTGTTAAGTTAGTCAAGATTTAAATAGATATTTAAAAATATGCACTATTCTTGGAGACAAATGAAAAAATAGGAACACAGAAGCTAGGTTGGACTTATAAGGTCAGAAAATCACAAAATGTGAATAAAGAACCTGGGCGAGCAAATGCTAACGTGAAGAGCATCATAAGTATTGCAGGGCAGCTGCGTGTTACCCTGCACTCCACCCCCCCTTTGCTATCTGTTCCCCGAGTAACTTAATTTCATTTCAAGCCCTGCTTAGATTGTGACAGTTCAGACGAGAGCTTTATCTGTGAGCGAGGCCAGATAAAGCAGAGCCAGTGGTTTTTAGGTTTTAAAAATGGTGTTTCATTTCATATTTACAATGGTGACATTACTGCAAAGCAGAGAAAACTATAAACATTTTCTTAAATTAATTCTTGAATTTCAGTTAAAGTTTAAAATCTATTTAAAAAATGAGATTGAGACAACTGGAGGACATTTGCATATTATATAACATCCATCCATCCATTATCCAACCCACTATATCCTAGTGGGTCACAGGGGTCTGCTGAAGCTAATGCCAGCCAACACAGGGCGCAAGGCAGGAAACAAACCCCAGGCAGGGCTGTGTTACCTCGTTGACACAGATGACAGAAATATTATTATAGTGACAAAACTCAATACAACTTTTAAAATTCTAGAATATTGTATGTGTTCCATAAAATATTATTGTTTACCAAAATTAGCAGTCAAACAGCTATCTTTTTAAAATTTCTTTTTGAAAAATTACTACATGATCTTCTGGCCACAAAGCCACCACTACCCAAGAGCTCACCACAAGGTCCACTCATGCACACACTCACTGTAGACAATTTGGATTTGCCAGTTTGCCTAACCTGAATGTTTATGTGGGTGCTGGAGGAAAAGGGACACTGAGGAAGACCCACTTACCTACGGGGAGAATGTCCAAACTCCTCTCAAATGACTACTACATACCTAATTACACACAAACAGCCACTGCATACGATTTGAGTATAGAGTGTGTACTCTGACTCTGTACTTTTAAAATGCAGCATCTCAGCAAGGCACCACTTGTGACAGGATGTTTCTTCACTAATAAATTTTCAATCACGTGCTTATCTTTAGCTTATCTAATTAAAGAAACACACTGAACAGAAAATGTTGCATGTGCTTCCACACACTTTTTTAAAACGGCAATATTGCTGAGATTCATGCATTTCTGGGAGGACAGCCTGCATGCTAGTAACAGTTTGGAAATGAATGCCTTCAAGCATTTAGGGAAATTTACACCAATGGAAGAGCAGATTATGTCTGATGAATGCATGCCACCATAGAATCAGCAGCAAAATTATTCTGGTGAGTCAAAAGACAGCATGCACGTCAGTCATATTTCAAATTTAATCTGGCTTTATAAACTGAAGGGAAGCAATTGGAAATGACATGTGCAACCGTCAACTTCACTCTCTTAAAATTGGTTTAAAAATCAGTCCTGTGAAGCTCTCTACTGTACTCTAGTGTAAAAAATGGTTTAATGAAAAAACAGAACATAAAAACTAAGACTGGAGTGAATACATATACTGTAAATGTGAGAAGCTACAACCTGCAAAGGTGAATTTCTGCTTACAGTACTGTCTGGAGTTACTTCAGTGGTGACACTGCTACAACGTTCCACATTACTCTACAAAAGAGCTGTGCAGCAGAGCTCACTATCAATAGCACTGAATAAATGAGCGATCAAGCAGTTCAAAACAGTAATGCCAAATTCACGGTAAGTGCTTTTCAGGTAACGTCTTTCCTAAAGAATGTTCAAAACATCCAATAAAATCGTTGCTTTTCAAAAAATTAAAAATTCACTCTCCCATTAAAACTAATGAAATATTTATATACTAATGAATATTAACATTTGTATTTTAGGGGAAGCCATCATTATGCTCTATATTCTCCAGAAACATGCTCTGTATTCTCTCAGAAGGCTAGACAGAGTGAGACATAAACGAACAAGCCAAAGATTTTAAAGATCTTGTGTCCCACTTCGAACATCAAAACCTAAACACAACCTTTAAAATATGTGCTGCTGACGTGCAGATAATAATGTTTGTAATACAGGTAGGGGACTGCCATGTGCCGAAATAAATTGTGACTAATTTATCATGTACGACTGGCATAATTAACACTGCAACAAAAAATATTTAATTTTTATTTTTATTAGATTGATAAATCTGCTTGTCAAAAGGAATGAAGTGTTTACAACTAACACATATGGGCATCGGTTTCATGAAAATGTTACACTGAATACTATCCAAAAGGATTAAGTTACCGCTTTGGCTTGTAAATTGCAAGTCGTTTATACTCTAATGTCAATAACTGAATTAAAGCTTCCTTGTTGCCAACTATGAGTGGTAAGTAAACAGAGGCCACAGCTGGGTTGCTTATGCAATGAATTGAACATTAGTGGCAGTTCTGAAAGGAACTGACTGCTGATGGACTTGACTTTAGATTGCCACTTCTTACTATGTGATTTTACTTAAAAATGACAAAGACGGTCTCGTCTATAGTTCTATAAGGTGGACTAAACTTAGCTATTCTGCCATGTTCAGACTGTCACAGTCAAAAACTCATACTCACATGCAGTTTCTGGCAGCAAGATCACGATGGACAAACTTTTTACTTGCCAAGTATTCCATTCCTTTGGCAACTTGCAGCCCAAACCCAATAAGATCTTTCACTGTAGGGTTCTATCACCAAGTAAATATTATAGGAAGAAAAAAAGACAAGAAATGTTAATTTATTTTAAATATGTATTCAGAAATTCATAAACAGAACTGCACTGTTTAACCTTAGAAACACTTTTACTGAATGATGTACAATTTAAATGTCAGGATTCCTCATATGAGGTTAACGTTTGAGGTTACAACGTTGTAACACCAACAACAAACCCTGGCAAAGGTTTTGCCTCATCATAGCCAAGACAAAGTACTCACATGATTATCATCTCGAATGAAATTCCTCAAGTCACCATGCTTCATGTAAGGCAACACCACCAAAGGGGAGCCCTCACTAGGAAGGCAGATGCCTAGCAAAGACAGGACGTTCAAATGACTGAAGTCCTTCATGATGATGCCCTCTTTTAGGAACTGAGCAACTTCCTCAATGTCTGTTATTCCTGAATAAAAGAAAGAGCAAATTAATGGATTTTAACATAGGCATGTTCAAACACAATAAATCGGTAATTGAAAGGTACTCCAAACTATGTAAAAGTGTATAGTTAAGGCTTGCATTCTGAAAACCATTTCATGTTTCTTGCACAATGGACAACAGTTACCATAATTGCGCATATAGGAATAGAGAAATTTATACTAATGACATATTTATGAATTAGAGTGATAATTTTAAAGCCTCAGCTAATAATTGTGCAGGAGTAAGGCAGACGTGAACTAATAATTAAGATGCAGGATAGGTAAAGGGTGATAAAAGTGATTCTTAAGGAGTAATCAGTTTAAATTACAGAATCACGTGATGGCAATAGAAACGTCAAAGGAAATTAACTTGAGTTACTTCAGTGGTGACACTGTTACAACATTCCACATTACTTTACAAAGAGCTGTGCAGAAAAACTCGCTATCAGTAGCACTGAATTAATTAGTGATTAAGCAGTTCAACAGCAACTGCAAAATTCATGGCAGGGGCTTTTCAAGCAACGTCTTTCCCAAAGAATGTTCAAAACATCCAATAAAACCTTTGCTTTTCAAAAAATTATAAATTCACTCTCCTATTAAAAATAACGAAAAATGTATATATTCATGCATACTAACAGGGCGGCACGGTGGCGCAGTGGTAGCACTGCTGCCTCGCAGTTAGGAGACCCGGGTTCGCTTCCTGGGTCCTCCCTGCGTGGAGTTTGCATGTTCTCCCCGTGTCTGCGTGGGTTTCCTCCGGGCGCTCCGGTTTCCTCCCACAGTCCAAAGACATGCAGGTTAGGTGGATTGGCGATTCTAAATTAGCCTTAGTGTGTGCTTGGTGTGTGGGTGTGTTTGTGTGTGTCCTGCGGTGGGTTGGCACCCTGCCCAGGATTGGTTCCCTGCCTTGTGCCCTGTGTTGGCTGGGATTGGCTCCAGCAGACCCCCGTGACCCTGTGTTCGGATTCAGCGGGTTAGAAAATGGATGGATGGATGGATGCATACTAACACGCTCATATTTTATGGGAAGCCACCATTATATTCTATATTCTTCAGAAAGAAGGTTACATAGAGTGAGACATAAATGAACAAGCCAAGGATTTTAAAGGACTTGTTTCCCACTTAGGAAATTAAAACCTGAACACATTCTCGCATATCTGTGCTGCTGATGTGTAGATATTATGTCTGCAACACAGGTAGGGGACTGTCATGTGCTGAAATAAATCTGAATTGATGCACCAAAAGATGTTATCATGCTTTAAGACAATAAAAATATAAAACAAATGCATGTCTTAATACACAAGAAATTAATAAAAGTAAAAACACAAAAGTGTGAAGATCTTACATTTTTAGAACAAATTTCTTCTATGATAAATATTTTTATAGTAATAAATTCATTTTTGATTTTTGTTATCAGTTACACAGTTTGGACAGTTATTCTTCTGCAAATATATATTTATACAAACCATAAATAAAATCAAGACAGACAAGACTTGATTCATAATACTGCTGACTTGCAGGCAGACTTGCTACCATCTCTTCTGTTTTGCAACCATGGTAGACTGGCGCTAAGGGCACATTTATACTGACGTAATGATGCAACTAAGGCATAACCATGAATCCACAGACTTTTTTTCAGCTGATGTTAATAGAATTAGGTGTTTTCTCAATTATGGCAAGTTAGATTAAGTAGCTTTATAATATAATCCCATTAATGTATTTAAAAATAATGTTATCAGGCCACATCCTAAATAATTTAAACACAGGTTGGACATAAGCAATTGGAATTGAAATCTGTAACAAATCTGAAAGTGGCCTATGTCTGATCTCAAAAAATCAGATACGATATGGTTTTGGTGGATTACATCAAAATCCGATGTATTTTTCTGTTAAATGCAAACATCATCATTTTTTCTTATTTTCTCACTACTATGTTATCCCTTCAGCTTTTCCTTAGGTTGTCTACAGATAGCTAAGAGTTTCTGTTAGTATGTCAATCAAGGACAGGTAGCTTGAGTTTATATATGTAAAACATTAAAACCACAGACAAGTGACGTGGATAACATTAATCTTTTCATTACAATGGCACCTGTGAAGTGGGATATATTAGACAGCAAGTGAACTGTCAGTTTTTGAAGGTCATGTGTTAGAAGCAGGAAAAATGGGCAAATGTAAGGATGTGACAGACTTTGACATGGGCCAAATTATCATGGCTAGACGACTGGGTCAGTACATCTCCAAGTGCACAGGTCTTGTAGGGTATCCTTGTTTTGCAGTGGTTAGTAAATACTAAAAGTGGTCAAAGTAAGGACAACTGTGAACTGACGACAGAGTCATGGGCACCCAAGGCTCACTGATGGGGCACGATGGCTAGCCTGTCTGGCCTGATCTCACTGAAAAGCTACAGTAGCACAAATTGCTGAAAAACTTAATGCTGGCCATGAGTGAAAGGTGTCAGAACATACAGTGCATCGCAGCTTGCTCCAAATCGGGTTACAAAGCTACAGACCGGTCAGGGTGCCCAAGCTGCCCACTGTCCACCAGGAAAACTGTCTACAATGGGCATGTGAGTGTCAGAACTGGGCCATGAATCAATGGAAGAAAGTGGCCTGGTCTAATGAATCACATTTTCTTTTAGGTTATGTGGAGGGCAGGGTGCAAATGTGTCATTTACCTGTGTAAGATGTGGTAGCAAGATGCACTATGGGAAGAAGGCAAGCCAGCAAAGGCATTATGATGCTCTGGGCAATGTTCTTCTAGAAAACTTTGGAACAAGGCATTTGTGTTGGATGCTACTTTGACATGTACTACCTGCATAAAGATTGCTGAAGACCATGTACACTCCTTCATGACAGTGGTTTAACCTGATGGCAGTGGCTTCTTTCAGCAGGATACGTTACCATGCTGCAAAATTATTTAAGAATAATTTGAGGAATATAACAAAGACTTCAAGTTGTTGACATGGCCACCAAATTCCCCTGATCTCAATCTGATCGAAGATTTTTGGATACGCTGGAAAAACAAGTCTGATCAAAGTAGGGCCCACCATGCAATTTATAGGACTTACTGGATCGGGTACTTGGTGAAAGACACCACAGAACACCTTCAAAGGCCTTGTCTTGCTAGTTACTGCACAAAAGTTAACACTGCTGCAGAGCTGATATAACATTCTCAAACCATGCGTTGGTAGGGCAGGCCAGAGTCTATCCTGGCGATGGTTGCTGCCTTTTGCCCAGTCATACAGGCACCTGGTGACCCTGAATTGGGTTAAGTGAATGTGAAAATGTTACGTTATTTACTTCATATACTGGCAATACACAAACAATTGTAATATTTCTGCATTATGTCTGAGGCATCATATTATGTATTGTAATACATTCTTGCTTATCACTGCCCTGGAGAGTAGTGACGATTTGCTTGTTGGTTAGACATGCAAGTAAGAATTTCACTTTACTCTGTGTACATGACAATATTCATACTATTACTAATACTACAGCTACACAACACTGATAGTCTGCCTATCAACAGACAACCTAATACACTTAATTTTTCTGCTAAATTTCAGACCTCAATATTTTCTATTTTACTGGAGCTGGGGTTTAAAGACTACAAAGCAATAATAAAAAGCCATAAGAAAGATGGCAAACACTCTATGGAAGAAACAAGGAATCAGTAATTCCACTTCGAGTAAAATGTTTACGGGAATAAAAAGAAAACAAAAACTCCATGTACAGCACTTCTCAACCGCAACCCATGGTAATAGACATTGTGAACCTGGTTTATCCTTCTTCAGGACACTAGTCAAAAAATTGTGAAGCCGTGAGTCACTCACAAGACCAGTAGGCCATAATGAATATTCCAGATGTCTTCTAAACAGGTGTTAACATTGTATGTGGCCAGAGCTAGTGAATGAGGAACACTGGATTTACAGTTATGACTTTCTCACATTCTTAAGTTTGGCTCATTTCCTTTAATCATCACACTTGTAGCATTTATTTTCATAAATTCTGCAAATTCAGACTTATGGTGGGTTGCTACAAAGAACGTGTTTTAGCTGATCATGTCACTTTTTAACATATTAAAGGATAAGTTTGGTATTTTTCAAGACAAAGTTATTTCTTCACTTGCATTTGCTACATGAAGTTTTTTTTTTATCAATTTCAAAAAATAAAAAGCCTGTCCTGCTGTTTTATAGTGGAGTTTCATGGGGCTTGAGGTGCAACCAGAAAATATAAGCCTAAAAACTTAAAAGTGACAAAAGTTCTGATATAAGAAAACGCGCCTTTCGTATTTCCAAGGCATGTTTATGACAACAAAAGGGATCTGGAAATCTTTACTTTATCTCATATTCCTGGTAATATATTTCTTCAGATAAAGATATGCTTTCTATTTGCTTTTGTAAGTTCTCACATAAACATGGCAATAAAATTAACCACATGGAACAAACAGTTTACTCTAATTTGGCCTTTTGTGAGGAAACCATATCCCAGTGGGTGAAAGGTTACTGCGGAAGAAGACAGAGTCAGTATCTGTTATGTTTGTGCTGGATTATGGCACACACTATATATATATATACAGTAATATGGTGAAGTGATACATAGCAGGGCTATTGATCCAATAAGAAATAATGGAAAACATTGTTAAGGTGGACTGAGCATTGCATCTGCTGTAATGCAGTTAGCTTTTTATTTATATGTAGGGAATTTCACATTAAAATAACAATAAAAAGTATAGTACAATACTGACAGCGCAATTGCTTTGTATACAAGAAACACGAGATAGATGTGTTGTATGAGGGAGCTATTGCATTCGCTACTTCCGATTATATCTGCTATATCCCATTTTCCGACTCTGTTATGACCTTATGGGACCAATGGTAGCGTATGTGGTCAGATGTTGCCTGAATGAATGATTTGTGGCGCATAGTTGTAAAGGCCTTCTGACTAGGAGAGGTACCACTAACCAACCCAGTTGGGATGCCTGATAATCTATATCCTTTACAATGGCGTGCAAGGAACCATCCACCCCGGCTTTGGATCCCAGCTAACCTGTGCCATCAGTGACAATATATTTTTTTAATTATGCATTAATTTAAAAATGTGTCCATGCATGCATTCTTTTTTGAGAGAGTGCCCTTTTTTTTTTCAAGGTTAGTGATAGTGAAAGATTAGGGTAAATAAGCAAATAATCGGCATGGTGGGGTGCCTATGTATATACAAATATATAACACCACATATAACAGGAATGACACATAGTTACCTCACAGTTCTAAATACCAAGGGTCAAGTTCTAACTCGGGCACTGCTGGAGTGGATTCTGTATATTCTTCAGATGTGTATTAACTTTTTGTGGGATTGAAATGAACAGCACTCAATGTTTCCAGTGTGAGTTAATGTGGGTGAATGTTTCCCATTGTATCTGGCATCCTATCCTTGGTTGGCACCTGGCCTACAGTCTGATGCTTGTTGGATACTCCCTGGCTCCCTATGACCGTGTAGTGCAACAAGCAGCTACTGATAATGGATGGATATATGAATATCTATAAATAGCTTAGTCTTGTTTCAAAACCTCTCAACCAGCAGAGATTTGTTGAAAATGTCATGAGATTTATATATAAGCACTGCAGGAGAAACAAAATAAGATCCGAGAAATTGTGACAGCACAGGAACTGGATGTCTAATTCATGAAGACAGACATTCATTTGAGCTTAAATTTGATTGTTGCTAAAGAAAAACTGGAGTTTATATCATAGAAGCAGAATGTTCCATCAGTCACAGGATAACAAATGAAACTAAATCATATGCCAATGCTTATAATGTACACACAAACAAAGCCTAAAGACCCCTCATACAGACAGGAAATTCCAGGTCACCCAGCATCAACTGGCAATAACTGCCAAAAACAGAAAGTGCTATTAGTTATAGTGGATAATGATTGGAATGGACTGCTAAATGAGCAGACAGCCAATTGTTCATATTGTTGACAATTTTGTGTTAAAAAATTGTTTGGTGTCCTACTAAAATAAAAGTGGCAAACAATATGTCAGTTACCTGGCAGTGTTATGTTAGCCATTGAAAGAAACACGGCAGCATTTGAACTGTAAATATCATAGCATTGCGCAATGACAATACCATTAATTAGGCAGAATAAACTCTACAATAAACAGCAAGTGTGGGCAGCACAGTGGCACAGTGGTAGCGCTGCTGCCTCGCAGTTAGGAGACCTGGGTTTGCTTCCTGGGTCCTCCCTATGTGGAGTTTGCATGTTCTCCCCGTGTCTGCATGGGTTTCCTCTGGGTGCTCTGGTTTCCTCCCACAGTCCAAAGACATGCAGGCTAGGTGCCTTGGCGATTCTAAATTGTCCCTAGTTTGTGCTTGGTGTGTGTGTCCTGCGGTGGGCTGGCACCCTGTCCGGGTTTTGTTTCCTGCCTTGCGCCCTGTGTTGGCTGGGATTGGCTCCAGCAGACCCTCGTGACTCTGTAGTTAGGATATAGCGGGTTGGATAATGGATGGATGGATGGATTCTTAATATGGAGAGGGGGGATCCTGGCTTTTGACACCTCACTAATATGCACACTGCTTTAACTTCTAATGGATAGCCTCTGGCATGTTTTAAACTACTGTATGTATGTAAAGGACATTGGTAAGCAAATTGCATTTGTGATTTCTGCATAAGTACTGACTTTAAGAGCTGGGGATCTAAGCCGGTCTGGGCATGCAGCGCTGGGCTGGGAAATGTGCTCCTATGATTGAGGATTTTAGTACAAAATAAGTACAGCTAGCCTTAGGAAATGGTACATTACAGCTCACAGGGCTTATTATAGTAAGTTACTTACACATGCAATGTCACTTCTAATGCCAATCTTAAATTGCAGTATCATTCACTCTTGATCTTGAAACCTCTGCACCCTGAGCTTTACATTACTTCAGGCCATTGTAATAGAATTCAGTGAATCTTAGCTGCATAAAGTCAGGGATTCTTAACCATGAGTGTTATATGCTCTGTTAAAATGGTATTTTTTACAAGTGTTGCTGGAAACGTACCAGGCTTTACCATTGCTTATAATATCTAATTTTAGCACAAACAATTTTGAAAGAGTTAGAAGCTCACTTGTGGATTCAGACTGAATTCAGCTTGTCCTAAATTTGGCAAGATGATTCTGTCAAACATGCATACAGAGAAACTGAAAAAAGAGTATCATCATAGAAACCTCAACTGGTGCACCTAAAATAAAAACTTAACTTTTTGCATTTCTGTACCCCAGCAACACCACAGCCCATAAATAATGTGGCTCAGAAGGTCCAAAGCCGGTCCACCTAATGGCTGCCTAACAGATTAGTTTTCTTCACAGTGAATGTTACAACAAACAAAATCACAAACTCTCACTAAAAGTGAGGTACACTTCCAGGATTCCGGCTCTTTTCTTTCAGTTTTGGTGTAGTTCGCTTCTAGACCTTCTATTTTAAGCAATGTTTTGGAATTCAAATTCAACGTGAATTGCTAATGAAACCGCTTTTTTTATAGTGTTTGCCTCTCTACCTCTCAGTTGCTTTAATGGCCATTATTTGAGTTTACCTACACTGGCCAATTAGATTCCTTTCCTCCACTTTGTATTTCTCTATTTGGAGGTAATGGAGCAGACATTTTAAAGCCAGATGCCCTTCCTGACACTAACCTTATTTAGTCACCTTCTGATATATGCAGGTCAAATGGATGGGGCACATAACTTTCACTGTTCAGATCAACAAATTGCAAAAACAACTATCAGACAAGTACAGAGTTATTCTGTGCAACCAAGTGAAACAGACAAAAGAATCTCACACATAATCACATCATATTAAAGATAACTTTCTTTGAGCAATACAGTATATTGAAATCGAGATTGCAAGTCATTCAATTTTCATTTAGTAAATGTCTTGTAGTAGAATTTAAATGAAACTTTTCAGATGTAATGGTGCCATAAACTACTTCTTTAGTGTAATTTATGGGGACTTTTTCATTTCTATTATGCAATGAGACCAGTTAAGATACTCTGTGATTGACAGTAGGTAAGAATCGCAACAAAAAAAATTTATAGATTACTTTATAATGTACATTTGTATAAGTGTAGTCCATTTTAGTTTTAATGAACTAAAATCAGCCAGCACAGGACAGGTTATTTGTTTAAATGAAAATACAATTGAAAATGAGAGACAATGGTCTTTGTTGTAAATTATAAAAACAAAATAACATGGTACTGAACTATTTCTTAAATAAATTATACAGTATTTATTCATAGTTTAGCACAGAAAATAAAATTCCTACTGGGCAGCACATGTCTGTTCTTGTGCATGCCTTCACTGTTGTGTTTTCTTAAATTCTTCTATTTGCCCTAATTACTAAAGTCTTGGACTTTAAACTACAAAGTCGCCTGTAGTGATTCAGGAGGTGAAATGAGTGAAAAGGGAGTGAGAAAAATCAAGGTCAAAATGCAGGCAAGGTTCAGAAACTAAGAAGTCAAAAAGAGAGCCAACACATAGTTTAAAAATGAAAGGTCAACTAAAAAGCAAATTAGACAATGTCTATATGGTGTAACATTCAGTGTGTTTGGAGAATTAGTCAAATGATTTGAGAGCTAGAGCATTTTAATTTTATAACTACTTTATAGTCAGTTATCACATTCTTGTTTTTTAATTATTTTTGTAACAGCAAGTCACATTAAAAAAATAACAGTAATAATAAAATACAATTACATATGTTAGTGGACTACACCGAACCTATGCTTTTTAGCAGTACTTTACAATGTCATCTAGTTAAAAATGTAGCCTAAACAGACTTGTGGTAGCTCAATAGTTTTTGTAGAAGGCAGATTCCAATACAATTGAAAATGACATTAATTGATATACTAATTGTTAGTTGTGGAGGGTCTGTGACAATAAGTCAGACTTCTTAGCCATATCAAATATGAAAGAAGCAAGGGGCATTCAAAAATGTATCTACCTCAGTAGGAAAGAAAAGAGTTTTCAAAAGATTTTTGTTTTATTTTTCAGTATAGTCCCCTGATAACTCTATACACTTCATCCACTTTTCCTGCAATGACTTTAACCCCTTTAAAAAAAGAAGTTTTATTTTTAAACCAGGACGTCACAGCTGCCTTGATGTATTCATCACAAAACCGCTGTCCATGGAGAGATTTCTTCAAATTTCGGAACAGGAAATAATCTGAGGGAGCCACGTCAATATTGTAGGGTGGAAGGTTCAGCTGCTGGAACCTACATTCTCAGATGGCAGCCTGTGATTGACATGACATGTGAATTGTCCTGAAGAAGCAATACACCTGCTGTGAGTTTTCCTTATCTTTAGTCCTTGATTGACTCCTGCAAAGCTATCATTGTGTTGGCGTAACTCTCCCCAGTTATGTTTGAATTGTGTGGCATGAACTCCAGAAGAAAAAGTCCTTTAATATTCCATTTGACAGTTGCCCTGACTTTGCCTGCAGATCCTTCTGTCTTTAACTCTTTTGGAGTGTGGAATGACTTGTGCTTCCACTGCATTGATTCCACTTTGGACTCTGTGGATCCACTTTAGGATCTCTGTGATGGACCCAAGTCTCATCTCCCAGTCACCAAACGATAAAAAAATTTTACTTTGTCTTTACAGAGCATCTCCAAATTTTTCTGATAGCACTGGAGCCTCGTGGACTTCTGACCTGATGTCAACATTCTTGGAACCCATCCTGCACTGACCTTTGACATGCCGAACTTTTCATGAATTATTTTCCAAACTGTACCTACTGAGATGCCCATTTCTTCAGCTATTTGGGAAACCTTAATTTGCTTGTCTGACAAAATTTAATCCTCGACTTTCTTGCACATTTCTGTGGAAGTTGCTTCCACAGGCCGTCCAGTGTGAGGGTCATCTTCAATGGACTCTTTACCTCCTTTGGCTTTTTCCCTTCTTTTGTTTTAATGTTATCACTGAACATTGCTCCAAATCTAGCATTTTTCGCACGAGGACTCTCCTGACATCCTGTCTCTTGGAATGTTAGACTCGCACTGAGCCACAACTGTGCATGAGTAACCCTGAGACATGTCACAACAGGCCAAAACATGTTTCAACATGCTTGCTACTTTCTTTCATACTCAGGGAGATAAATTATTGAACACCCCTCAAAGTACTTGATAAAGAGTTCAAATCTAATAATAATTCATTACATTTATATAGCACTTTTCTCAGTACTCAAAGCACTATCCACACAGGGAGGAACCAGGAAGCAAACCCACAATCTTCCACAGTCTCCTTACTGCAAAGCAGCAGCACTACCACTGCGCCACCTGTGAGGACAAATCTCTGTTGAAGTCACAGTGTAAAATTGTTGGCTACTTCAAAAATAATGGAAACCAGGTCTAAAGGTTTGCAGATACAGTCGACCCTTGATATACGACCGGCCTGACATGTGAACAACTTGGTTTACGACCAAAATTTTTGTTTTGAATTACGACCAACATCTTGCGGTATGACCCAAATGCGGTCACGTGTATCCGCTTGTGTGATTGTAAACAAACAGCCGAGAGCATTTGTAAGCATCAGTCGGAGCCCAGATACATGTGTTTGTGGACGTAATTTCGGTCAGTGTGGTGATTTATGTAATTTTTTTCGATAATTGCTAAGGAAGGAAGAGAAGGTAAAGAAGGCGATCACAATTGAAACGAAGAAGGAAATTGTGTGGAAATATGAGAATGGCGTTCGTGTGACCGATCTCTCTAATATGTACAGCATGTCGAAATCCACCATCTCGACAATTTTACAAAGAAAAGATTTGTATAAGGAGGCTCCTTCCAAACAATGACCACCTTCCATTTCATTCTCCTCCTCCTTCCTTCCTGCAAGCCAAAGATGTCAACTTAAATGGTGAGTACAGTATGAAATTGTTGTTTCTGGTAGGCTAGGCACTTTTTATAACTTTTTGGTTAGTACATTAGAACAATTATTGGTGTTTTTGGTAAATTATGCACATTATACAACCCTTTTTTATTAAAAAAGTTAAGTAAGTGTTGCTGTGGGAGGTTTGGAACACATTAAGGGCATTTCCATTATTTCTTATGGGAAAAATAGTCTTGACGTACAACCAACTTGAGTTACAACCAGCCCTCGTGAACTAATTGAGTTCGTAAGTCAAGGGTCCACTGTAAATTATACTGTCAAAGAAATAATGAATCAATATAATGTGTAGATAATGTAGTCATGCAGTTGTTTTTAGTGTAATGCACAAATTTGTTCATTCTATCCTTACAGAGAAAAACTTACATTATTCCTTTCTTACATTTATTTCTAGAAAAATAACTTTTTTAACGTGTAGAAGGAGAAAATGTAACAAACATACAAGTAGAAGTGACCTTAGTCAAGACAAAATTGGTGAAGACTAGTCAAAAAAATAGCAACTCTGTATAAAAATGGGAATAGCTACAGAAGAAGAAGAAGAAACTAATATGTAATTGAAGTCACAGAATGTTTCTGCTTTAAGACAGGCAAGAGTACAAATTTGCTAATGTTTTTAATTGGAGATTTTGAAATTTCAAGTATTTGTACATTAGAACATTAGGAAAATCATGCTTTATTTGAGATATCTCAATGAAACTGAACTTTATCAACAAGTTTCCTTGAAGAATAAGTATGCCAGATTTCAAAAAGCTCAGTCCACTTGGAGCTATGTTGTTTCATGCAGACGGACGGATGGACAGACAGGCAGACATGGCAACCACTCTTTTGGTACTTTTTTGCATTAGCAAATGCACCTAAAAAGGCCAGAAGCTACAGTAAATGAACAGAGTTTTTCCAAACCAAAAGATAAAGCTTTGATCTGTAAGGGAAAGGGTTTGCACCCAGAAGCTCGGATGCCTGGATTTACTATACCTCTATCTTTTATACTTCGAAGATGAAATCACTTTCAGGAGTGCTGGCAATCATGTGGCTGACAACAATCACCAAATAGAACAATGAATATGCCATGTAGAACAAAATGGGCATTGCCCATTCTGCTAGGCTTTAGTGGAACACAAGGCTTGTTAACATAGCAGATTTAACAGGGATGCAGACATCTAGCTTCATCAAACCTCAACTTACATTCCAAACTAAGTGGCTGGACTGCAGTTCAATGTCAGCCCTGTGCTTCACCTGATAACAAAAGTGTAAATCAGAGTGGAACTTACACCTGTTCAGAGACGCAATACAGACTGGATACCCTAGTCCAAACAAAGAGCTACAATTCAAAAAGTAAAATTGTGACAGACAAAATAACGCGCCAATGAGCAGGCCCTGATTATGTAACTTGAAGTGACTTTAACCTAATCACAAGAGGTTATACCTTCCTTAAAAAACTAGCTGCACTCATCTGTTGGCACTCTCCAAAATGACCTCTTGCATTCTCTGAAACCTAAAAGCTGATGAGCGCTCTCTCTTTGGGGAGCAGAAAGCTGACAATCTCTTTAAAGACATGAAAACTGAGATTCCCTCTGCCAAGCCAAGCTCTATGCCAGCAACTGAGCTCAGTCTGAGAAGACTGAGAAGCAGCCATTACTTCAAGAAGAGAGCTCCAGTATGTAAATTCTTGTGCAAGTAAGAGTAATGCTTTTCCTTATGAAGTTGCAGAGGACACAACAAAGAACTTCACTGAGAAAACTCACAGCATACCACAAAGGACAATGTTGCAAAGTGAAAGAGTGCACTCCAACGCAAGAAAAATCTTTCACTTGAATCTGGAGAAATAAGAGCAACAACTCCACATAATACCAGACATCATCCTTAAAAACTCGGTATTGTAAACTGTTTATCTGTGCCAAGTTAAATTAGAATCCTAAATAACCAGTAAACAGGCAGCCTCTTCTGTGTTACATGTTTGTCTGTCTTATGTCCTCTTTTATGTCCTGTCCTGTCCCCATTCTGATGATGTGGGCCATGTCATAGTTCTCATTTTTTAACAAACATAGACATGTTCAAGTAAATGCTCATTCTAAAATTAAACAAAAAGTAAAACTATGCAGTTATCAAATTTCTATAATCTTCCTGTTTTCTAAAATGAGTGTGTTTTGAGTTACCTTGATATAAGTCTAATGTCTAGAGACCACCTCCTACAGCAGAGAAAGGTGAGGTAAATAAAGTAGGAACCTAACCTAATTATTAAATTAATTACTAGCATTACTGAAGGAAAAGCTAATAATTAATTAACAAAGAAACTCTCTTTTATATTTATACAGCCACAATGCATTTTAGGCACCAAATGGTGGCAATTGTTATAAAATGGTGTACCAAAATGGCACCTCTGTGATGCCACAAAAATAAGAATAACTTAGAAAAAGACAAATGTATTTCACAAACTCCATAATTATTTCACCCTTTAGTGTTATTTTGTACTACTCCATATTGTAACCATTCCTTCCTTTTAAAACATTCTTTTTTTTTTACTTTGTTCTCCTGGATTATGATTTGAGTGAGGCTCTTTTGGTACCCAGGAGGTATTTTAATTGAACTAACCTTTTTCATCGGGTCAATGGTTGCAGCTTTCTTTCAATATTCTTTTTTTTGTGTGTGTGTTTTTTTTCATCTTTCACTTTAGGTAAACTGTAAGATTTTTGTGACATTGTGAAAGATCACCAATATACTGTGTTATGTTGCAATGCAACGTTTGGAAAGAATACACCAAACAACATGTTTGTCATAGTTTAGCCTCGGCCATATTCCTCACATGCTAACATGTAATTTAATCTGTATAAAAGGATGCAAACCATGAAACGTGCCAGAACTTGGCACTAACTCTAACCAGGAACGCATGGCATGCAGTGCTGTCAACTGCAATGAAAGGATACTGCATTCCAGCATTTCCCACAAGCATTAAGTTTTCATGTAGGAATAGCCATTTTGCTTGACCAAAGAAAAAGAAAAAGAAGTTCTAGTATGTTCTAATTTAATCCCCATGCTGATGATGTAGGCCATGTCATAGTTTTCATTTTTATCAAACATAGACATGTTCAAGTAAATGCTCATTCTAAAATTAAACAAAAAGTACCAAAACTTTACTTCTTTTTTAAACTGTAAAATACTCAGCAAAAGGCAGGAACAAACACTGGATGGGGTGCCAATTAATCCCAGGGTATACCATCACTTCTATACCAATATTCACTCATAAGAGGTCTTTTAAATGTTGCTGATTAGCCTAATATACACATCTTAGGGATAAATAAGTAAATCTTGAGAAATCTGAGGAGACCCATGCAGATATAGAGAGAACATACTAACTTCTCATAGACAGTGTAGAGCTGTGCTAACTGCTGCACCAGTGTACAGTCTGGATACAGAATTTTTAGTTTTAGTTTTTTTATGAAGCAAAGCTAGGAAATAAAATCATTTACTTTTAATCTAAGCGTATGTAAGTTATTTTAAGGGATACATTTTTAATCAAAAACACCAGAAGATTATGAATTAAAAAGCTAGTAGAATCTTATTATACAGAAAATTAAGTACCACATATTATCCACCGTGTAATCTTTATGGTAAACAGGATACTTGTCATAGCACTAGGGTTTTGCTTCCAAACAGTAACATTAAGAATTTAAAGGGGAAAACAACAATCCCAACATTATTATCCAGCCGACTGGTAAACAGAACTATCAAATTCTGCCTTATCACAAATCCAGCTTTTCTCAATCTGCTACTTACTATTAAGGGATTTAACTGCACAGTGAATTTTTGTGCCATCTTTATCCAAAAGCGTTCCATGGAAAACACAGCCAAAATGACCTAAATAATGCAAAAATAATAATAAGTACATTGTAACAATTTTTTATATTATAAAATGTACACAAACAAATAAATAAATACAATCAATCAATATAAATATATATTTATATCTATCTATCTATCTATCTATCTATCTATCTATCTATCTATCTATCTATCTATCTATCTATCTATCTATCTATCTATACATATACATTTATATATATATATAGTTAGTGTTTATACATACTGGATACATATTTTACATTGTCATATGTATACATCTAAATAAATATATACAGTACATACACATGCTTATTTAATATTTTTCATATATACCTAAGACATTTTTTATTAAGTACTTACTGATCAGTACATTTTCCAATTTTAATTTAAAAACTTAAATCATAACACTGAACACTCAGCCTACAGAAGAGGAGCAGAATTTCATGCGGCTACTGCACTATCAACTTCTTGCAGCTGGCAGTATAGGATTACAACTGAAGGGGATTCAGTGGCTTACCAAAGAGTGAGGAATTTACCGCACAATTAAGTGTTTTATTAGAATAAATCCTCCAGCTTTCCTCTGCAATCAAAGCACACGCAGAGAAATGCCAACACACATGTCAGTGAATGAATGGTTTTTTGAACTTTGGTATTATGGCCAAGCTTTAGGCTGTGAAAAGAAGTGAATGTTCTGTAGATCCAAAACCAATTGAAGGTTGTTTAGCTCTTCAATAAGTTAGTTCACACGCAAGGTGAATTACTCATTTTGTAATAGGAATGTATTTAACTGGTGTCTGGAGGACAATTTTACAGTTTATATTATTGATTATATTACTTATCAGTATGAAAGCTTTAATCATTGTGATCTTGCATGAACTTGACACCTTGCTTATGGCCTGGTTACACTGAATGTGTAACACTGCCAGGTGTTATGTGGACATCCCCTTGGCCTGGGCTAACTGCTCCTCAACAATGAGGATTTTGTGAGCCAGATCACCCTTGGGGAATCGTGCTACATGGCTGTAGTGCAGTAAATGATGCTCCTTCACAGTGCAGATAATGTGCCTCCTAGAGGTACCCATGGATTCTCTGAAGAGACACAGTACCAAAGGAGTCCAGTCTTTGTCACAGGTCACTGGATAGCATCCATGTCTCACAACCGTCTAGCAAGACATGAAGCACCAGGACTCTAAAGACTTGGACCTTTGACCTTTTGCAGAGATATCAGGAGTGCCACACACCCCTTTACAGCTGCCTCACGATCCAACCCACGCTCTCCCAATCCATCTACTGACTTCAAAAAACATCTCCTTGAAAAGAAAAATAGTGGGCTTGCTTATATAACATTTCAATGTAACTGTTCCCACAAAAAACGTCTTGTGTCTACCTACCTCTTCCAATCACTTCATTGATGTGGAGGAGGAGGTCATCTCGAGCTATTACAACATGCTGTACTTCCTTGAGAAGTTCTGGATTTAAGCTGCTAATATCGATGTGAACACTGGAGGGAAGTAGTGGAGTAGCCAAGTCAGTGTCTCCACTTGAAAGCACTGGAGAGAGATCTGTGCGGGCATACTGGGGTGGTCGGCATGATTCAGTCTGAGACAAACTCTGGCTCTGATCTGGAAGGGAACCAAAACAAACCAATATAGAAACAGCACAGTCAAACAAAACAGTACACAACATTATTCACTCAGCCACTACGTAACAATGAGATACGTGTTTAGGAATTAGCATTTGCATTGATACTTTACCAGATGTCTCAAGAACCAGGAGGAACCAAGCTTCTTCTTAATGTTAATGGACTGAACTGAGCCACAACATTTTTATGGCTGGTTGCATAAGCTTTCAGAAGAAACACACATGCAGATCATGGCATGAGTCTTGAGTGAAGTCTAATGTATGTTGCTTTGTAGACTATTTTGAAACACTTAGTGTACTTGTGAACTTCTTTGTTTTGTGCAACACTTTAATTTAGTATGAAATGTTGCAATACAATAAGTACTGGACCAAAGATGGAAGTGCTTGCACTTACGAGCAGCACTCAATGTGACTTGGAAAGTTTAATAAGTAATCGAGTTTGACCATGTCGATGAGTATCACAAAGAAACAATGCAAGAATGTGAATTCAAAAAGCATATTAAAGTATCAAAAAGAATAATGTAACAGCGGAGTAAAGTGGTTAAGCACAAAAATATAGCTCTTATGTTTAATCTAATCAATATTCAGGTAATGTGTCTTCTATAATTCTGGCTTGCAATGTAAAAACATCTGAAACAAAATCAACAGTCTCCTTCTAGCTTCTAATGTCAGTGAAAATGTTGCACTTATGAAGCACCACCTACTTTTTTTAAGCATTTCCATAATGTCATTCTACAATTTATCTATAAAAGTACCTTTAACCTGAGTATTAATATTATATCATAATATACCCCTCGACAAATAATATTTTGAAAATTTAACACCTTCATCACTATTGTCCCAAAAACATAACTTTCAAATCAATAACCTGTGAAAATCAACATTTGTAGCTATATCTACCAACTTAAACTACTGTTCTCTTATTTTTCATTATTTTAAGACCTTATACAAGTGCATCAATGCATTGTTTCCTATACAAATAAAATATTATAAGCAAATTTGTAAACAGAAAAAGCAACATAATCCTTGTTCAAGTAAAATCCACAACCTCCTACAATATGTACTACACAAAAAAAAGAAATTCCTTTCAGGATTATTTTAAAAACACTGTGTGGGTTTTAATGAAACTGGGGATTTAAAAGAATTAAAATTAAACAATTACATTAAGGATGCTAAGATATCATAATTCTATAACCTACGATCCGCATTTGGCCAAGATATCAAAGGCTTTAATTTTGTGTCTCATTTTTGACAAGTGTTTTCAGGTTCCCTAATCCTTCTGATCTTATAATATTACATAAATATGCAAGACTGGACAACAAATGAGAATGTACCTAGAGATTAGTGCTACATTTTCTAGGTCAGTATTCATTATAAGCAAAAATAGTGTACTGTCAGTCAAACAGTATTATTTAGCAATTTGGTTGCTTAGCAGGGAGTTGCCGACAACTCACTGTCCATGGACCCCAGTTTGAAGGCATTCTATGTGGATTGTGTAAGCTGTCTGTGTGTTCATGTCTATTTTCTCTTTTCTAGTTAACCACTGTGCTTTTAGTTTATCCTATACAAAGATAACATTTATAGTACAGTTTGGAAACATAGCCAAGCATAAGTGTAAGTATGTGCATTCTGGCCTTGCTAGTTTTGTTTGTTATATGAGTTTGTTCCCTAAGCCTGTGTAATGAAAAATGAGATTTGGAAAATGGATAGACAGATGATTCATTTTATTGAAAAAATGTAAGAATAATCTAAATATACTCTTCATGGACTGCTTACATTCAAACTGCATATACCCAACACTTCATTTTTTGAGCATACTTAATCCAACTGTGAGGTGGCAAAGAGATGGAGGCAGAAAACAGCCCTGTAAGGGACATAGAGAAACTCAAGCATACACCACACTTACCCTTACTGGACTGATTTGAACTTGAAAACTAACCTAAAAAGTAAAGAGTACCTGGAGGAAAATGTACACAGTTATACTCTATTTTTTTGTGTTGGTACATTTATTGATTGTGTTTATCTCAAGACATTTTTTCTCATCTTCACATATGGATAAAATGAGCAATCTCTTGTTTCTAAGACTGAATGACGTTTTAACTTCCTTACAAGTTATGGTGTGACTTTTTAGGTTTACAGTCACTATAAAGATTGTCATGTTAACTTGAATATGCTGCTGAGGAAGTTGCTTATGCTTGCAAAGTGCTAGTCTACTTCATTCATTCTGGATTTGTGGATAAAAAGTGAAACTGATGAGTGGATGTCTGTTTTCCAAAATGAGTAAAAAAGTTTTTGCTTTGAGATGATCAAGATCATTTTTGTTACTTTACTTGAATTTAACAGAGACAACAATATTAATAATGAATAACGATGAATTGAAATAGAAATAAAAAAATCAAATCTTTTCTTGCTCTGATTGCCTTTATCTTTATGTGTCTATTCCAATTCTCCTTGAAAGATATTTCATGCCATTTAAAGTACATTGCTATTATAGGAAAGCAGTTTTATACACAACAATCTAAATATTAAATCAATATTCATACATTAGCTGCATAGAAACAATTTTATTGAAAGCAGACACTTACACAGCATGCAAATGGAGAGTGTCATTTAAAAAAAAAACAGTCTGCCATCATTTTATAGTAGTACAACAACCATACATACCCTCAAGCAAGGTTGTTCGATAATCAACTGATTCGTGGGAGACCATTTCATTGGTTGGGCTGACATTTCTTGCATTTGCCAGCATATCCAAGTTTTGAATGTTCGGTCTTCCATGAAACCAAACCATTCCTTCATCAAAATCTACACAAATCCGAAATAGCAAGAAACTGAGTTTGAAATAAAGGGTTTAAGAAACTTTATTACTATAGGAAATGTATAGTACGTTTACAGGTAAGCATGCATTTCTAGATATTGACAAACAGTAAAAAAATGCTAACTGTTCTTTAAAGTATTATACAGAATATCACAAGGTATAAAATTTATTTCCTTTGTTTTGCTGAACAATAATAAACACTTGTGTAGACCCTGCTACTACAACAAAAAAATTTACATTATCTGAAAGTCATTATGATTTAAAGTGCAGTTTTTGTGCTGACTAGTCAGCATTTTGCCCTTCTTATGTATGTACTGTAATGATACTGAAAACATGTCTTCCTGGACCTCTGCAGAGTGCCCCTCTTTGCTTTAGTTCCACTGTTTATTTGTTAAAAGGCTTATTCCATCTTTGAATGCTTCATTTTGAATGTTCTGTTTTGTAGACGTCTGTTGAGCCTTGTACGCAACTTGTAATTGTACACCTTTGAAGTTTCCCACTGACATGTGAGGAGCAGGTGTGACTATTCAGTTCAACTGGATTACATTTTTTGGATGCAGATCAGTCACCTGGTGTTTAAGTGTATCCTGTGCAAAGATAAAACTTACAGTACAGTTTGGAAACATATTTAAAAAACACCAATAGGATACCCCTGAGCTTATGCTGCCTTATAGCTTCATTGACCAAATTCAAATATTGTTCTGGTCACTCTTGAGTGAAGTTTTCCCTCACATATCCTATGAATGTGCATGTTAGGCTGAATTAGGCTGTCTGCCGACTATAAACTGGCCCTGTATGAGGGTGTGGGGTGTGCATTATGATGGACTGGCATCTCACCAAGGCTCCTGCCTAGTTCCTGGTACCGCCCAGTATAAGTCCATGACCGTTACCATGATATTCAGTTCAGTTCAGTCCAATTCAGTTTATTTTTGTATAGCGCTGTTCACAGAGTGCAGGCTCAGTAGGTAAATGAAATTACAAACTTACTAATTACATAATGAATACACATAGAGACACACACAGGAAGAAAAAAGCAGTTTCAAACTGACTAACATCAATATAACCCAGCAATATCTATCCATTAATATTATCCTTGAACTATGGCCAGTAGACAACAGAGGAGAAGAAAACAAAAACTCCAGTCAGCAGCATCCCTGGAGAAAATAAACCTCTAGTCATGTTGGGGGGGGTTAGGCTGTCCATGGTCAGTAATAAAAGATAAAAATCAGACACAGCCAGAAATGGAAAAATCGAGAGTAAGAATGGATGAATGGAATAAAGTATTTTAATGTAATGTAAAAACTGTGGATATGCGTAACTAGACTCTCAATGATTCAAGTTTTTTTTTTTTTGATGTGGCTCACTGACTGAGACAATTCATGGAAAAAAAATTGTGAAAATGAAACAGTAAGGATTAAGACAGAATTACTTGTGGAAACCTGATACAACATAAAAACAGTAGGAGGAGATAATTAGGGGGAAACAGAAAGAAAGTCACCACAAAGGGAAGACTGTAGGATATAGATATAGCTCCTGATAATAAATTATGGAGATAAATTACATTGTGTGGGTATATAATATACTGCGAACATAAAACAGAAAATTGTATGGATGAGCTAATTTATGTAAATAAGATGGCAAGGATAATGTGATGGAAAGTTAAATGAATGAAAGGCAACTAATGGCAACAATTTGAGGAAACAAGCTATAACTTCTGGAGATTAGGGAATAAAGCACAGAGTGAAATGGTAACAGCTGCACAAATGCACTAAAAATAAAAAAAACAAAACAAGATTAACTCATACGTGTATCATAATAATGTGATGGTGATATGTATAGCAGTTCTAATATCCATGATTTCATATTTCATGATAATCAAACAAACAAAGCTTTGCACTTGTCAAAATATTTGTAAGTCATGACTACACATTTTGCTTCCTATTCTGCATAAAAAAAAATCAAAATTCAGTTTAGCTGAGATCCAAGGAAGTACATTTAAAATGTGAAACAAAACGTTTATAAATGCATAAATTATATAAATTGAGATTTTGTATTTACCAGCTACTGCGATAGACTGGCGCCCTGTCCAGGGTTTGTTCTTGCTTTTCACCCTATGCTAGCTGGAAATGATTCCAGCCCTTCTGAAACCCTGGTCTGGACTGAGCCGGTTAGACAAGGGCATGACATGACATATCCACCAACTAAGAAATGTGTCCTAATATCAACAGGCAGACAAAGGGGTTAATAAGACAAACAAAGTTTACTGCATCAATCTCTGTGAGCTGAGCTCCAGAGCCTGCTACTACTTCAGTCTTAGTTTTAAATCCTGCCTGAAGACACTACTTTAGCCAAGCATACTTTGACCAGAGATGCTGATTAGTTGCACATATGGTATAAGCTTGCTGTTCATTTGTATAAAAATGCAACTGTTCTGTCTTTCTTCTCAGCTTCTTGTTGTGGCTATTGGTGCCACTGCTCTACTGCCAAGATGTTTTGCTGCTCTTGAAAAGACACCAATGATACTGGGAGCACTAGAATCAAATCATGGAAAGCTTTACTGTTGAAAGCCCAGAAGAGGGCAGATGGCCAGTTAGCTGAAGTCTCTATGACTGTGACTTTATCCGACTTTGTCTTTCATTGTGTCTGTTGTCAGATCATGAACCCCTCAAAGTTTTGTTTTTTCCAGGGATGATGCTGGCAGGAGTTTTTGTTTTTCTCATCTCTGTCGTAAACTGGGTATAGTTTAACAATTATGTTAATGGTCAGATATTGATAAGTTCCATGTTAAATCGGTTTGCAAGTGTTTATTTCTTTGGGTTTACACAAATCTGTGTCTTTTTATGTGTTCATTACATAATTAGTAATTTGTAAAGGTTGCAATTGTATTTATATGTAAAATTGCTACAGTCCTCTGTGCCTGTACTCAGCAAAGGAGCGCTACACACACACACACAAAAAAAAAAATCAGTTCATTTGGCTCATTCCATACTTACCCAATAGCCTTGACTACTTTGGGAACCGTTACGTTACAAGTCACGACTGTCAAAGGCTGATGCTGAGTGAGGATTTGCAATTGCCACATGCGCTTACTGTTTCAAACATTTAAAAGTTGGATTTATTTTTAGTTTCATGTTCAGTTATAACGCACCTTCAATCCGTTTCTTTTTTTTCATCCAGATGAAGATGGCAATCAAAAACAGGATTAAAACTGTGACAGACACCACCCCTGCAACAAGGCTTGTGTAATCCTGCTCTTTGGCTAGAAATACCTTTCCAAGGACAACTGATGAAACTGCCTGCTTCCACTACAACGATAAAGAAAAAAAACATTAAAGCTTTTAATTGTCATTAGAAAGTAAAAAGAGATTCATCTAATGATTGAATCTGCAGTGTTCTTGTCAGGCACCATGACATTCGTTACACAGCTTGCTCTCTGTAGGTCAAAGGCCACATGTGCATGAAACCTGCAAGAAGGAATTGTTCAGAGCAAATCGAATGTTCTGTCAATTCATCTGCTGGAGTGACACAGATGGCAGAATTATAACCACTTTAAATGTGACCTGTAGTCAAAGGCAATCTGATAAGAGTTTTCTTACTAATTCATCTCAAAATACAGGGGATTTTATGACATTCATATTTTCAATTATAGTTGGTTTAGGTATTTGAAAGAAAAAAAAATGATTGCATAACAGTTTAAAGAACCATAGTCAGTTTTATTTCTAGTTGTTAATTAAAAAAAAAAAGTTAAAAACAAAAATACATATGTACAAACTGGTCTAACCAATCACTTCCCACAATGTTTAATTTTTTACTCTACTTGACACAACATCATAAAGAAAATACATTGTGACTATTATACACTAAAAGTGATTAGGCATTTTCTAAATAATCTTATTTTCCTCATTGCTGCGCGTAGAGAGGGACTAAGGCCCCTGTGGCACCATCAGATTCAACAAGGAGTATAGTTTTTTGAAAAGAATTAATAATAATAGTAGTAGTAGTAATAATAAAAATAATAATAGTGATAATAATAGTATAATAATAATAATAATAAAATTAATAATAATAATAGCAGCAGTGTCACATGTAGAGAGTACAGTGAAACCTCTTACTTGCTTGTTTACCCAACATGCAATACCTTGGGACTATAATGTGCCATGAGAAACAAGAATGCATTAAAAGATAGATAGATAGATAGATAGATAGATAGATAGATAGATAGATAGATAGATAGATAGATAGATAGATAGATAGATATGAAAGGTATATGACAGGAAACTTAGATTCATGGGTGAAATGTTAAATATATTTGCTTTAATAGATTAAAAGCACCTCATACTACAGAGCTAAACAACTGTCTAATAATACTTGGTTGCTAAACACAGTATGTAAAGTAAATATGACTAATAAGTAGTGCACAACTAGATTTAGGTTGCTTTAAGACACACTGAAACCAGAGAATTAAATGATATAACAGGATTAAACCACACCCCACAGGTGGGTCTTTTCCTAAACTTGAACCAAAGCCCTCAACAAAATAAGTGGCAGCTCCCCTGCTGAGCTCTGTAACCTCGGCCATGACATGGGCAGTACTGTACTCTTTGCAAAAGAAACAACATAGTGTACTGTTGCAAATGAGTAACACATTTTAACCAAAAGATGTATAATATAAATGAACATCATAATAAGTCAAATCACATTCTCCATGTGCTTTTGTGGGGTTTTCTCTGGGAGCCCTGATTTTTCTATCTTCATTTGAAAGTTGTGAGAGTTAGGTTCACCAGCAAATGTAACTTTCCCCATGTGAGTACAGATGTACTGTATGTGTGCAAGTGGGTTTAACTGAAAACCTCAAAACTGAGAAGTTAAAATCCATTATTGCAGACTTGCTGACTATCAAAGGATTTAAACAAAATAAAACATATCTAATATGTTAATCATTCACTATGTTTCAGACACTTAACCTGAAACACTTTGATTTACTTAATGTTACCAGAGGATTGATTGATAACAAAAACAGAAGCTTCAAACAATAAACTTCTGAACAGTTCTTTAAAAACATTTTTAAACACTGATTGAGGGTGGTCTCCCCTAGACTTTCTCATATACTCAGATATGGGGATGAATATTTGAGGAGTAAACCACAAGACAATGATTATATTTTTATATTATGTACATTAAAGAACCATCAACAAGAAATCAAATTAATAATATATTGAACATTGTAAAATAAAGTTGCATAAATCGGATACTGCAGCTGCATGAATAAAAAACTACTACTTCCGGCTAGTGGAAATAGCTCAAAAGTTAATAGAAATCTATGTTTTGTACCTCATACTTGTATGCAAAATTTGGTTGACCTAAGTGAAAGCGTACTCAAGTTATCGTGTTTACACACACACACACACACGCACACATGCACACACACACACAGACATAATTCCAAAAATGGTATTTTCGGACTCAGGGAGGTCTAAAATGTCAAGATTCATCAAAATCTCAAAATCAAATTTTTGGATGAGTACAATACTTTCCCTATGAGAAAGTAAATTGGATTCAGGGAGGTCTAAAATGTCGAGATTCATCAAAATCTCCAGGTTGAATTTTGGGACGATTATAATACTTTCCCTATACTTCGTATACGAGAAAGTAAAAAGGTTTTAGATTCTCTACGGCAAAAAATAATGGTGCTATTTGCACTTTATCAGCATAAAGAAGTTAAGTTTTTGTGATTTATTTTTTTATCTGGATAAGTGAGGTTCCGAATCTGAAACTAGGGTATGCACTCGTATAGTGGTGTAGTGAAGGCATTCGACTCAAGCAAAATTTCAAAATAGCAGTTTTATCAATATTGCATTAATTTCTTGATGGTTCTTAAAGTAGGCTGGAACTCAACGGTATGCAACACTGGCACTTCTTCTAATTTCTACTTTGAGTACCAGAAACATTTGTTAGTGTACCAGTAAGTACTGCCACACTGTACCATCAGCACTTGAAGATTCAAAGGGACCACTGTTCAGTTGAATTGCATCATCACAGTTAAAGTTTAACATGGGGATTCCCTGGCCCATCGATTGAATATTAGTTTGTCACCATAAACAGACTACTGCAAGAATATGGTTACACTTCAAGCACTGATTGCACTGCAAACCAATGAAGAAAAACAGATCTTGAAATTAAAGTGTAATTAGAAAAGTCAGCAAATAAAGTAAAAGCATCTCAAATGTTGTTATGGCTAGCACTGAACATCTAGCATATGACTAATATGACTGAGACTACCACTACTTTTGTTCAGAAGGCTTGTGTGCTGCTCTTGGGTTGGACTGATGAAACGATTACTACTTCTAGCAGCAGTTTACCCATCCAGATGTGTCCAACTCTTGGTGGGCTTCGTTTTTAAATAAATAATTAATATTTTTTTAGCTGTACAACCTCCATGACTGGACAGCAATTGTCAAAGTTGTTATCCACTTTCATCTTTTATGAAAAATAGTCAGTAATCAATACATTACATATACAGTACATGCTGGTAAGGTAATTTAGCTCTGAGACTGGAAAAACTAAACACAGCAATTAAGAGAAAAGGAAATTTCAAGAAAAACATATTTGTTTTGAGATGTAAAAAACTTTGCTAAATTTGACTTGATACACCTAGAGCAGCTCTGTCAAAAAGAAAGGGCAATAGAAGCATTTAATTGACTAAAATGTATAAAACTTGTCAGTTAGTGAAGAGGGTTAGGACAGCCTCATATTCTCTGTATTCATTGTTGACGTTGAAGAGATTTATGTCCAACATGTTAATTAAACCAAAGTCATTATAGATTTTTTCCATAAAGGCAGCCAATTTTACTGATTAATCCTTTCATTGAAACCAATTAGTCAAATATTAGGGTCACTGGGACAAGATACCTACCTGAGCTGCAATAGGCACAAGAAAGAGAGCATCTCAATATATACTTACTATATAATAAAACACAAAGTGTGTGTGCATGTGCGTGTGTGTGTATGTGTGTGTATGTGGCCAGTCCCTATGAGCAATCTGATTGGTCAGCTTGGCTTTGATGATGCAATTGAAAGAGGAAGTATGAGTGTGAGACACACAAGGAGAAGAAACATCATAAGAGGCATGTTCAGAGAGTTGTCTTCAAAGACGGGAAGTATAAATGAGACAATGGCGAGAAAGGCAAAGTCTGAGAAAGAGGCTTTATGGTAAACCACTCGAGAGAGTCAAGAAGGGATCAGACACATGCAGATACAGAGGAGATGAAGGTACACGTACGACAAGAGATATCAAATATTTTAAAATCTATTATATATGGTAACATGGCAAGAATATGTATATGAATATTTTTGAGATTTATTTATTGAATCAGGCTAGCTGAAAAGGAAAAAACTACATGCAGCAACCCAGATGGTACCCACTATCCCATTATGATTATGCCAGATTTTGTGATTTATTTTTTTTATTTTTTACATAGCAAAATGATTAACAATATTATTTTATTTTATTATTGGCTTTGACCGCCATTTTAGCACCTCTGGTCATTGCCATTTTGTGGGTTTGACAGTCTTATTGTTGATAGCAATGCATTGTGTGACACCAGAAAGCTAAATGTTCTGATTTCACAGCCAGGATGTATAAAAGACAATGATGCACTCCTCCTGACATCCACGATTTTCTGTTCTTTCAAAAACAAACAAAAGGTAGCAGTATTAGGAGGAAGAGTTTCAAATGTCTGTTCAGGGCAAAAGACTTTTGTTATGATTTTCTTACTACAAATTCTGGTTAGAATTAATGGCAAATTAAGTTTGCTTTTCTCTCCCTCACTCTGATTTTGCCTTTTCTCTCTCTGACTTTTTGATTTTATTTCCTGGTCTATAAACAAACAATTTCCCTCATTCTTGGCACAACATATCTCCTCTCTAAGAGAGTATACTAGACAAACCCATCAAGGTATCTAGATGATAAGGGAAGAAAATAATTAGGCAAGAAATCAGGAAAGCCTCTAAATGAACCCAAGTGTGCCATAATTGTGATGTCAACAAATAACAGAGTTTTCATTTTTGAGACTGAGGTTGAGCAGTTCTTGATAGATTTCAAAGATGCCCCAACAATTCAACATATGGACAGTTCTATGTGAATTAGATTAAAAATGAGAAGTTCAGGTGATTTCAGAGGCAGAAAATAATTTAGCAACTAGAGTGTCAAGACAGGGCAGTTCACATTAGTGAGAGGATTATGGAAAGGTCCAAAAAGACAGTTTGTGGGACAGGAGTGATATTAACATCCATCCATTATGCAACCCGCTATATTCTAACTACAGGGTCACAGGGGTCTGCTGGAGCCAATCCCATCCAGCACAGGACGCAAGGCAGGAAACAAATCCTGGGCAGGGTGCCAGCCCACCATAGGGCACACACACACTTAGGGACAATTTCGGATCGCCAATACACCTAACCTACATGTATTTGGACTGTGGGAGGAAACCGAAGCACCCGCAGGAAACCCATGCAGACACGGGGAGAACATGCAAACTCCACGCAGGGAGAACCTGGGAAGAGAACCCGGGTCTCCTAACTGCAAGCCAGCAGCGCTACCACTGTGCCACCGTGCCGCCACGTGATATTAACATTATATGATAATTACTGCATGCTAACATATCATGAGGGACACTGGACTGGAAGAAACAGGAGCTGGAAATAGACTGAAATAAGAATATTTTAGATATACAGTACCAATAATGCTAGCATAATATCCAATGCAAAATTAAGGTTTACAAGATCTAATAATGAAGATAAAAGAGAAACAGCAGATGCTACGTAAAACTAGAACTAGAAACTAGTAAAATTAGAGTGAATGCTTCAATCTGCATTCAAAGTTTGCTTATAAAATGTTCGTTTTCTTCAATCTCATTAATTTGGTTTAGAGTGCAAGTTCAAAATAATAAACCCCTGAGCAATAGCTATTTAGAACTGTGTTCATAAAACACCACACACATACAAATAAACCAACAGGTTGTAAATATGATTAACAAAACCGTGCAGAGCTGAGTGTGCCATAAGGTCACATGAGTAAACTTGCTTGATTACTTTTTCCTTCAGATACGAGTGCTTACTGAGACTCAGCACACTGAGCATAGTATTAAAGTCACTGTACAAAGATAACAAACACATAATGGCACCCGTACTACTCTTACAAATTATACAAAACATTAATAATGCTAACATTAACCACAGCTGCGCTGGGAATGTACATTTTGAAATGTTTATTTTGGTACGAGAGACGACTGAAGTCTACAAAATGTGTCCTGTTTAATCCACAAAGCTCTATTGCCCTAGAGTGCCATTTGTGCAGATTTAAAGCTTACATGGGTGAATCTAATATATAAACCTAAATGTGTATTTGTGTATGTGTTGATTCAATATGCAACTCCACACTCATTAAATCCATCTCAGTGAAATTTTGTAAAGATTCCCTATTTGTATTTATCATTCCAAAATTTACATGATGCCCCTATCCTGGGCAGTGCCAGATTACTCCTACTAGTTTATTATATAAGCATGCATATGCATATGATTAGATGTGTTTTCAAAGTCTTTGGAGAAGAATAATAACACCTAAATGATATGAATATTTAAAACACACAATGCAATTTAAAAAAAGATATATTAGAACACTGCTACTATCTTTTTTCTCCTAAACAAATGCTTTAAGATTTTCTATTAAAACTAAGTGAGACACTCACCTCAATTTCCAATTCATTGTTAACTGCCAGGAGACCCGTGGGAAGAGTGCAGACAATTGTGTTTCCTACCAAGTGGATATTTTCACAGGTTCGATTGCTTACTTTAAGTACTTCACCTTGTATCGCCTCAAAGTCCACACCGGCCACCTAGGATTAGAAATAGGCTTACAATTAGAAAGAAAGAAAGAAAGAAAGAAAGAAAGAAAGAAAGAAAGAAAGAAAGAAAGAAAGAAAGGATGATTTATGTGATAAAGTGGTGGTGTCAGTCTTAGATACAGTATGACAGCCTCCCTTACTTAAAGATAATTCAAATTCCATATCTATTTCTCATGTAGTTGGAATGCACACAGCATTGTATCTGAGTGAGTCGATCGATGCAGGTGTTAGGAGGTCTTCATGGAATTTTTAGGGCCTTTTTCTCCCCATGATAACTCCCAGCAGTCTTGTGCAATCCCTCTAGCTTCATCATCATTACTATTTTTAAACTTATGGCAATGTTTTTAACTGACAATGTCAATATGATAAGTTAGGGAGAAGTGTGTAAAATATTCAGTTTAGTTCTGTCCAACTTAAAATCCAAAATGACCTGTTAAAATATTTCAGAAGAAATTCCTTTTGTGAGTAATTTATGACCTGGCTTTACTGTGAAACAAAACAGTCAAATAAAGGAGCATACATACCAACCATAATTTGTTTTACATTTATTCCTTTATCAACTGAAACAGCTTTACAATAAAAATGTGTAAATTGTTGGGTTATTCTTCTAATAATAGACAAAAGAGGCATCCAGTAATTTGCATATACAGTGGCACCTTGGATCACAACCGTAATTAGTTCCAAAACTCTGGTAGTAACCTGATTTGGTCGTGACCCGAATGTAATTTCCCCCATAGGATTGTATGTAAATATATTTTTTTAAAGATTTTTAAGCACAAAAATAGTTAATTATACCATAGACTGCACAGCGTAATAGTAAACTAAATGTAAAAACATTGAATAACACTGAGAAAACCTTGAACAGAGAAAAGTAACATTGCAAGAATTCATGCCACAGCCTTACAAACTGCTCGCTGTAAACACTTTTTTTAATGTGTTTTAAGCACAGGGAAAACATGAACATTTGAAAAATCCGTAATTTAATAAACAACCAAGAAAAGTAACATTGCAACAATGAACGCTACAAACTGATCGCTGTAAACAGAAGTGAAGTGGAGGTTAATATCCAATAGAAAAAAGTCTTCATTAAATACAGCGAGGTTAAAGCAATGCTCGAATCGGTCTCTTTAAAAACAAGCCCAGTGCATTCTTTAATTGCCTTCTCTGCCTTACGCGGCCAGCCCTCTCTCTCTCTCTCACTCACCCTCTCTCTCTCTCTCACTCGCTCGCGCTCTCTCTCTCTCTCTCACTTGCTTGCTCTCTCTCTCTCTCACTCACCCTCTCTCACTCTCTCTCTCTCTCTTGCTCGCTCACGCTCTGTCTCACTCGCTTGCTCTCTCTCTCTCTCTCACTCACCCTCTCTCACTCTCTCTCTCTCTCTCGCTCGCTCGCGCTCTGTCTCACTCGCTTGCTCTCTCTCTCTCTCGTGCTTGCTCGCTCTCTCGTGCTCTCTCTCTCTTTCTCTCGCTCGATGAACAGATGCAAAAGTTTGGCTAACTTTTTGGTCGTAACCTGATTTGTATGTGGTCCAAGATGTTCGTGACCCGAGGTTCCACTGTATATTGTATAAGGCAGGAATATCTAACAAATCAAGTCTAGCCAAGTGACTTTATTGTCATATCATCCACACACAATGATGCAGAATACAGTGGCACAAAATAATGTTTTCCAGGACTGCAGTGCAACATATACACAACAATTAAAAGCTACAATAAATGAACATATATTGTAATGTAGATTTAACGACTTAAAGCAAAATAGCCAAAAATTCCATTTATATGTAACAGCACTGTTTCATTAGGGACAATTGACATTAAGACTGGCAGTTGCTTGTCCATATTCAAACCTCTGTGCCTGTCTCTCTGTTTGTCTACTTCTGTACATTCAGTACTCCTCTACAGCATACCGATGTGAGTATACAGTGTGGATGCCATCCATCTCCTTCCAGAGTGTAGGTTAAGGTTGGTGACAATAGATTTGTGGATTATGTGGCTGGCATGTTTCTAACTCATACTGAATTCACTTAACCATAAATGACATTTCTATTTTTGTATACTTTATGCACTGTACAGTTGCTAAGTAGAAACATAACCCCAATGCTTCTAACGTTTTCAAATTCATTCAATCAAATTCAGGACTGTGGAGGCACAAAAGCTTCTCCTGTCTGCATCAGGCAGGGCATGAACCATCCCTAGTTCATTTTAGGGGACCATTTATTTACACACATTTTAACTCACATAGAGCCATCTACAGCCACTAGTTAACCTAATGTCATCACTTTGGGGGTGTAGGAAGCAAACCCTGAAAGACATGGGGAAAACGTGCAGCCTCCACACTGACAACACCAAGAACTGAGAGCTGAGCTCAGACCACCACATCTATGAGAAATGTTAACAACTGCACCCCCTGGCTATCTGATGCTTACAGTTATCACATATTTAATTTAACATACATTTTTTTTTAAAAAATGTATCCAGTCATGCTTGATATATGGGTAACACTTTATTTTAGGTACTGCAAAAATGCATCTATTACCCATTTACTGTTATGTAACAAGGCCTTAACAAACACTTCTTTGGGTCTTCATAACACTTACAATGCATCAGTAGAAAGGTTATTCATCTCTGTGCCGTGTGCCATAGTGACATGATGGTAAAATTACTGTTATTATGAAGACCTTATAGTAAATATGTACTACCAAGAGAAATGTGTCTCAGTTAAGCCACCTCAGAGCACTCCAAGGTAAATATTTTGTTAGTTCGTCACATTGCCGAGATGAATAAACACTATACTGATGTTTTGTAAGTGTTATGAAGGCCCAAAGAAGTGTTTGTTAAGGTCTTGTTACATAATAGTAAATGAGTAATACCAAGTGCAGTCACACTGTACTTTATGACTGTTTAGATTTACTACACATATGTGGAAACATTGTTGAATGTTATTCAGTGTCAGACCCAACAGTGTATACAGTTATAGTGTGTAACTGTTAAATTAAGACTCTGGTGATTAGATTTCAAAAATATTCATGCAGAATCAATTAAATATTTTAAGAGAAATTATTTCACCAGTTGCTTTCATTCTAAAACTATTCAGCTAAATCCAGTGTATTTTAGCATAAATGGGCTGTCCACATAAATTTACAAGGTTGAAGAAAATCTTACCTTGATTTCAAGAATATTTTTATTGCCTTTGGAGATAACTTTGAGGTTTTCAAACTTTTCAAACTGGGGATCTTCTACATACAAGAAATCAAAGTGCCGTGATGAATACCCATCCATGATAAATGACACTTTGGTTGGCAGCGGTGGTTCCAGTTTCAAATGTTTCAGAGAAGGAGTTGTACAGTAGATGACCTTTTCATCACCCGGTATGCATTTCTTAAAAAAGAATGAGCAAGAAAAAAGATAGAAATGTTTCTTACAAGTCTTTTACACAGATCAATGATCACAAAAAAGGCATTTCATTCATCACCAAGTAATTGTTGCTCATGCTGCCAGGGAAATGGCGGTCCCTTTGAAGTGATACTGCAATTAAGAAATAAATAAATACATTTTAAAAATCAGCCAAGCATTTAGTTAATCTTCACAGATTGCCATCAACACGGTGGACATCTTGATTTAAGCGCAATGCACCTGAATGCCAATACTACTTAGCATGTCTGGAGACCTTGTTATCTCAAAAAGCAAAGGTCATCATGTAATGGCACGCTGTAAACAAGAGCCCTATGACGGCCTAGCAGGAGCTCACTCAGCTGTGTTCGAGCCACTGTGAAAAAGCAACTACTGTTTGGCCGACAACCTCCCTACCTGCCTTGCATAGCAGATCAGCTCCTACATCCCTCTTCTCACTTTTTGACGTTTTAAGTCTACCATGGCTCATGTCACTGATGTTTTGTCCAAGCCTGATGCTGCCTGAACTGGTGCTCTCTATGTACATGATGTTTTTTTTGCAGTTAACAGAGTGACTGTAATTATAACCTGACAGGGAGAGTCTACCATCAGTCTTTGTTTATAATGGCCTGCTTAATAGTAAGTACTGTTGCCAAATGTTTTTCAGAATGAATTACAACTCATGAGGCCTACTTTAGTTTAAGGAACTGAGCAGTGGAAAAAGGTCACTGGTTATTAGTTATTGTACAAATCAGTGCTGTTATGGTTCTGTTGACAGTCATGACATCCTCCCCTTTTAAGATACATTAAAACAACCTTGGCTTGTGACTAATGGTTATGAAATTAAACCAACATGTAACAAAATGCAGAAATAAATGGTGCAGCACAGTGACACTGTGTGTAATATAGTGAACATCACAAAAAATACGTAAGTAATACATATAACATATATTCATCTATCCATGTTATGAATCTGCATTCCATTACAACTTTATAGGAACCTAGAGACCAGCATCTGTTGCAAAGAATATGGTGCCCGTTTATAACAGGGTACTCTCATGTACACAACCACAGTTACCATTTAATCTAGCATATATGATGGTAAGTTATGGAATAAAACTGTAGTCAGGTTGATAATCGAACTCCAGCTTCATTGTACAGTAAAGCAGTGGTGATAACAGACAGATCAAATCACTAGAAACATTGGAAGAAACCCCTTACTTCTATTTGCTCTCCTGTGTTATAAACAAAACTGAGCAACAGTGGTGTGTGAAATTGGGATTTTAATCATGAGTAGGTGCCCTCTGATGGACTGGCATCCTTGTCAGGGCTTGTTTTTGTCTTGTGCTCAGAGCTTTTGGAATAAGCACCGACTCCTGTGTTGGATACGTAGGTACAGAAATCAGTGTGTGGCCAATCCGTGGCTGGGCAGATCAGGAAACAAGGCCAATAATCGTGGATAAAGCAACTTGTGTTATCCAAATAACCTATTCAAGTTCAAAATGAAGGTGAAGCTTATTGTCATGTGTATGTGGTGTAATTAAATTCTTATTAGCTTATACTCACACATATTACATTCAGGACTCTAGATTTACATGGTGTATTAAAAAATTTGTTTTCGGAGTGTAGTGTCTCAAAATCTGACACACATTTCAAGTTCAAAAGGAATGGAGCTTTATGTAATATTCAGAATTATTCATTTGGCTACTATAACCCTAACCACCACATACAGGAGCTAAACAGCAGGTTATCCATGTCAAGTATTTAAACTATAAAACCTCTGAATAACCTCTTTCTTCTTTGTTTGTGTTTAACGTACCTTATATTTGAATACAATTTTAATTAAATTTAACAGTTAGTCCCAGAGAATAAAATCACCTGTGTTAAAAAGCCCACATATTTAAAAGCATTATAGCATTATTTTTAAGTAGAAATTGTAAAAGCAAAAATAAGATGGAAACAATAGATCCCCGCCTGTTCACTTGCATGTTCTCACAGTATCTACTTGTGTTTTCATTCAGGTATTCCAGTTTTACACCCTGTGAAGGACAGCCGGGTCCCATGCCCGGCAGGGACGCCCCTACTGCATCTGTTCCGGGGGAGCTACCATGGACAGCTCAATACCTCCCCCGGGACGCTTGGTGGCAGCCTTCCTGGCAGATGATGATTCCCCAACCTGGCGCATGGCTCCATGGGAGATGGAGTCCTCCACAGCCTGGTTGGGGGCTCGGATGGCCGCCAGGGGGAGCTGCATGGAGTCTGCAGCCCGGCTGGTCAAATCTTCAGCCCCACCCGGAAATGCAATTAGGGCCAGGTGATCAAGCACCTGGAATGCTTCCGGGTGGGGTATAAAAAAGGCCAGCCACCACCTCTCGAGACAGCTAGAGTCGGGAGGAGGAGGACTAAGCCTGAGGAGGAGTGGTGGTAAAGGAAAAGAAGAGTGTTGTGGTTATTTGGGAGTGTTTTGGGACTGTGTTGGAGCTGTGGGACACGGGGAAGGCGTGCCCCACGGCTGAAGAAAAATAAAAGATTGTTTTATTTAAGTACGTGCCTCTGCCTCAGTCTGTGCCGGGTCGGGCGCTATATAGCGCCTTTCACAACCCATATCACAAATATGTCCAGGTGTATTCAGAATGGTGCCCTGTGTGTCCAGGGTAAGTTTCAGCTCCCGCTTACAGTATGCACCACCACCCAGAATAAATGGTGTTATTACATTCACTTTAACAAAAACCCAGGAATGCATAAAATTAGTAAAAGTTGACTTATAAAGATATGTAATCCATACCCTTTCTGTAATGAGGTGAAATTATACTTCACATACTTTTAGCTCTATCAAATGTTCTAATGAATTAATGGCTGAGTTTATTATTAAATACTACTCATAGTCATTCCAGAATTAACATTGTCAACCTTACTAAGATGATTTACAGACACATTAAACATATTCATTCACTTCTCTTAGTCAGATCTTCCAACTTCCTGTCATGTTATCATGCCTCAACAAGAATCCCCCTTAAACCAGTCATCAAATTCAAGCTTGACACAAAAGATGTAATTAATGGTATTAAATTTATATAGCGTCATTTAAGAGATGGTAGCATCAATATCTACTAATCTGTCTGTACATTCTTCTAGTTCTCAGCATTCCAGTCCAAACACAAGACCCACCTCTCCATGACATATGAGAAATCCATCCCTCTGTTGATCTCACTTTTTCCATTATTTGGGTCTCTGGGAGCACTAAGAACACAGCAGAATGCACAGGACAGGCTGTCACTTAGGGCACACTTACACACACCAAATCACACTGGTCACTTAAAGAAATATGCAAATATCTATGACATGGCAGCAAATGAGAATACCTTAAGAAAACTCATACAGAAACAAGGAGAACATGCTAACACCACAACAGGCAGTGACCAGGCTGGGAATCGATCCATGAATGTAATGCAGCACATCATTGTGCTGGTACTTCTGAAAATGTGTCTTACAGACTTCAGATCTGTGTCTGTGTGTGTGTGTGTGCAGAATGGGGCCACCCAAGTAAGCGTTATTCCATCTTTTGTAGATTATTCTACACTACACAGACCTAATGGATGGAAAAAAGGTGGGTTTCAACTCAGGCCACAGTGCCGGTGTTTTTTCATAAAGTTCATTTTTCAGATGTATACAACACATTGTGTAATTGTATGTAACATTTGTAAATATGCATATGTATAAAACCAGGCAGCATTGCTGAGAAGAACGTAATGCCACTGCCTAACAGTAACTGATTTCAAATTCTGGTCTGTGCAGAGTCTGAACTTTCTTCCAGTGTTTTCAGCAAGATATTCAACTACATTTGCCAAACATCCATCTGGTTACGAATTCTGTCTGTTATAACATGAACATAATGTCAAACATGTGTGATTGGGAGGCAGAAAAAGGGCCTGAATAACAATGGTACCATGCCAGACCAGTGGGTGGCGAGCTGCACTGACTTTCTCTCCTGGCGCCTTTGATGCCATCACTTCCGGTACTGGCGACTTTGATGACATCACCTCCAGCACCAGCGCCTTTGATAACATCACTTCCGGTCCCAGTGCTATTGATGATGTCATGTCTGGTTCTGATGATGTCACTTCCTGTCCCGGCCTTTAAAGCCACCACATTTGCATTATTAAATCAGTTCTGTTTTGGACTTCAACCTGTAAACAACTCAACAAAAATAACCCTTTGTAGCCAGGGCATAATACTGTATATGGGTGGCTGCCCCAAACATTTTGATGTCTGTGGACTATTACTGTGACAATAACAAACCAAAACTTGCTTAATAGGATTCAGGGCCATAGTGGAGCTGGAGACTATTGCAGTAACAGTGGGTGCAGAGTGTCATCCATCACATTACCCCTTCACACACACATCCAAACTCTACTCACACTCATTAAAATCTGCCAACATTGTCTTTGGGAAATGTGGATGGAAAACTCGAATCCCCAAACAAAAACCCAAAGAGTAAGGGAGGTGAATGTATACACTCCACAGAAGCAATGACTAGGCATAGGACCATGTGCCACCATACAGTGATTTTGCTAATATGCAACTTATTTTATGGCATCCATTTTCTAACAAATTTGACTCATGCTGAGTTTTTGAGGTGCTAAAGCAAATGCTGCCAGCATTGTATTCAGGAAACCAAACCTAAACAGGACTGGCATGTCAAAAAACACAGCCTTGTACACATTCAGACCAATTCAGTCACTAGTCATCATTACTGCACATATTTGTTGTGCGCAATGGAAATTGGAAAACCTAACGGGAAACCCACACGGACATGTAGAAAACATATAAATGCCAAACAGACAGCAATTGCAATTGCAATTCAAGTCCAGACATTTAAGGATCAAGGATTAAAACAAAATCCTTGCATCACAGCTTCTTTTTGTAGTCAACACAGCTCTGCTTCTGATTGCACACTATGATCTGAACAGCTAGTACTCTGACAATCAATCTCTAATACTATACTATAACTTGATGTGACCCAACCCCTTCACTATTTGGTAACTCACCTCTATTGCAGAGATACATTCGTATCTTGCCTTTAGCAATCATTTGTATTGATTATAAACTAGTTATCTTAAGTTGTATCATAGATAATTATCAATGATACAATTTAAGATTACTAGTCTGTAATTACCAAGGTTGGCAAGATCTCCTTTATTTACTTTAATGATACAATGTAGACTAGTCTTCAGTACTTAAGAGCCTCCCTGGTATGTGGTAACTTCTGGTAAATTTGCAGATCTTAAAGTTTTGAATATGTTATCACTTGCTTCTTTGAGGACTCCATGATAAATGTTGTTACCATCAAGTTTTTAATTTTAATCTTTGCTGCACACTATGCTATAAGAAATTAAGAAAATTCTTTTTGGCAGCCTGGTGAAAACTTCAGAAAATAACAATATTTTAGGAAATTTTCTATTTCATTAGCTGTGTGTTTACTTCATTCTGTACTTAATACATTTCACCTGCTCCTGGTGATGATAATAAAAGAACCTTGTACAGCTGACTTTCGCATTATCAGCAAGGAACGTTTTCATATTTCTAATTTATTTTTTAAGGTTGCTCTTGTGTGTTCAAAGGCTCCAGTAAATATTGGTGCCTTTTATAAAAACAAAATGATATAAAAAATGTATTACAGTATATAAACTTATATAAACATTTTATTATATAAAAATTCGAGCTAGGCATCATCAATTGAAATGTTGCCTCAAAGTTCAAAGATCTAACTACTCAGACCACTCACTCACCTTCACAGTTCTGTCCCCAAGATGTTTCCCTAGTTTTTAAATTTGCGATTCAGGATTAGCAGCCTAGCTGTACTCATGTTATTTGTGCAGCTATGGAGAATGAAAGCTCAATCAAAATGCCTATCCACACTCCAAGGGAGACTTATGCATCATAAAGACAACACACTGCATGAAACAGCAAGGTCATCCAATGGACCAATGCTGTTAATAACAGATGCCTCTTGAATGACTGTTTACTTCTACCTGAGGTGGACTTACAGATGTCTGGGTAGGGCTGCTCGGACCTGCTTAATAACCTACAATTATTAGACTTGTCTTACTAACCTGGAAGTAATTGCACATTTTTTTTATCAGTGGGCCCATTATACTATCCATCTAATATGGCAGTGTGGGGTAGTGGTCATCATGATTTGGTGTGATTTTATTTTTTAATTTCCATCTCTAGGTCTGTATCCAGCATTGCTAGGGACATGGCTTTTGAGGTCAGGACCCATGCGTAATCGATGCAACGTGATAAAAGAATGGCTATGAGTGCAATTCCGCATCCGATCTGTGGACATCAATTCTCTGAAATGTTCAATGTATATAGTAGTTTATTTCTCGCATGTGCTTTTGGTTTTGTCCCTTTAGTTCTCTCATACATGAATATTGTCTCTTGTATTGGGCTTCAATTTCCTTACACTTTATATCTTATTTTTGTTTTGGTTTGGTTTTTGCTCAAAAATTATCTGACAGAACAGTGGTTACTGTTATGGACTTCAGTACCTGAGGTTGTTTTTTAAAACCCTACTACTGACACTGTGTGACCATGAGCAAGTCAATTGATCTGCCTGTGCTCCAACTGGAAAAAATAAATAAAATGTAACAAACTGTATTTTAGATGAAAGTTGTCTTTAGTAAAATCATCAGCCAAATATATAAATATAAGCCTTTTGCATTACAATGACTGACTTGATTCACTGAGGTGCACAGTACTGCTTTAAAGGAGATGAGGATAAGTTCTTCCAACCCAGGCCAGCAGTTTCCATCTCAAGTTAATCTGCTTTGATCATGGTGGCACCTCTTACTGTACTCTCCTCAGAAGATTACTCCCACAAATATAAATGTTAAGCAAGTCCTGCAGTGCAAAGATCTTGTCTTATTCTGGGTGTCCTTTTGCTATGCTCTCCTTTCTGTATTTTTATAAGTGGTATTTGAGCATCTTACAGTTTTTCTGAATTGCTAAAACACTAAATCCCATTGTAAAAACTAAACTGTCAACTACCAAAACTCTTTCATCAAATCAATCCCATAGTTGTCAAAATCTTAAACACTATTCATCTGGTTAGGACACAATTTGCAAATCTGAATCTCCCATTTACCAAAACTCTAAACACATTCTCAAGCACAAAACACATTTAGCAGTGTGGTGCACTTGTACCCAGAATGGTGCACACAGGCTACAGACGTTAAACACAACTAACACACTGTTTTCATCATTTACACACTACCACTCAAAATTGAAAACACATGTGTCCAATCAGTGAACCCAATTAGTAAACAGTATATAAGCCTAGTGAAATGCAAATGGCATGAGTGGATCCAACAATGGAGCAATACAATAGAAGAGGAAGAGGTAGAGGAGTCCGTGTCAGAGGTGGTGGGCAAGGACTAAGACCAAGAAGAAGATCTGTAATTTCAAATGACATTCGAGCAACTGTCATAGATCATGTTCTGGTGCATGACATGACTATGAGGGAGGCAGGGCAACGTGTGCAACCAAACCTAAGCAGGTTCTCAGTGGCTACTATAATCCGGACCTTCAGAGAAGAAAACAGGTAAAAAGCATACTTGTCTCAGTAAGGGGACAATGAAAAATAATTTCTCCATGGTACTGTGTTTGAAAACATTTACTGAAAACATACTGTAGATGTGTATATATATATATATATATATATATATATATATATATATATATATACTTATAACTAAATGGTATTTTTTTTTAGAATTGAAAGACGGCCACATGAGGGTGGAAGAACACGCATGTGCTCACAACACCAGGAGACACTTATTGTGGATATGGTCCGTCAAAATAATGCAATTCGACTGCGTGAAATACAGCAGTAGATTATAGAAGACAACATACATTTTGAGGGAATAAATAGTGTGAGTCTGTCAACAATTGACCGTGTCCTGCAACGCAACAAGATAAGGATGAAACAAGTTTATCGGGTACCATTTGAGCGAAACTGTGAGAGAGTGAAAGAGCAACGATGTCAATATGTGCAAGTAAGTAAAGTTTTACAGTAAACACAGTACTAGAATGTATACTGTATTGTCTGGAATGCAACACATGTATACATCATACTGTGTCATTTACAGAACTAAATGTAGTTTGTTGTCACTGTGTACAGGGAATCTTTGCGCTTGACTCAATGGTTAGGCCTCATGAATACATCTCCGCGGATGAAGCTGGACTCAATCTAGCAAAAGGAGAAGAAGAGGTTGCAACGTCATAGGTCAACGTGCCATTATTGAACTGCCTGGCCAGCGTGGTGGAAATGTAACTATCTGTGCTGCCATCAGCAGCTATGGGGTTCTCCACAGTCATGTTACTGTTGGGCCATACAACACCGAACTTCTAATAACATTCCTGGATGGTCTATGGGATGCTTTGCTTGAGCAGAGAGATCACGAGCAAGCAGAGCATCCCATGCATGTTATCATTTGGGACAATGTGAGCTTTCACCGTGGTCCAAGAATACGCGATTGGTTTCACAATGAGCAGCATTTTATGAATGTGTTTCTTCCACCATACTCTCCCTTTTTGAACCCTATTGAGGAGTTTTTCTCGGCATGGAGATGGAAAGTATACGACCGAAACCCTCACACACAGGAAAATCTACTTCAAACAATGAATGGAGCATGTGGTGAGATAGGAGTGGAATCTTGCCAGGGCTGGATTCGGCATGCTAAAGGATTCTTTACTCGTTGCCTTGCAAGGGAGACCATAGCATGTGATGTGGATGAAGTCCTGTGGCCTGACCCAGCACAGAGGCGTGATGCTGAGGCAGAATAAATTATCTGAATATGCTGTAAAAATATATAATTTTTTTTATATATATATAACTTTTTTGCTGCAGTTCTTTTTTTTGTTAAAATGTGAGTACAAGAATAAATGAATGAATAAATAAATATTATTTTCCCGCTATCCCACAGTGTTTTGTATTTATTTATGTAGTGTGTAATCGTTGCTAAGTTGTGTTTGCACATTGGCTGGTTTTGTGTGGTTTTTGACAGTAGTGCTTGATTTTGAGTAAAGTTAAAATAGTTTTGGGTCAAATGTTTGGTTTTGCAAGACAAGTCGAAGGTTTTGTGAGTGTAGCTTGAATTTTAGAGTTTGTGTTTAGTGTTTTGAGACAAAGAGATGAGATTTTAGGAAACGTGTTTTAGCAATTCAGAAAAACTGTAATATATTTCTTTCTTATGACAGTCACGTCACTTCAATGCCATCTTAGGACCATTGTTTTTCATGAGTGCTGGGAGTTTGTGCTTATGCTTTATGGCCATGTTCATATTGTGTATAATTGCAATGTCACATGACATGTAACTCACGTGATGTATTGCATCATGACATTCTGCCTATTTAAGATGGCGGCTCTGTGTAGACTGCATCCGTGTACTGGATCCTCTAATAAAACAAAATACATACATTTTGTAGTTTAGTTAAGGGGAAATTCAGAATTGTAACAGGATGCTTTTTGAAAGCTCTTATTACATTTTTGTTTACTAGATTTTGACAATCTATACTTTTAACCTATCTGTGGTATTCTGGCCCTTTTGCCTGTCCCTGTTCTTGTCTTTGCTCTGTCCTGCCTTTTGGCTTTTTTCCTTAGTTTACAGGAAGCTAAAAGGCACTTCCAATAGGAATGTTAGTGTAGTGTTAGGACATCTTTCTTTGTGTCTTTTGAGTACATGTAAACAGTGCTACCACAGTACCAGCACCTCATCCACTTTCGACTTAGAGCACTGGCAACGTCTGATACACTGTATCCATGGTGTGGGAAGTTTCACCCTGCTTTTCAATCAGATTGTACTGATGCACTCAAAGTGTCATGGTACCCCCTTCCCGCTCTTCAACAGAATGCTACTGTATCATCATAAATAAAGTACCACCAATAATTTCAGTCCACTTCAAGCACTGCATGATGCAAGTAATATGTTTCTGTTTTGTTTCATTGGTTTGCTTGATTTGCGGTTTTGGGTCAACCTGTAGTAAGTCTTTGTCTCTCTTTCACTTTCTGGTTAACAATTCCTTATATTTTGCTATCAATCAGATCATTTCTGTCTCATTATTTAATTGTGTTTTAAAACAGAAATATTAAAGAAAAATGTCATTTTTAATTCCAAGTTTCATCCTCTTACCTTCTTCTCCTTGTGTCTATCTATAGGCCTTTTTGACACCCATTTTTTCTAGCTTTTAGCCCCATTGTGCCAAGTATCTCTTATTATGTACCTGCATTAACCCCTGATCGAAGGTTTCATCTTTTCATCTAAGACAGGACTAAACTGTAAAGGGATCTCAGTTTTGGTTGGGGCTTTCGTAGTGCAAAAAAGCTTCTAGTTTTCATTGGTGTGCAGAGTATGAAGTGCTTACACTTGCAGCCTTCTGTTATACTTAGCCTTCTTGTTCAATGGCTGGAAATGATTATTCATTTAACAACAACAACAACAACAACAACATTTATTTATATAGCACATTTTCATACAAAAAGTAGCTCAAAGTGCTTTACATAATGGAGAGAAGAAAAATAAAAGACAAAATAAGAAATTAAAATAAGACAACATTAATTAACATAGAAAGGAGTAAGGTCCGATGGCCAGGGTGGACAGATAAAACAAAAAAAAACTCCAGAAGGCTGGAGAAAAAAATAAAATCTGTAGGGGTTCCAGGCCACGAGACCGCCCAGTCCCCTTTGGGCATTCTACCTAACATAAATGAAATAGTCCTCTTTGTAGTTCGGGTTTTTCACGGAGTCACTTGATGCTGATGGTCATACAGATTTCTGGCTTTTAATCCATCCATCATTGTTGGAACATCATGGTGCTTTGGGTAGATGGTGGTGGCACACACAGACATGGACTTAATAATGGTAAAGTAGAAAACAAAGATTGAACCTTATTTCTAAAACAAATTAAGTGGCAGAGAATAATCTTGTCTTACTCAAACTCCAATTTGCTTGAAGGGGACTTACTATAGGTAAAATAAAGCCTTGAGGGGTACTTTGGTTATAAATAAGTATACATTATCATCTGTTCTTAGGTGTACTTTACCTCATAATGTTAGCATGTGTAAATTGATTAATATACAGATGTAAACATTATTTACATGCTTTAACAAGTACTGTGTTTAACTGGAATGCTAATGATGACCCTTTGTTAATGAGTTTCTTGCTACTATTTCCCAATATCTATGAGATTTATTACCTTATGTTTTGTGCACTGAGGTTTTAAGAAAAGGTCCATGTTTGACTGGCAACACACACTGATCATGGCACTAAAGAGTCCTTGAAATTTCACATGAACTTTGTCTGCCTTTTCTGAAAGATGTTCATATTTCCTTGTCTCTATTTTCAGTATCATTTTCTTTTTCAGCCCAGTATTTGCCTTTGAGGACTTGTAGCTTGGCTTCTCTTATTCTCATCTCTCTGCAGATGTCATTGGAGTTGCCATTCAAGGGTGTATATAGCAAACTGAGAAATGTGGGAGTAGTATGGCAGAGTAAAAGAAGAAGACTCGAGAAGGGAGTTAACACTTCTTCTCTTGCTCTTCATTACTACTCTCACGTTTCTCACTTTGCTATACAAACTCTTCAATGACCACTATTGTGAGGTCTGTAGAGAGATGAGAAAAAGAGAAGCCATACGTGTAAGTGATAAGTGCTGTGCACTAATGAAAAATGGGCAGGAACTGGAGTATACCTTAGAATTTCCAAAGAATCTGCCAGTTTTTTTACCTTAAACAAACTACTTAATTTGCTATGACTCAAACTGAAAATATTTTCTCCTCTGTATAAATATCTACATACACTGTAGTGGAGAGCCAGGTAAGGGCCCCTGCTGGGACGCCTTCATAATGGAAAGAACGAGGAGAGAGCGAGCACAGGGAATTATCTTTCCTGGATTGTTAGATAGCAGTTGGGGGGGACAGTTCTGGGGGGGCCCAACCAGCCTGGGTGGCAGCGGTGCCTCAGATTCCCACAGGCCATGCTGGGAATTGGAGTCTCCAAACTCAATTCTGTTGGGTTTCATGGCACTGCTGCAACCCAGTGGGGCTTCCGTCTAGTGATTCGAGGGAGGCAATGCCCTGTGCACGGTCTCTTCCCAGGTACTTCCATTATGAAGATATCCATGCTGGAGCTCTTACCTGGTTGTCTGCCACAACACCTACACTTTTATGTCTCCCAATAACTGGCTATCCAGAAATTCTGAGCTATGTGCAGACAACATAGTGAAAAATGTTTTTCCTTAGTGGGTCAATCACAAGGCTCTAAAGTTGACAAAATGTCAACCTCACTGAAATGTTAATGTAATTGTGAAACACTTGGAGAAAGCTGAAATGATATATCACATGCAGTAGTCAGAAAGGAAGACATTGCAGTCAGAAGTGCTGGTCTACTGCTGTGGCAGAGTGGCACAGATGGTAGCAAGTCCAACGAAAAGTCAGCACATTTGTGTTTCAAGTCACATCTGTATGTTTTTTTTTATCTTGATATTATTTGTGTTTCATTTAAAAAATATGCAGAAGATTTATTATCAACACTACATAAGTGATTTAAAATTAATTGTTACTATAATATATATCTCAACATAAATGAAATATTATCCCACATTGTTTTAAAATTTGAAATATTTATACTGCTCAGTTTTCACCTGTATTATTTTTTTATGATTTATTTTATTGATAGCAAGTATAACAACACCTCTTGATTTCCTTTTAACTTTACATTGCCGTTTTCTGTATTCTGTAATTAAAGTTTCCCTTAAAAAAATCAGAACCATATTTGTGTCTATCTATCCTTCATGGCTCTACATGCTTTTTATTAGGTCACATATCTGAATTATTTCTGCACAATTATTTGTCTGGCAATATACTGTAAAATTATCAGTGCAGTTATTAGTGTTTAGGTTTGCAGTTTACTATTAAAGGTTTTAAATAAAACAAAGATCAGTAAACCATTAAGTGCATTCGTTTTGTTTTGTATGTTTATTAACATTTCATAATTTTCATCTTTATATGCTTGGTGTTGTAAGGGAAATGTTTGTTTAAACTTGTGTAAGATTTAGTTTTTATTACAATTTAGTTCGGCGATTGTTTATTTGTCATTTTTGCAACTTCTACAAGATTTATTTCCTTTTTATATTCATGCAGGCATTGTCTGAGCTAAACGTTCAAGGAGACTAGGAAGTGTTTTGAGTTAAAATGATTGATAATCTTTATCAGTTAAAAACAAACAGCCATCTAATTTTATGAGTATCAGCAACTCAGGATTTTTTTCTCCAATTCAGCTTTTAAGAATGAGGGATATTGCTTTCACAGTGGCGGTAGAGTTGGATGGGAAAAAAGCAAGCCACATGTATTAGTTTAGTGTATAACAATAAACACCTTACGTGTTGACTAATAGCATTGTTCCATAACTTCCTCACTTTTTGCAGTTGCCTATTGTTGCTTTCATTTTTAGGCTATCTTGCTTTTTGTCAAGTATTACTTACTCCTTCCTTATAACAATAACAAACCAAACAAGATGACTATAAACTACCGGACATTTCAAAGGTATCCTATTACAGCATTTAATAGCCCAGGCACTTTTTATATGTGAGTTTACATTAGAACACAACCAGCTCTCAGCCTGTAGCTTTGCTTTCAAAATAAGTTGTCAATACTTAACAAGAAAGCCTGAATCTTGAAACACTGTATTTCAGTATGTGGCATGACATTCACATAAACTAGACTGAGACACGCAGGTGCTTGTTAAAATAAATGAGTTCTCCCTCCTTTATTATTGCAAGTAACTCTGCTAGATGATACTGAATTAGACAAAGGCAATAAAAATGCCAGCTAACTAAAGCACACTAAAGATGTCTACTATGAATAGTTTACTCTGATGATTGCTCTGCTAGGATGAAACCTAATACATAATCCCGTTGGTGGCTGGGGAGGTAAATTAGATTACTCATGACTCACATTGCTAAGCGAGTCTTGCTCAAAGCAGACAAAGCTCTGATAACAGCAATCCAGTTTCTTAAATGATCTTTTTAGACTGCCCCTGCTTCAGCAAGTGCAAAAAAAATCCTTTCTTTAATATATATAAGTATATATATACTATATGTGTGTGTGTGTTTGAGTTTTGTGTGTGTATATATATATCTCTGTTATGAAACATTGCTGGATTAGCCATTAAAAAATTTCAGCTGTCTGTGCAAAATGCTCAGAAGTAGTTAAGGAGGGTCCATCCTGAGGACTATTACAGCTGTTTTTCATGTACTGTCTAGACTTGTCTTAAGTTCAAATCTTAATGGATTTAACATTTTAATATTGAAGTATTGTCATTGTAATATTCATTTTTATTCCTGTGTTGTGTATAGGAAATGCCTTATTTATTGATTTAGCCATTCAAATTATTATTACCATTTAATGCATACTAGGAGACCTTCACTTTCCATTTAGATCTATTAATGCTGAACACTGTCAAGCATGTCCTCTCTCATCAGTAATATACAGTAATGCATGTAAAGATAGATAAAACAAATCGCTTTAACAGCCATGCTGACTGACATTGAGACAATGGAAAACAAGAATTTTTTAATAAAGTCAGATATTAATTTAGATCATTTGACAGATATCAGAAATTGCAGATACTGCGAAAACCCACCATGCAGTTTTGGGGTCACTCAAATGTGGCCATTTAATGATTTGTGCTGCATGTCTTGTCAAGAAACTCTCATTCAGAACTGCGGCACCCATTATCTGAACATCTTTTCCAGTTTCAAGGTCCACATTTATTTTGAGTGTTGTCAGCTAAAGGCACTAAATAAAATATGAATTAATTGGCAGTCAAATCAAAACCCAGTCCTGCTGGTCTCATACATTATCTATAATTTTGGCCTGCCTTTACATTATCATTTGACTACTATCCAACTGACTGATCGAGTCATGCTGAGCAAGTCACCTAACCTGACTCAACTCCAAAACTAACAAATATATATATACTAGGGGGCTATGCCTCCTGCTCGCTTTGCTTGCCAACCCCCGCACTATGCGTCTCTGCCACTTGCGTATGTGGATTTCACTTTCACCAAGCAACAAATCTTTTAATTCTCAAGGAAACGCCTCTTCATTGGGAAGAAATACTACTTTTCCCTGATGGCAACACAAATTAAATCCGAACAATATTTTCAATCTCTTCTTGCTGTTCCGTTATTTCACTGAGTAATCATTTCCATTTGTCTGCGCTAATGTGATCTTTACTATCATTTTTTTGAGACTCTCAAATTTTCCTACTTCCATTATCTCTAACCTGCTCTGCATGTGTATCGCACCAACATTTTTGAATTCTTTACGACGTTCTACTTTGTCATCTACTCTTTGTCTTTTATCTCCGGCCTCAGGCATGGTTAAATCTCTTGGCACAAAGTCTCATCTCGCAGAACTTAAAAACATCTCTCTGAAAAAATCTCGTCTCGTCCCAGGATTTTTTTATATAATAGATAAATATATATACTGAATATATAAAAGCAATTGCACTTCAGTTTGTTAAGTTTTCTGAGATGGTAGTAATTGAAAGGAACCACAGGGTGTTTTGTCCAATGGATCATTTGAAATTAAATTAATTATAAAAAGTGTTATTATCCAATGAAATTAAACTGCCTGACAATTCCAAGGACAAAAATGGCTGAAAAAATACAACAACACAAACAACACACATTTCTAAAGCACAAATTCAATCCTATAGGTTTTTAACAGTTTTTTATATATCTGAGTAAGAACAAATGGCTAGTTCCCCACCCTGTAAATAATGGTTACAGCCAATATTATTGTATGTCTTTATTTAAGGAAAATAAGGATATACAGACATGGATATTTTAAATTTGAAAGGGCTACTAGAAGTGACAGTGGCACAATGTTTAGTGCTGCCCTCTCATTGCAGCAGGTTCCTGGAGTCCTGCGTCTGAATTCCAGCTCGGTCACTACATGTGTGTACTTTGCATGTCCTCCTCATCTCATGTGGGCTTGTCTCTGAGCACCCTGATTTTCATACTATGTTATGAATACATGAGCTGACTTAGTAGCAGTCTACAAATTATCCCATACAAGTGAGCATGGGTGTTTTAAAGTGGATGGATGGTTAATGTGCATGAGGGTTGACAATCCATTACCTTGCCCCTTTAACAGAAAGACGTATGTCTGAGCATTTATTTGGAAATTATGCTAATTAATTCACAAATCAGAAAATAGCAGCAGTTTGCCAAGTTTTTAAGCAATTTACATAGCTGCCTAAAGAATTTTGCATTCCTTTGTATACTTCAGTCAAAAATGATTAGGAAATGTCTGCAACTTATTCTCTGGTTAACTTGAATTAATATTGCAGCACAGCAGAGCAATCAGTTTCCTTACGTTAAAAAAAAATCATGGGGTGATTGTTAAACTATGGGATTTAATTGAATTTTTTGTGGTGGTCATGGAATCACTCATTAATATTCAGTGGCAGTTATATAATGTATGAAGAAATGGTACTTTTACTCATTTGATTTCAAAAATTGGGATGCTCTGGTAGGCCAACAACAGCGGTCACACCACCGTTGTTCAAAAAGCTGGTGAAGAAATCTGTGAAAACCCACAAATTATGACCAGAAAGCTTGAAACTAGATTTTCAGTATTTCAGAAAAGTGTGAACAGCATTAGTTATACCATATACTTGTCGAGCACAAGTGTTTAGGGGACATCTTCAAGGCACTGATCAGGTAAATAATTTGATCCCGAGGAGAGAGGGGGCACTGTTGCTAATACCATCGACTTTTCCATCCACAGTTCAGGGGGATGCCTGCCTGAAGACAAGTGATCTCACTTCTTCTCTGAGCCAGGAAGCCCTGTTCCTTCTGTGAGGCCAGTTGAATACTGTGTTACCTTTAAATTGGAAGTCAGATGTCAGAGCCGTGAATGATGTCACATATAACTTGACTGCTTTCCAGTAAAACATTTGGAAAACCAATATGGATGCTTGGAGGAAAACCTTTGCTATGCTTACTCTCTCGGAATACATAAACTACTGAACAATGCATTATGTGGTATTTTGTACATCCGAACACCATACCAACATGTCCACAGTTAGAAGTTGTACAGTACTGTATGTATGATGGATTTAATGAGACAAAAATAGACAGAAATGTTAATAAACAGTATAATAATAATAATTCATTACATTTATATAGCGCTTTTCTCAGTACTCAAAGTGCTATGCACACAGGGAGGAACTGGGAAGCGAACCCACAATCTTCCACAGTCTCCTTACTGCAAAGTAGCAGCACTACCACTGCGCCACCTGTGAGGATAATACTATATCTTTCACTTACTATTGATGTGTGGTACTGTCATCTTCAATTTGAGGTCGGGGTGGTGAGGCTATCTCGAATTTCCAAGAAGGATATTTGACTCTGGGGGCATTCTAATTGAAACTGTCTTCTGGGACTTCAGAAATTCTGAATTCCCAATTTAAATGAAACACAGCATAAAACTTCGCGAACCACCAGAATCACATCTGAGAAACACGGAGCTACATGTCAGAAGTGCCTTTGCTATCTGAGAGTCATGTATGTTCATCTTTTCCTTAACATCATCATTAAATGAGGTTACCAGGGTGGTACCCCAACTTTTTGGGTGGACTATTTTGCACTTATTTTATAGGATATTCAAAACTGTATGTTCAGTTCTGTGAAAACTAAACATCAATCACAAAACTGTTTGGAAAGAGACGTGTTCAGGTTTGTAAAACTTAACAAAGCTTGTCAAACCCATCTACCTAATTTTTCCAAATATAACACCATGTCCATATTTAAATGTCCTTAAAGTCCTGGGGCCTCATGTATAAATGGTGCGTACGCACAAAAATGTTGTGGAAGCCCATTTCCACGCTCACACCGTGATGTATAAAACCTAAATTTGGCATAAAGCCACGCACATTTTCAGGCCAGCTAAATGCTTGCTGTATGCAAGTTCTCCGTTTGGTTTTGCAAACTGGCGGCATCCAGTGTCAAAGCAATGCTTTTCTTCCATTGTGGTTTGCCTTTCTTTTTTAGATCCACATCCCTGACGCGGCTTTATCAAATACACTGAAATTAACTGCATATTGTTTATTAGCTTAAGGCATCTGATTGTAATTAACCTGTAACAATATAATGGTCCACGGAATGGCCAAACTATCCCAAATAGAATAACTGCTTTAGTGTTGTTAGTCTCACTGCACCTTCTTCTTCTTCTTTCAGCTGCTCCTGTTAAGGGTTGCCACAGCGGATCATCTATTTCCATATTACTCTCACTGCACCACTCGGAGTATTTATATCACTATATCTGAGTGTGGAATCACAGCTCTACAGCAGCTGATCGGAAAGAGAATTATCGGCATACAGCATCAAGCACACACTGCCTCAGCCATGCTGTCTATTGAACTGCTCTCATACAAAAAACGCTTCAGAGCCTTTCCTGTACAGACTTTGCGATTCAGAAACAGTTTCATCCCAAGAACTATAAATGCACTCAATCAGTCCATCAAGCGCTCTTTGTAAACTTGCGATACAGTTATAATATTGCACAACCTGCGCCACTTTATAAAGCGCGTATTTACATATGATGATGATATCATCTTTAAAATGAAATGCAGCAAAATGTTTATTACATTATACAGATAAAATGTTAACATCATTTAAATAATCTATATTTTTAATAATTAAACATGTGAGGACACGGTGTCGCAGCGCTAGCAAGGAGCTGGCGCCCCGTTCAGGGATTGTTCCTGCATCATGCTGTATTCTTGCTGGGGCTGGCACAACACTGGAAGGATAGATGGATAGAATAATTAAACATGTACTACAAAGATATTTCAATGTTCCTTAAACGTTTTGAAGAATCGGAGTTCTAAGCTTACAGATAGCTTAATGTGTATTACTGAGCTGATTGTGTGGCAATCGGGTACTTGGACAAAGAAAAGGAAGGACAGTATGGGTAGTATGTTTGAAAGAGACAGTACTTCTGCAATAAATTATTTCATCGAAGGTCGTGCACAGTGCAGCAAGCATCTTGCGTGAGGCAGGAACAATCTCTGGATGGGGTGCTAGTTCATCACTATCACTGTGCCACTGTTTCCCCATGTTTAATAACATGCTTTAATTCCTATCATCATGAAAATGACATCAAGTATACATCTCAGTATTTAATTATTTAGAGAGCTGTAATATCATGAATGTAATGGATTCTGTGTCCTGTCGGAGGAAGAGAAAGCCTGTTTAAGAAGTACGTAATGATTCACACACAAAGAACACATAGAAGAACACATACAAAACAAAGAATTTAATGTGCTACTTTAGTTACGATGGAATTTGAGGAACTAGTAAATTAAATGATTTTAAGATGAAGTTTATGATGTTCTACTTTAATGACAAAATAAGCTATGTGATTAAAGTGGAAATTTCGAGATTAAAGTTGACATTTCCAGCTTTTTCCCTACTGTGTCCCTATTTTTTTTTCTTTTCTCTGTACCCTAATAAGCTTTCATATCACGCTCAGATGGTGGGCTACGACTCGCCTTTTCAAGGCGACTTTGACATCTGACAACTTCTTTTTTATTTTGGGCACTGTGCGACTTGTGAACTTGAGCTTTTGAGTTTCTCTGACGCTCTTTGTCACTCGATCAACTTCCTTTTGTTGTTTACACCACTTTTTTAAGCAAAATATAGTATGTTTTTCCTTGCCTCCACTTGGTATTCGCTGAAATTCTTCTATTTCCCCCTGTGCTTTTGCCATTGCCTTTTCACAGAACACTGAGCTTAAGGGCTATTTATATTGATTTGCATATTCAAAGAGGCATAATTCTGGGAGGAGTTGGGGAGTGGCAGCAGGCGCATGCACGTGCGTTACTTTTCACGCTGACCAGGATTTATGTAGCGGAAGAACGTGGAAGTTGGCGAACACACAGATTTATGCATCTGGATTTTTTTGTGTGTACGCACATATCCGCTTTTGTCCACATGCCATGTTATAGTGTGAATTCTATGCACGGCGTTATGCATGAGGCCCCTGTTCTCTACCATACTGTTTAGTAATTGATTCCAAGCGTCTATGTGTCTCTGTGTGAAGAAAAACTTTCTAACATTTTTGCAAACTTTCCAAGTGTGTCACCGTGTTTTTGTTGAATTTGTTTTAAGGTAACAGCCTAACACAGTACTATTGATTTTATAATTTAAAAAAAACTTTAAACATGCCACCTCTTAATCTCTATTTATTTAAAATCTCTGTTACCCCAGGAATGTGGTACTTTTCTGTTTAATTCTATTGGGCTTTTGCAGGTTTCTTTAGTCAAAAGCAAATGCAAACATAATGTTTCTCTATTCCTGTTCACTACCAGAATAATAATATTATCAAATAAGTATTATAGTCTATCTATTCATTATATATGTCCACTTTAGGATCTTGGAGGCCAGGGCCAATCCCAGCAGCATTATGTGTATGGCACCGGTTAACGTAAGGGCACCTGGACATTACAGAGCACACGCCCAACACACTCATGCAAATCGGGACAATATGAAGTCAGTTAAACTGGTATGTGTCTGTAAGACGCAATAAGGATTGGAACAAAATAAAAACTTCTCACATGCGGTGTCTCAACAGGATTTGTAGTTAGCCTCCAGAACTTACGAGGTCACAGTGCTAAACACTATGTGTTCGGCCAATTTGAAAAGATCTAGAAAATGAAAACAAAAACTGTGGAGAGGCAGGCATGAAAACTGAAAGATTTGTTAAATACCTTTAAATCTAAACTTGTAAAAAGTTTTAACATTCGAGTCAATTCTGATGTGATTTTAAGAAACATGAATGTCGTAGGTAGTATGTTGTCGACTTAAATACTAACACAGCATCAACAGCAAGCAGCCATAGCACATGCACTTCAGAATGGGTAATCCACCTGAAGCTAAGCATGTTCGTGTCTGGTCAGTAATTGAATTGGAGACCATATAGGGGCGCTTAACTTGTAGTCTGTGTGTGCATCACAATGCCCCAGTGCAGTGAACACTGCTGCAAAAATTGGCACTGTCCTACGGATGAGACATAAAATCGATGGTCCTGACTCTCAGTGGTCATTAAAGATCCCTGCGCATCTCTCGTAAAGAGCACAGTGTATCCCAATGTCTAGGCTAAATTGTTCTCCATGGCCTAGTCATTCTGGCCCCCTAATTGTACCCTGTTTCTAATTGGCTAACTATCTCTCAACCGTTATCTAGCTAATGTTTAATGTGTGGCAAGCATACTGGCGCTATCTTCGTATCATCCAGGTGGGTGCTGCTCATTGGTGGTGGTTGAAGTCCCCCCCACCCCCACTCTCTATGTAAAGCTCTTTGAATAATGAGAAAAGCACTACATAAATTACATAAAGAATTATTATAATTATTATTAACACTTCTCTGAAGTCACACGCTGCAACTTCTAATTATTGCGGGATAACAACATCCAATGAATGGCAGCACCCGTAAAAAAAAACAATAGACAAAATGTTGTAAGAGAAAACAGTAATGCCAAAAATAATCTTAAAATTTAATCAAAGCCTTACAATCAATATAAAAGTGACAAATAACCACAAAAATAAGGGTAGACTAAATAAAATACTCAACACCCTACTGCCCCATGTTGTACTCAGTGGAATGAAATCCAGGGTTACAAGACAGAAACAAACCCTGAATGGTTATTAGTGCTCTCTCATTTTAATGCCCTTAAAACCTAAAGTCAAATTACTTTTTTTCAACTGACTTAATTCATTGTCTTTGGTGTATGAGAGAAAATGTATGTGAACATGTGGAGAACACGCAAAACCCCAGAGATGCATTCTTGCTGTGAATAAAAACAGGAAGAAACATTGTGAAGATCTAGAATTATGTGCCTCAAAATGATTTTTTTCCAATATTTTGACTGAATGCCAAATAAAGTGTAAGATTACATGGGCCTCTATTAAATTGACTACAACTTAGACACTAACACGGGTCTTACAGTGTGTTTCAGTCTGAATGATCATTAACATGATGTGTGATGTGCTTCTATGGCAATAAGTATATTAGGTGTCTTTTGTCCAGCAAGCAATTTTTTGCTTATATATGGTTTTAGTGAGACTGACAGCTATTATCTATGCCAGCTTAATGTCTTCTACCAGGCTCTAGAATCTTTCCACGCCGCAGACTGGGTTTCCTCGCTCGTCACTTAATTACAGTAATTTAATCTGAGCAACTCAATAAATCTGACTGAAGGGGTACATCACATGCCTGTTGCGAGTCCTCTGCAGCTCACACGCCAGTTTAACAGGACGCTAGCCAGCTCCATCACACAGATAAGTACAATCCAATGAGCTGCAGCAGCACAATATGTAGACAGACATCGAGGCTTCCAGCCTGTCTCTGTGGTGTTCCTAATGTAGGGTGAGTGCTTCTTTTAGAAAGTCAAGATAATCTTGAGAGCTGAGAATTTGACCTTGCTTTTCCAATAATGCATTTCATTTGTGGAACGAACCAGTTTTCAGGAAGATAAGGCTTACTTTTAAGTGCAGTGAATAAGACCCTATAAAAACCAATAGAATCTGAATGTGAGATTTCCAGCAAACAAACATCAAAAAACATAGACAGAATTTGGGAAAAAATAAAATGTATCCGATTGCATCCACAAACCCATGAAACATACCAAACAGATCCTGTCCTCCATAAATATTTAGGAGATTATACATTGACATATGCCCTTAATAAGCATGATGTGTGGAGATAGACACAGCCTTATGTCTCAAAGAGTGACAAACAGTACCAAACACTGCCTTCTTATTTTTCTAAAAATTAATTCAAGTTGCTATGCTCAATATTTTGCCTATGATTATTACCTAAAGTGATGACTGTTGCATTTCCTTTGATTGTGCCCACTGACTATTTTCGTTCAGCCTGTAGTAAGAACACAAAGTATTTCTCATGAGAAAAAAACAAAAAAACTGGACACACTAACCTCTTGAAATTCCATGCCACTGACAGGCACAGTGACGACCATCTGTGGTAAATGCACCGAGTTCAGATTAAATCCATGTGCTGCCACGGTGATCCCGCCACTAAGGAAACAATAATGAAGATGAAACAGCTGCAGTAATAAACTGTTAAATAAATAATTGTGCAGACTGTTAAGACTCAGTCAAGAACTTTAATATCCAAATCATGGAACCACAGCAAGATTCCTTCAATGGCCTGGATTAATTACTCAGAAGCTTAATGGACTGTATCTCACCTAATAAAAGACCGGGATGGCTGAAGAACTGTAAAAATTGGGTCTTCATTGTATGTAAATGGAACAGCAGCTTCAAGAACAGTGAAGTCAATTTTCACTCTCACAGGATAAGCAGAAGGAACTTCTTGAGCTGGAGTGACACACTTCAATATTGTGCTTGAGATACTGAAGAAGAAGATGAACATTGGACATTGTAACATAAAGGCTGAGCACCATTCCTGACACAAAAAAGTTTTCATATTTACCATTTCAAGAGTGCACATATTGAGAAATGAGACAACAGAAGTTCAGCTTGCTGTCTTTATTCTTTAGCAACCTTATTTACCTGGCTTTATATCAATTCAATTAAAAAAAATTCAATTCAACTCAAGTTATATCACTCTGCCTTGGCTGTGAAAATCAGCCCACCAAACAGATGTTACGAACTATAGTTCCTGGTAATCCATTTAAATTTAACAGTTTAACCAGGGTTGAGTATAGCGACATGCATTATCTATTAACGTTCACATGTCTTCTATACAGAAAGACCGATAAAAAGACAAACAGTGACCTAGTGAGTGAGAAATAGTACAGAATGTCTACTGCATTCTAGAGTCCAATTCTACCCTATCTATAGGCTTGGATTGATATTCTGTAACTTACATTGATTTCTTCTAAACTACCCTGAGGTAAGTTACTGTTACAGTCCACTTATTCCCGACAATGAATGGCAATCTCCCCGCAACCTTTTAAATGAGAGGAATACATTCCACGGACAGATGGGTGGACTTACTTCAATAATATTCTCGTATACATTCATCCATCCATCCATCCATTATCCAACCCGCTATATCCGAACACAGGGTCACGGGGGTCTGCTGGAGCCAATCCCAGCCAGCACAGGGCTTAAGACAAGAAACGAACCCTGGGCAGGGCACCAGCCCACCGCAGTCATATAAATCGAATATAGGAACCAAAAATTGTAATCCATTACCATAAACTGAAATTATAAGTCTATCAGGAAAAAGCACTGAGATACCTGTATAAATAAGTGAATACATTTTTTCTAAGAAAATCTTCAAGATTTCCTTCTACAAACCTCATATTAATCAAGTCCATACCCATTTTATCCTTTTACCAAGAAGCCGTCCACACCACCGTGGAGCAGGCTGGCCATAATGAGCCAAGAGGTCATTCCCAGCATTTTTCAAAATATAGATGTATCTGCCAGATGGTGCGTTACACATGGGACTAATCCATGAAAATTACAGTTTCCCAAAAAGTCAGTTGCCTTTCAAACCACATGCCTCCTTCTATTTATGGTGGACTATATCGGTATTCTCAATTTTCTTTCCTAACCATGCAGATTAACCTTGGCTTCGGTATTTGATTTTCAATTAACTTTTTTTTTTCCTTGATTCACACCATTGTACATACTTATTCTGTGTTTGTGTATACATTTGCGTATACAAGTATATTGCACCACATGCAATAAATGAGGTATTTTGAGTATAGTGACTGTCCTGCGGTGGGTTGGCACCCTGCCCAGGATTGGTTCCTGCCTTGTGCCCTGTGTTGGCTGGGATTGCCTCCAGCAGACCCCCGTGACCCTGTGTTCGGATTCAGCGGGTTGGAAAATGGATGGATGGATGGAGTATAGTGACATGCATTATCTATTAACATTCACATGTCTTCTATACAGAAAGACCAATAAAAACACAAACAGTGACCTAGTAAGTGAGAAATAGTACAGAATGTCTACTGCATTCTAGAGTCCAATTCTACCCCATCTATAGGCTTTACTGAACACTGTTGTTGATTGGTGAAATCCGCCAAAATGGTTTTCACAGCGAATATGCTGTGTTCACCAGTGACCTGTGAACTTCTGAATATTTTCCTGGAAATTTGCTATGAGGCCAGCTTTTGAAGGCCAGCATGACAACATAGAGCTGTAGCAGTCATGCACAGAAGTTTCATGCATGCTTACTGTAACATTGCGGCTGATGTTGCTGTTGCTGGGTCTCAAGCACATGAGTTGAATAAACAAACAAACAAACAAATAAATAAATAAATAAAATGAATGCCTTTTCAAGCTTGACAGTGCTGCACATATTCTCTTGTCTCTAACTGCACTCACTTAACCTACAGGAAACCCCGCTCTTCCACTCATGGTTGTTTCAACCCTTCATATTCCATCCCATATGCATTACAAAAACTGTAAAAACTTGCAGTATTGACCATAATGATAATATTACAAATACTGCCACTGGATATATAATACTGACCCCTGTGCCAGTGCAGCACTGTATGGCTAATTATCTATGCAAATTAGCCATGTGATCAGCTATCCCAAAAGAAGCCTTAGAGGAGCTCTCCCCATCCCCTCCTTTCCCCCTCATCAGAAAACAAAGGAAATGTTATGAATGCTGCCTCTCAGTTAAGATCACATTTGGTCACTATAATCATTTCAGCATAGTTGGCAGACTACTCCCCAGCCTTCACATACACCATCTAAAAACCATTATACCATCATAACCCACTCAAAACTCTTTCACTTTCTCCTTCCTTATTCACTTCAATGCATTTTGTGGAGTTCATGAACATTTCCATGATTTCCACGAGCTCACAATGAAACAAATTTAGCGAGGTTTGCTCATCCCTACTGAACACTGACATTGGGAAGGTACTTATGATACTTTTCTCTCTATTGTGATGGAAAAGAACCCTGAAATGGAGAGATTAAAGACATGAGTCAGAAATAAAGTCTAATTAATAGGCAAGGGTCAAAGTACAAACTAGAGCTAAAGTTAACGAAAGAAGCAGGTTTCCTAATACTGACATGTTTTACATGGCCTTGCCTACTCTAACCAAGTCACCTGTTTTGAATTCTTCCGCCATCACATATAGGTGAAGTGTGATGACCTGGCGCATTATGTGATTTCTGTATCACGCAACCAACAACAGGCATAGTAATGAAAACCAACACAGCCACAGTCGTGCAAAGACAGTCACATCATGTAAGCTGTTGTGAATTGGCTTGTTTCTTTAATTTTTCTTCATTTTATTTGTTAACATTTCCACTTTTTCAAAGGCATTTAAGAGTGCCTCTGCTCCCAGGATTATTATTAAGTAGTTATTTTACTTGTTAAGATGCCATTTTGTGACTGCATTGTTATGACTCTAGTCGGGTTGATATGGGTCATGACCCCAATGCCAGTTGAGAACAGATGACTGCCATTTTCTATGCAAGCTTGCAGGTATTTCTCGAAGACAAAATTGAGTTTACTTACCCTCTTTATTCCCTTCTTGTTAATGACATTTTGCTAGTACTTTCCTTGATTTTTGTATAGTGTTCTTATTTTTCTGATTTTTTTTGGTTACAACCCTAGCATGTTTGTTTACTACATCTTATTTCCTAGTCAACTGTCCAAAAGAGGCCCGTTTTCTATCTGAGACAGCATAGTTAGCAACAAAACATAAAGCAAAATCACCAGAATAATAATAAAATTAATAAACCAGTTGAAATAAGCTAAAATTCCAAAAGTGAAACAAGCTCAACCAGGGGAGTTAAAAACTGAGATTTAGCCCAAAACCAGAACATTTCAAGGTCAAATCCAACCATAACCCTTTTCTCTGAAATGACTCTTTTCTATTTCTGAGGTGTGTCAGACTTAATTTCCTTTGGCAGGTATGGGTTGCTTGGTAGAAATAATGGTCACACTCATTTTCGACTAATAGCATGACAACAATTGGACATAACCTATGTGTCTGATCATAAAATGTCATAGAACTACAAGCAGGTGGTGAAAGGCAGATAATGTCCTTTTACATTCCCTTGACATGCTTCAATAGAAATGCTTCTGTTACTGTACTTAACACTAGCCAGCTGGATTACCCATCTTTGACGAATAGCCCGTAGTTACACTTCTAAGCTGTCTCACACAACATAAACCTTGACAGTTAATCATAGCATGCTTATAGTAAGACTTTGTTTAGCAAGAAGAAAAATGGCTTTATTGTGCGATCAACGTTTCACCTATCGATCCAAGTATTTGTAGTGGGGGTATGGAGTTTGTCTTGGCAGTATTGGGTTTTAAGACAGGAACTAACCCTAAACAGGGCACTGGTGCATCCCAAGTCTCCCTAATATACATCCACAATCAGTCATAAGGAGTCAGTTTAAACTTGCCAATTACCCTATCTTGCATGTTTTTTGGATATACTGTAGTGGAAATCCTGAATGTGTGGAGAAAAACACATGGAGAACATGAAAACACAAAGCAGACTGAGTGGTACGGAGATATAAGGCAGTAGGCTAATTATTGTATCACAAATATATTATTATTATTTTATTTAAAGAATAATAAAGAGTTACCATACGGTTATTAGTTGATAGCTTCCATTATGGGAGCTACCTAGAAGGCAAGGGTTGAGGTCAACTCACCTTTCTAAATGGCACTGAGCATTTCCAATTGTAATTTCTCGTGAGCTTCCAATATCCAGGTTTTCTCCAGTAATTGTCAACAGGGTCCCTCCAGATTTCAAACCATATTTTGGAAAAATATCTTTTATTTTTGGATTCTTTAAAAAGCAAAATAACATTAAATTAATCATTGAATTGGAAAAATTAACACATTTTATTAGCTGTTCCAATATGGCAGATACATTAAGTCAAAATATAATTAAAGCAGCTACTGAAGTGTGTCGATCTTACCAAATAAGAGAATCCTTCTTTTTTTGTGTAGTGTTTGCCACTGTATACAGTTGTCACAGCACTGAGATGGGTTTTATTTATAGAGCCAAGAGTGCACAAGAGCCTATAAAAAATTTAAAAATGTACTTTTGAAAATGTCAACTTCTTAAAATAAACAGGTCTTTGTACCATGCTAACCATTATGAATGTCAAAAGGGTGTCATTTTGTTTGACTTCTCACTAAAGTAAACCACAAATACTCCATCATCTAAGCAAAAATGTATCAAATCACCTTTCCTGTTTTTAAAACAGCCAGAAACATTACAAAGCAAATAAGCTTAATTAACAATTAAGGGTTGAAGCTCAAAAGCTCAAAAGTAATATTTTCTTCTCAACTGCATAAATAAAATAGTGCAATCTTGAGGATTAAAAAAATAAGTGGAAAGGATTATGAAGGTCACATAGCTGCAATTACCCCTTACCTGTTGCTGCTGCTGCCTCTTGAATCCAACTTACATGAAACACCACCTATGTCAACAGCAACTTGTCGTGAGTCAAACATTCTTGTTTTATTAAATCCAAAATCCCATCCACATATGGTCAACTTGGTGCCACCCCCAAGTGGGGCGATAGAAGGGGATATCTAAAAATAATAAAGCAGTTAAATTAAGAGCATTATAACTAAAAAGAGGCTGGACTGAGGTTGATGAAGGCATTAGATGATGTAAACAACCAGGTCAACACCCCAAAGCTGGAGTTCCTCACCATGTTCTCTAATGATCATTGGTACTGATAGAGTATCAGTGATAATTATTGGAGCAGAAAAATTAGATTCCTAAAAATGCATGTTATGTTAAAATGAAGCACAAAATTAGCCTGATAATAAGTACATATGTGGAAGTAAGTAAAGTCTCATTTAGAGTTTGATTCAACCTGATGTCAGTGGGATGGACCTGAGCAGACTACAACTCTGTAATGTTCTACCTCTGGCCAAGATTTCTTTCTAAGATGTGCAATTATCGGACTTCTAAGCTTCTTTTAGACAGTGGTCCTGAGGTCAATCAATGCTTTGCAATGTTTTGAGAATCACAACTGTCACATGACTAATCATACATTTGGGCTAATTTACCAGGCAACTGCACTAAAGAAAGAAGAGATCAAGTGGATGAGTTCATTTATTAGTAGCCAGTGTCTGAATTGGTATATTGCTGTCTGTGCCTTCCTAGCCTTTGTGACAGCCACAATCCCAGGTCCCTATTTTAATCTAACAACATTGCTATGCAACGGCCACAAATGGGAGGAGTCTGAGACAAAGGGAAGTAAAAGGAAGGACCATAGATGGAGTCCCAGTTTATTCCTAGTAGTCCTGAACAATGCATATTCCATCTGAGAAAGACTTTTATATGAAATGCTATTCTCTCATTAGTTACCTGATCAACAAGTCTGACCTTATATGTAAACATGCATATTAGATGTTAATATATTTAAGTGATTGAGTTTGGAACTGCTAACAAGAATCTGAAACTAATAAACCAAGAACATCAATCGTGCACATGTTCTTGACAAGAATCTCATTTGTTGTCAGGAAACTAACATTTTTAAGCTTCTAACCACAAATTCTTTAGCAAACGTGTGAGTGTTTAAAGTTCAGATAGGGAACATGCTTGGTGTAAAGTAAAATGGTTACTCAAATTTTACAAATTCAATTCCACAGGCAAATGTCCTGGTAAACAAGTGTCACAATAGTACAAATAACAACAAAGTACGTGCAAAGTTTTGAAAAACAAATAAAAATAATTTCAGGAAATCAACATATGGAAACATTTAAAAAGGGTCCCAGACAATTGTTAATTTTGAGAAGTTCTGGGCAATGCTTTCAAGCTCAAGTGTATTCCAACTTATTTTTTTCGCACAGTACTTTGAGGTGGATTGTTTCAGAGTTTTGAAATATACAGAATTCATTTTAACAGTCCTGTCCACAAGTTGTGAGATGCACCTTCTTAACATCTTGACCTCAGAAATTTTTGCACTTGCTGTTTTAATATGATAATGTCTGCAGTGTTTGTTTTTTACTTTCTCATATACGAAGTACAAGGAAAGTATTGGAATCCTCCAAAAATTCCATTTCGAGATTTTGATGAATCTCGACCTTTCAGACCTCCCTGAGTCTGAAAATACCATCCATCCATCCATTATCCAACCCGCTATATCCGAACTACAGGGTCACGGGGGTCTGCTGGAGCCAATCCCAGCCAACACAGGGCGCAAGGCAGGAAACAAACCCCGGGCAGGGCGCCAGCCCATCGCAGGGCACGCACACACACACACACACTAGGGACAATTTAGAATCGCCAATACACCTAACCTGCATGTCTTTGGACTGTGGGAGGAAACCGGAGTACCCGGAGGAAACCCACACAGACACGGGGAGAACATGCAAACTCCACGCAGGGAGGACCTGAGAAGCGAACCCGGGTCTCCTAACTGCGAGGCAGCAGTGCTACCCACTGCGCCACCGTGCTGCCCTCTGAAAATACCATTTTTGGAATTATGTCTGTGTGTCTGTCTGTATGTGTGTGTGTATGAAAACACAGTAACTTGAGTACGCTTTCACTTAGGTCAACCAAATTTTACTTACAAGTATTAAGTACAAAATGTAGATTTCTATCAATGTTTGGGCTGTTTCCATTAACAGAAAGTGGTACTTTACCTTTTTATTGATGCAGCTGCAGAGTCAGATTTATTCAACTTTACTTTTATAATAATTGTTCAATATATTATTAATGTGATTTGATTTGTTGTTAATGGTTCTTTAATGTACATAATATAAAAATATAATTGCTTGCGGTTTACTCCTTAAATATCCATCCCCATATCTGAGTATAAGAGAAAGTATAGGGGAGACCACTCCTGATTTTTTTAATTAGTTATTCATTTGAAGTTGAGGAATGATTAATACTGTTATCCTTAAGTTATAAGTCTGTTTACATATTTTATTGCTATATTAAACAATGCAACTGATGTTTCTATGACAGTAATCTAATAATTTGCAATTATAGGTTTCTGCTGCCTATGCTAGTATCACTGGTTGCACAGCCATAACTAAACCTGGCCAGGCTGCCAGTTCATTGCAGGACATACTCACACACATTCACACTGACTTCTATTGGAGTATAATTAGCATAAAAATTCCTGTAACACAAACAATATTAATATTTTAGGATTAGTGTTAATGCTATTACTATGCTGTCCTCAATGTAATATTCTAAGAGGTGCTAACCTGATAAATGGTAGGGGAGCAGGAGTCATGTGTCCATTTGCCACCTTCACAGTCCTTTTCTCTTGAGCAATGATTAGAGCACCACCCACACTGCATGAACAAAGGTGCTAAGAGGCAGGAGGAACAGGACTTGTACTGGAAACAGCCAGGCCCAGCCAATGGCACCTTAGTCACCTAGTGAATGAGACAAACAAGACAATAACAGATGAAAAGAGAATGATTTTGCATTAATTGTTTTATTACAAAATAGACCAGAAAGCAAAGGGAATTAAAAATATGTTTTAAATGTGATCTAAAAAACTTCACTGTCTTTTCTGATAATTCAGTGAGAATCAATACATGTTCAGGTGATGTGGACATTTTTGGTGATCCCAATTGTGACATGACCCTTTTCTACTAAGTTACATTCCCGTGAATCCCCAGCTGGCACTATGGGAGAAGTGCAAGGTCGATCTTATTTTAAAAGTTGCAGAAATAGAAAATGTTTTTTCTTGAAAATTAAAAGCAAACCAAACAATTGATCTCGTATCACATCACTTCAAATATGCACATTTTCTAGTCAACAACACCTACAAAGAAGTATACTGAACTACAGGGCATGCAAAGGCATCAACATGAATTCAAAAACAACTTTAATTGGGAGAATTTCAGATGGAGAAATGAAACTGAGCATATTTCATTTGACTGTAGAAGAAAATGTTTCAGAAACCAGCCAACCACCTCCCAAAGCACCCCCAACTAATATAAAACTGGGATTCAAGTGTATTAGAGTAGCACCACTCCATGTCTCACTCTGGGCACTTGGTTGGGGGGGGGGGGGGGGGGGGGGGGGCAGTTTTATACACAATTTACATAACATTTCTATTATTATTAAAGTTATTAAGCAGTTCGCATACATTTGCAATCTGAGATTTTTCTTCTTTTTTTGCATATAACAAAGACATATGCTTTACATTTGCCAATCCAACAGATTGCACATCACAAACATTAACACTGTTATCGTTTTTTTCGTGTCTGCCGTTTCTATAGGAGGGTGACAATGAGTTAAATTCCAATGGATGTTTTTCAAATGTTGACAAGCAATAAGCAAAAGGAATCACTGAAAACCACAGACAACAAAAACAGCAAAAAAAAAAAAAAACAGTACGAGGAAAGTTTGAAGAAAGAATATTTTTTACAATGTTTCTGTTTGGGGATCGTTGTGCAAACGTGCACATCTGAGCTGCGACCACAGATCTAACTGCTCTGTGGATGATTCGTTCAAGCATTTCAAGGTCACTTCGTTGTAATGAAAGCATCTGTTGAATGTACTTCGTAGTAACGTGATTTCTATAGACTCATGTCATATGGGGAAACTGTCGGGACCATAAAAATACTTTGTTGTAATAGTCTCTCATCTCGGTCTCTCTCCTCTCTCTGTGCCGCAAAGCCGGCAAGCGTTCTGAAAAGTCTGAGTGAGTCGCCGTTGCCGGCAGTTCTCTCGCGGCCCAGCTGTCAGATGGCTGCGGACCGGTAGTGGGCCGCGGACCGGGGGTTGGGGACCCCTGGCCTAAAGGAATACTCCTCCCAAAAATGACAGTTTTTAATATGTTACTTACCCAATGTGTTTTGTAGTGATGACTGAGGAATTTTTTTTACTTCATGTTTTCATAGAGAACAAAGATAAAAATGTTATGATATGATACAAGCCAATAGTGACCAATACTGTACAACAGCAAACCATATGAAAAACGTCCATTGGAAGAAGCAATCTTGTGTCACACAGTCCACATGTCAGTTATTCAGTCGTTTGATAAAAATGTGCAAAACGTATGCATTTTTTGCTAAAATATTGTTAAATAAATTCTTTCAAAAACATTGGCGCTCATTATAAACAGTAAGCGCAATTCACATGGGACGGAATTTTTGAATTGAACAGAGAATTCTTCATCAATGAATGAGGGGGACGGGCGGAACTTTTACTGAAATTGTGTACCCTGTAGAGGATTACAATTATCTTTCAATGATGTAATAGATTATAAATATCATTATACACCTGTACCAGAAGTTTAGGAAACAGAGTTCATCTAAAAAAACTGTCAACCAGCATCATTCTGCACAATTTGGTATATCACTGCAATGCCTAAAACATAAACAGATATGAAACAAAGTATTCCTTCAAAAACTAAGTGTCAGACAGGCTTTATGAATTAGTTCCATGTGTCAAATATTATATCATTAAGATCAGTATATCATCATTTTTATTGACCCATAAATTGAATAGCTCACTTGGAATGCTGCTTTCCATCTTCTTATTGAACTTAAAAGTATAATAAATTTACAGCAAAAATGTTTAATTTGTACAAAATCTGTTACAATACTTATTAAAACTTGCAATAAATTAAAAAAAGGCATTTTACTTGTTAAAACTTCACATTTATATTAGGTTTCAAAAGGAAATATTATACATTGTAACAAAAGAGGGCATGATACAAAATATAATGAAACAGAAGCAGAATAAATGTAAAACAAAACTGCTTCCCTACTGGGCCTACCTATACATGTCTTAATCTCCTGTACACCAGGAGGGCTTGTTTTCCCACTTGCCAATATCCAAAGCAATCCCTTACTCACATTCTGTCCGCCTGATCACTCAGCTTCTTCGTCCTCTCCTTCTTCTGTTAAAGGGGCATCAGGTTAAACTTCACCTTGTGGCCCCTGGTGTTTCCTAATCCTCGAGTATACCTAAATGTTGCATCTCTCTGGCAGGTCCTGGGTTGCCATCTAATAGCAGAGAATTGTGATGATGGGACTCTAGCCAGTCCTCAGCTTTAACACATCACCATGTTCACAATCAGTCATATGGTGGTCGAACTTAAATCAGATGACCAATAATTCGTAACAACTGCTTGTTCACCTGCCTTGTGGTGTTATCAGATAAATAATATGTTCCTTTGCAGTTTGCAACCTCCTATGCAATAACATCTCTTACTGTTGGCCATGCTGGGCTACTTAGCACTGTTATGATTCCTAGTATCTTTGTTGTTTATGGCTTAATAAAATGTTTTCTGAGAACATGCATTTGTTTCAATAGGGTTCTGACATTGTACATTTTAGTTTCACTTTCATATTGTGCTTCCTTTTTTTTCAAGACTTATATTTTATTATACGTTTACTATGCCATATTGTTTTTTAACTGACACTGACATTTCCAGCTTCTTTTGTTATGATACCTTACTCACTGCTAGAGTCATTTGTCCCACAAGTCACATCTGTGATGGTATTTAAGCCATTGCCATGAACCATTGTCTGAATTTCTGTCAATAAAACAACAACTTTTTGCAGATATTTTTTCTTTTAAAACTTTGATATTTAGGCCTTTCTGCTAAGATTCTCAGATTGATCATGTATTGGGCTCTGTCATTTTCTGGTTTTGACCCTCACTACTTTTTTAGTTTCTTTATCTTCTGCTTATTTTTTGGTTTGCCAGTTCTTCTGTCTTTGGCAGAACAAGTACATTTAGATGATGTTCAGCTTGGTTTTCAGCTGGTGGGCCCTGCCTTCCCAAAATGTCATATCCTTTTTTCAATGAGGTACTTCTCTCAGTTCAAGAGGTCTATGGAATATTTCTTACCCCTGGTAATCTCCTGCCAGCCATGCAACAACATACACTTATGCTTACTTTAGGCCAGGGGTCCTCAGTCACGGTCCTGGAGGGCCACAGTGGCTGCAGGTTTTTGCTCCAACCCAATTGCTTGAAGCACTTATTGCTCAAGTAACACTTCTGCTTCACTTTAGTTGTCTCACTTGGAAGGAAATTGAAGAGGAAAAAGTGAAGGACTGAGAATTACTCATCCATTTTAGCCTTCAGATCATTTGGATGATATCCTTAGAAAGGAGAAGAAAATCTAGGATATGAGAATTACCTGACATAGCAGAGTTAAAGCACTAACAAGCCATGAAGTTAAATTATTGACAAGAATTGCTTTCTAATTGAGCAACTGGGTTAGAACAAAAACTTGCAGCCACTGCGGCCCTCCAGGACTGTGATTGAGGACCCCTGCTTTAGGCTGTCACAAAGAAACAAGCAAATTATGTATAATGCTCTTTTTCCACAGTAATATACTTATCCCAAAATGGAAAATATACTGTTTCTTTTTTATATATCTGATTTTGTACTCTAAAAGCACAAAAAATAAGTCAGTTCTAACATATATATTTGTTTCATAAAGATGAAGTGACTTGTAATTGATTTTTAGGGACTCTGCACAATATGACGACCATTGTTAATATGTCTATGCTTTTTTGTACAAATCACAATTATTATAAAGTAACGTGAATATTTTGGGGGAATTACTCACCTTGTTCCCTGTGATGAATAGTGCAAAGCCATTCTGTGAAGAGGCAGATTCTAGAGCAACTTCAGGTGAAACCGGCCATGTGTCCAGTTGAAAATTAACATGTGGAGGCCTTTGTCTGGAGCGTGAAATCACAACCTATGCAGAAAAAAAGGAAATAAACTCAAGTTTGAAAGAAAAAGCCACATTTTTTCCAACATATCCTAGAAAACTAAACCACTAAGATTACAAGCCATTACATTAATTGAAAAGTCGGTTAAAGGCAATTACTTTTGACAAAATGTAAACCGATATTTCCTAAAGTTCTGCAACCTAAACCCTAGGCATTCTAATCCAATACATCTTCTTTGTTTTTGACATGCTATAATATGGCACGATCAACTACTTTTATTCCCCCTGAATATGATCCAGATTTCTTATTCAAACAGCTGGAGGAATAGTTTGTTTCAGAGTTGAGAACAAAGGTTAAAATACAACTATGGCCATCAGTTTCTGGTCAGGAAACAGACATTGCTGCAGAGTATATGAAATGCCAGGAATGGCAGTCCAAAACTACAATTTTTAAAATGGGGTCATTAATCAGATCCTCGCAATGCAAAAAAGAGAAATACAATGTGATATATGTGTGTGTGTGTGCGTGTGTGTGTGACAAACACACACAGACACGTTTTTCAGTTAGTTACTCAATAAGTACTTTACACTATCAGCAGATATAGATAAACACTGACTGCAGAGGAAAAGGAGGTTTTCAGTGTTAACTGGCTACATATTTTTAACCTTAAACCCATCACATTTTTGTACAGATGGGAGACTGTATTCATTGATTAATTAGGGCATTTTTGTTGATACAGCCATTTATCTACTCTATATATATAAAATCCTAAGCCTAAAAGTGCAACGATTTTATGTCACGTTTTTATGTCACATTTTTTGTCACACTTTAAATTGGGCTTATTTTAAAACCTACATATATATGTTATATACTTTGAAACATCAACATCGGCCACAACTTTGAGATGGTATCTAAGGCTATGTTCTGTTACCTTGAAAAGTTGTTCATTATTCACCCCAAAATTTTAATCTCTGACCCCAGCCCATTGCCACAATCTTGACTTGATCACTGCTATTACATATATATAATATAGATGTATGTAAATGTATGCCTCGTTTCTGTGTTGTCATATATACTGTACATATTGCTGGTTCAAGTCCCAGCCCTGGCCAGGTGCAGTATGTGTAGAAAGTTGCCCATTGTCCCCATATCAGTGAGAACTTCTTCCAAATGTGCCATTTTTTTGGTCACCCTTTTTGTTACCCAAAAGACATGCATCTTAGATTAACTTATAGCTGTAAATTGACTCCCTGTATATGAAAAACAATGTGGTCTCTGATGGCCCCCAGTGTTATCTTCTGCCTTGTGCATGATGCAGCTGAGGCTGACACCATAACTCTACATTTCGATAAAACTGAGACTTTCAGGTATTGCATACTTGACTGTTTTTTCTATAGAAAATGAAGCAGAAAAAGCAGTATCCAAACAAAGTAGATATGAATGAAATACTGAATGAACAAGTAAAATAGCACTGCTTGACAGCTGATGTGATGAGGATGCAGAGAGATTTAGGAACAGTAATAACTCAAAGATGCTTTGTTATGTGTGTGGCCTTTTTGTCTATTAAATATCCCTAAATAACCTAACAAAGGAAGTGTTTGCAAAAGGGACATCATCCTTTGATGACTGACCGGAACGAATTTGGCACTACAAAGCATTGTCCTGTTTATAGGTGTGTGAGGCCTAAATGAGGTTCTGGAGAGCATATATTAAAATTTGAAAGTCGTGTTGGCATCCTAAATTAGCTGAACAACAGACTTTGCAATTGCAGCGGCCTCCAAATGTTTAAAACCATCAAACCTGCACTGACAAATTTATTTACGTGCTATTACGTCAAGCTTTTATTCTTCTCCGTCTGTAGCTGTTGCCTGGCTACAATTGTAATAAAAAAAAAAAATGACAAAAGGAAGAAAAAAAAAAAAAAAAAAAAAAAAGGCATCCTGACTTGAAATGTGCCCTGCGTCACCAGAAGCAGATTGGGGCTTGTGGTCTGGTAATTTGGGTTATAAAAACGTATTGAATTGAGCACTCTTCTACCCCCACTTTTGATGTCCCAATCCTCCTTAACATCACACAAACTCTTCAGCACCATCAAACGGGCATACTGTTCTCTTGTACATGTGTTTAATGCATTAAATATATTTATAGAGTTACAGCACAACGTATGCACATTATTCATTTACATGCAGACCCACAGAAAAATAAAAGCACCACTGGATTTCTGTATTTAGTCTCTTATGCCCTCAGGAGCCTCTTTAAGAGCTCCCACTCTCAGATCACAGTTTCACACGCATATTAGCTACAGCCACGGTCCATAATGGACTAGCAGGCTGTGCTGTGCTTAACGTCATTACTTGTGATAAGGAAAGCGTACACTCTAAAAAATAATAGTTCTTTAATGGCACTTTATGGGGGTTGTGTGGTCGCTCGCAGAACTATTGCTTGACAAACCACCATTTAATACTGGAAAGGGTTCTTTGCATATGAATTTGGTTCTTAGTGCTTTGAAAATATTCTAATTTAAAAAAAAAACTGCAATATTTAATACATTGTAGGATACCTAGCAAGACACCAACAGATTAAGAAACCTGGACATAGCCTGAATTATTGCATGTAGCAAGAGTCCTTTTAAAATCAGGAGCAAATGGTATTTCACAAATCTTTTACTATCTATTCATGGTTAGTTACTGTATGGGACCTGTGACAGATCTAAATAAATAAAGGTTCTTCCTTGAACTTTCATATGGATGGGTCATTTGAGAGCCAAAAATGGTCCCCCTATGGCATGACACTGAAGAATCACTGTCATACGAACTAAGAGTTTCTTCCAGAGATGTGACCAGTTTACTGTCAATGGCCAGCAGAGCAAGGATGCTTAAATGGTTTTGGCCCAGTGTGTTGCAGCTGTATGACTTGATTAGATTTAAGTAGGAGAAGCACCTGCTGATGTAACTCCAATTGTTGCCACTAAAGAAAATAGCTTGCATAGCTGAGGCATTGCACTATCCAACTCCATGTCTTTAAGAAACACCAAAAAATCACATAGCTTACCCCTGGCTGGCTAGTCCCCAGTACCAACCTAACCTTTTTTGAAATAAACAAATCTACTTTACTAAACTGAAACAAGGAGCAAACATAAGAATGCTATATTTATGTTTTTATTTAGAGTAGGATATGAACAAATTAAAATATTGGGCTATATTACTAGCAAATAACAGACTACGAGTAGCAGCTTCACTTGCCAAAAATCCACATGGGACTGAACTTGAAATGCTCCGATGCCAAAACGCTATCACAGTTCCTCTGATCACCATGCAGCAGCCCAGCGCCCTGCCACTGCTCAGCTTCCCTGGAAATGCCATTTTGAAGCATTTGTCCAATAAATGTCTAGCTCTGCTGCACTGAAAACAAGGTATATTATAAAGTACCATTTTAAATTCAGTGAAGCTGCACTTCAGTGGGTTTAAGTGTATCGTGTTAGCACAGGAATGTAAGAGAAAATCACTTTAAGCGACCTGCAAGAAATTATTGTTGATTCTAAATGAACTAGCCACAAAGTTGAACATGTTATAGCATGCTCTTTGTAACAGCCATATAAATAAAACAGTACATTATTTGACAAATTTTTTCATTACAATTTAGAGGAGGCTGAGCTTACCTTGTAGTCTTAGAGCAGTTACCTCGGGTGGCACCTTTATTGTTTAATTTACACTTTCACTGTGGAAACTGAATGAGTACCAGTGCATCCCACAGCTGAATGTGGCGTCTATCCAGAACATACATCCATCATGAGACACATTCCAACACACTTCCGCATTCATTCATATTCTACCTTAGATATGTTAAAAAAGTACCTCATTAAATCAGAAAAACTCCTCTAAAGGAACAGTTTTTATCAGTCCTTGATTCCAAACAAGAAAATGTCATGACAAAATTGTAGCTCCACTGAAAACAAACCTTTCTGCTCATAAAGCACAACGTGTCTGTTTTGTAAGGTGACCTGTGATAGAGCAAAGCACGTAAGGCACAAAATAAACAGTGATATTATCATTTTCATAAATGTATCATTTCTGATTTAACATTCACTACTGTGTACACAACTGAAGCAAGTTCTTCATAACAGCTGCCCAAGTTAGTTTTACTTCTGTAAGAAAGCTGAAACAATGGAGAAAAACAGCAGCTGCTGCTGGCTTTTTGGTCACAAGCGATATGAATGCCTGTCATCAAGGACTCACACTAACTGTTAGTGGTATATAAATCTTTTATTCCACTTCCTGCAGCTGTTTGGTTTGTGTTGGGACTATTCCGTGCATTACTAAAATTATTTGTAAAACGTCAGTAGCACAGTCACAACATCTTCCCAGGCGGATTCTTTACCATTTAACAGTTTTATCTATGGATCTACATGTCTGCCTCCAGCAGTAAGAGATTCATGAATCTGATCTCTTTGTCACAAAAGAGGTTTTACTACACTAGAAAGCCTACTGCGGGGCACAGGCATTTTTTACAACTTGGCAGCATGCTTCTTTATGCTCTTCATTTTCACAGAATTGATTTTACCTACCTGTCTGAAGGATTTCCTTATACTAATCAGAGCTTAAAAGACACAAGTGGAATTTCAAGATGGACCGTCTAAGAATGAACTTTTATGATTTCACTTCCCATCACCCAGTATTGTGATTTGAAACACTTTGGAAGTTGTGTAGTGCTTGTGATGAAAGATGTTACAGAAAACTGATATCCTGACACTCTGGCAAGGATTACAAAACGTTGAAGAAATGGCAATGAAAAGTGAAGTAAGCCATGCAAGTATCTTTATATTCAAAGTGTGTCCATTAACAAAAGAAGAGACTTTATAAAAGTTTTAATTCTGCTGCTTGTAACTGCGTGGGTATAATCTAACACTCTCCATTGATTTATTACCCATGGGACAGTTATGGCTAAATCTCCACTTTTATTTGGTCAGTGAGGTACAGGCCTCTAATGAACTCACAGACCTTCCCCCCTTATGATAAACTCCATTTCCTTTAATGAATGTATATGTGTTGGAGTTCTGGATTCTCACAGACCAGAGCATACAGTAGTTCTGCCATCTGTTTTCCTATCTATAAGTTATCAACACTAATGTCTCTCCTGCAACAAACCTGTTTTACCCAGTTCAAGGTTGATAGAAGCCAGAGCCTATACCAACAACACCAAGTGCAAGGCAGCAACCAAACAACAAAAAGAAGCTGGCAGTCCATAACAGTGTAGGGTGACAAGACATCCTGTATATCAGCCCCAATTTAGGTGTTCCAAATTACTCTTAAAAATGTTTATTTAAGACTTGACCAATTCCTAAATGTTGGAACAAATGCAGAAATTCCACTGCACATGCCATTACACACAGCTCCTTGCTCACAAATCACATCTATTGTATTCAGTATAGACACCAGGAAGACATCTTGTGTTTGCAAAGTTCACACCTAATGACATATGTAAAAGGGTTATGTACATACTCTGTGAAGAAGGGAAAGGTATGGTGTTGTGCAGAGCACAACACTGCTTCAAGTGTGATACAGGACCCTCAAACAAAGAATGACTAGCCCAGAATCTCCCATTAAGAAAGAACATCTTAAATTCTGCATTAGTAAATTATAGCGCAGCTGTCAATCACACTATCGTTGGTACTGATGGATTCAGTGCCTGGAGTGGATATACGTAAGTGCCAGTACTCTCTAGTTGAGATTTATCGATTCAATGAAAAAAGTTCCCCCTTGGAGGTTCGAGCGTGAGGGGAGGGGAGGGGGAGGATTTATGCCTGTAACACTGCTGGTACGCAGCAAAGACTACCAGTACACAACCACTTAAATTTAGAAGTACCGGTGAGCACCGGTCCACTACAAGCATTGGATGGATTAGATATAAAATTGAAGTGTTTGTGGTTGAGATGGCCTCCATCCTTTATTGTTATCATTGTCATTATTGGTTTGACGTATTTAACACCTTGTCTTGTGGTGCGTTCAATAAGTTAGTATTACTCAGTTATGAACATATTAAATAAAATGTTATTGTTAACATGTTTCCGTTTTGTTACCAAAGCAGTGTTGCTAAAAAAAGAAAAGGTGGTTATTGTTTTTTTTTTTTAGTTGGTAGGTTCTGTGTGTAAATCTGAAAAGATTACCCATTTATGAGGAAATGATTGTTTCTGTTTTATCTATTGTCATGACTTTACATTAGCTGGTATGATATGAGTTACCTGTGCTCCTTCTAGTTCTATTGATTTGCATGTGGGAGAAGGTTCCCATCCATCATGATTTTCCAGAACTGGTTTATTTAATGGGCGGCATGGTGGCGCAGTAGGTAGCACTGCTGCCTCGCAGTTGGGAGACCTGGGGACATGGGTTCGCTTCCCGGGTCCTCCCTGCGTGGAGTTTGCATGTTGTCTGCGTGGGTTTCCTCCGGGTGCTCCGGTTTCCTCCCAAAGACATGCAGGTTAGGTGGATTGGCGATTCTAAATTGGCCCTAGTGTGTGCTTGGTGTGTTTGTGTGTGTCCTGCAGTGGGTTGGCACCTGCCCGGGATTGGTTCTTGCCCTGTGTTGGCTGGGATTGGCTCCAGCAGACCCCCGTGACCCTGTGTTCAGATTCAGCAAGTGGATGGATGGATGGGTTTATTTAACAATATTTTGCAAAAATACATTTGTTTGGCACATTACAACTGGGTATCTGACATATGGATTAAACAAAATGAGTAAGTAGGCCTACCACTTGGCAGGCTCTGATGTAAATCAGTAACAATCTACTGTCTAAATAACAGCATTAAGGATGACACCGCCTGAAAATCAAAGCCTAGTTAAAAAAAAACAAAAAAACAGTAAATCCCTTGTTTCGGTATCTCTGGTCTTGAGTAAATGTGCTAAAGGCTAACTGTTCTGAACTGCAGATGTGCGTGGGGTGAAAATCTGCTCACCCACTCTTAATTACCCATTTTTGCCAGGCGATAAATCAGAATTGATTCAGTGAACAATGAAGGCAGCTATATTCTAATAAAACTCAGAAAAATGCATCTTTGTGTAATCTGTTCAAACAGAGATAAATATACTGTATGTGTGTGCAAATCTTGTCTGGGCCCACTGTTTTTGAACATGTTGTATAAATAGTACAAGCTGACACATTTACAGCTAATACCTCAATGATTAATAACATAAAAACAATGATTTCCCTAAGTTTACACATATATAGCTTCAAATGACAACTTTTCTGAAAGACAAATTTTAAGCAAAACAGTCAGTGTTTAACTGAAATTCAGATTAACCTACCATGGGTGTGGGTAACTTTTAAAAAGATCGAAGAGATTATGTTTATACACATTATGCAGTGTAAAGCAGACATTTCTCACATCTTCCAGTAATTTGCATTATTCAAATCCCTGTATACTTTAGATGCGCTATGTATATTACTGCATATCTCACAAAAAACAAAAGTGGACTAGAGATTGTGCTAGAAAATGTACAGGAAATACACAGAAAATGGAGCACAGTAAAAAGTATCTATACAGTATATTCACACATATGCACACACAATATTATATGTAAAACAATACTTCAGTATTACTTGCATTACCTGCATTATTCTGCCTTCTGATGTTCCAAGATTTGCAACTGTGAGCTCTCCCTGAGTAAAAACTGTGATAGAAGTTAAGAGTACATTGCTGAACTGGCCAAGGAACAAATCAAGCCGTTGCATTGCGGTTTTCACTTCTAGGCGGTATCCTTCTCCATGTTTTCCATGGCACGATATGTCATCTGGAGAAGTCTGTAAAAAGAAAAGCACATTGATGTCATATAAGATAGCTTGCAAATGTTAATTACTGAAGTTTGCATAATATCAATTTTGTTGTATATGTTAAATAATAAATCTGTCATCGTCATTGACTCAACGGTGTTCTGAATAACTAAAGGTCTCCAGACACTTCTGCTCTCAGGCATTCTGCTGATATGTAATCCTGTCCAGTCAGTGATGTCGTGAGTCCATTTTACTAGCCTGAAACAGCTTCTTTCTCCTGCTGCACAGCCTTGTGTCACTTATATTTGAAATAAATATCTACTGTGTTTCTGTGATGAACTGGCACCCTGTGACAATACTTGAAAATGGATGGATGGAGGATGGATCTCCTGTTTTTATGTTAAATGACCAAAATCATTTACTGTTTACTTGTGCATTATCAAATTTAATCCATTTCATAGATGTGGGGGATGAAGTCCTGTATAGTATTATATATACAGTCTCACTCATGTTATGTAATAAAAAGTACAGCATTTGTAAATATTGTGAATACACATATATTACATACATGCACATATAAAACCACTGTTATAAATACACAGACTTTATACTACAGTTATGACCTTTAAGGTTAGCAGGCAAAGAAGAACAATTTTGCTCAAAACAACACATATTTACTAGAACCACTGATTTTAATGAGGTGGGAACACTGAAAAGGTTCCACCAACATTCCTTTTGCAAATGGACCATGTCTGGCTTGGTTCATCATTGTTTGAAATTCTCTAGATGTCCTGGTAAAAACCACTAGGTGAGGTGGTCTCATATGTTGCCTTGTCACTCTACCATCGCTCATACAGAAGGTTGTTTTTCCATTTCCCATCCCTGATACTGGTTGATGTCTAATAAACCTGTTCTCCAGCTGTAGAAGAATGTGAATGAGTGCATTTTACCTGTGAAGTGTACAGATGGTATGCTCTATGGAAAAGTTCTAAGACCATTAGGCTGCCAAGAATCATCACGGACTATGTGTCTTAATAGAATAACACTCTGTATTTATTCCCAGAATATTCAAATAATGAGACATAAGAAAAATAGAAAGCAGGACCTTTAGAAATACTGGGCACTAACTGAACAACACTTAACAGACCACCACAAACAGCCTTCTTTGTCACCTGTAACTGTCAAGAACTATATTTTTATACCAACAATGGAAAGTCTTGAGGCTTCTTATTATCTCACAAAATTGTTTTTGTCCATACTCCTTTATATACAACTTCATTCGAAAACTACCATCAAGCATGGCAATGTGCTCCAATGGATGTGGTGCTAGACAAAATCAAAAGGTCTCCAAATTGCTCACTGCAGGATAATATAGGAAAATACGTATTCTTTGATCCACCCTTATGCTTCAAGGCCAGCTTGTAGGAGCAATAGGATCATGCAGCCAAAGTGACTCACATTTAAGCTCCAGGGGAAAAAAAAACAAATGTCATCAGACCTGGCAAGGTGTTTTAAACTAAGTGAAAACCCTGGGATCACTGACAGGAAACCGAGCAAGCACGACAAATACGTGGAAAGTACACAAAAGAGGCACCCTGACCTGGAAAAGAACCCTAGAACGGGAGAGGAAGAGTATGATTTGCTTCAAATACACTGGGAAAAAGATAATAATACTGTAATTACTCCCTTAGAACTAATCACTTGCCTTCTTCCATGGATACTTTGCCTTTCTATTTTTTCTTTTAATTACCTTGACAGTGTCACTTTTATTGTCACATATTGTGAAAGAAATGACCTTCACTCTCTCCTTAGGTGCAAAAAGGCCATGTCTTTTTATTAAAACATTACAAAGGCTTGGCATTCTCCTGCGTAAATGAAGAGTGAAATACTTGTGAAACCTTAGCAAATTTGACTTGTTTGTACAAAGAATCCAGCTTGGTTGTATTCTGTACCACTTTGATTAAGTTTAACATTTTTCTTCCACAACCTACAGCACATATAAATATACTTTTGTACAGTATGTACTTCTATACCTAAATACATACACAGACACTAAATGTATATATGTACAAATGCACATGCACCATCATATTTAAAATGAGAGGGAGAAAAACAGCCTAAAAATTGCTATCATTCATCTGAAAATTTGAAATTCCAGTTCTTCACGTCATATATTACTGCATTTCATCCATCCAAAGTACTGGATATTGCATTATAATCTACTCTCCAATCAATCCTTTTTCTAACATGTTTACTCAGATCAGATCAGATCAGAGCTGGTGCCTATCCTGACAGCAGTGGACCCATGGCTGTGCATCAGCTTATTGCAGGGCACATTCACCATTATCTAACTGTAAATTACCCAATGTCCAATGTCCAATCCAGGTTTTCTGTTTTTTTCTCCCACTTTCAAAGATCTGCACAGTAGGATATCAATCCACTCCACATTAGTCTGGTAAGAGTCAGTGTTAGTATGGTGTGTCTGAATATGCCCTGTTATAATCTGATGCTATTTCAAATATGTATTATTATTATTATCCATCCATGCCTTAATAAAAGAATGCATGCATTTTCTAACTAACTTATTATGTTCAGGTTCATGGAGAGCTGGTGCTTACCCAGGCAGTATTAGGCACATGCATATTATATTTTATTATATTGACTCATATTGGCTCCATTTCTATACTTCATGTCTTTTGGTGTCACTGCCTTAGCACCTCAGTTACCTCTTAGTCAAGTGCCATACGATAACTGCCATGTTTCCAGGCAAGATTGTTTTACTCACTAATCATGGCGCCAGAGATTGGCTGTGCGTTGCATGTTGATTAGCAACTGTACTCTGAACCCGTGACAATGATGGCCATATAAACCGATACACATAAAATTCTCACACCTGCTTGAAAATGATCACTGTGCCTCCATGTTAGTCTTATTTAATCATATTATATTATTGGGTGGCAGAGTGGTGTAGTCGATAGCTCACTGATCCAGCATTCAAGTCCGAATACTTTGTCCAATCATTTTCCATGTGGAGTTTGTATGTTCTTCCCATGTATGCTGAATATTCTTGTTTTCCTCCCACATCCCCAAATATGTGCATTTTAGGTTTTTCCAAATTGCTCTGTGTAAATGTGTGCATGAGTGGGCCCTGCAACGCACTGGTGCCCTCTCCTGTGCGGCCAGCATAAGCTCTGGGCCACCAGTAACCTGGACTTTGTCTAAGCAGGTTTGAGAATATTTGGATCATATTATGCTTTTATACAAACACAAAGAACTACATATCCTTCAATCCATTCATATTTGGAACCTGTTTTTCCCATTTTGCACACACACACTTTTTGGGTTATCCTGAGGATCTCATAAACATCATTTTCAGGCTTGCCCTTTGGCAAGTTTGTACAAATGCACGTTTCTTCCTTTGAATGTTGAACTTTGCCTTCACGGTGTATTTCATGCCAAATATATACTATACATAAACATTGAATGTGCTGAACTAAACATTACATATGCCTTCACTTATTTTGTCAATGGAAATACAAAGCAACCAAAAAATCGGTAAGAACTTGTTTATTTACCTCCTCCAAAATTACTTTGCATTGAACACATGCCTAGATTGTGTTAAAAAAAGTGTCACAGAGAGAAAAAACAGGAAAAGGTCATTAGCGACCAACAAGCTGGTCAACATGCAATCTTCCCCCACTTGCCCTACTTTGCCAAAAACTTGGATACAGAATTTTCCTTCCAGTGTCATAAGAAAATATTTATTACTTTCACAGCCAAAAACATTTTGGCTCCATTTAAGAAATAATGTTTACAATAGTTCAAAGTCCTTATGTTTGACTAGTTCAAGCAAATAAAATTCAAAGATGTCTTAGTAAGCTCTCTGTGTGATTGAGTCCCTCCCAAAAACTGCAGCTGAGCATATGGATTTTATTCAAGTAAGATATCACACGCAACATTTCAAAGAGAGAAACAGCAGGTGACTAAAGACGCCGTATTGTCTCAGGACCTTACGGTAACTTAAAAACATTTCAGTGTTAGTAGGCGGTCAGCTCCACCTGAAATGTAAAACTCTTATGATCACCAAAGTGATAAACTAACATTTCAGTTTAATGTTGGAACCTTCATTTAACAACTTCAGGCCCTCTCTGAGAGGAAGTACATATCCTTTCATTATCTTTAACTTCATTGTGTTATCATGAGTCAAAAGGAGACAGTGCCTAATCTAACAACAAGAAGTACATTTCAGGAACCAGTGCTGGATGGGACATGCATGTGTCTAACACCGGGCCACTCGATCAGACTTGTCTCTAACTGTTGGAAGAATCCACTTAAAAACAAAATAAAAATCTATTCAATAAGTCCATGAGACAGAAATCAGATAAGGACCCGAGCTCTGTGAAGGGTAATACTCACTGCTGTGCCACTCAGGAGGAGATCAGTCATGCACACATACAGTACATAACATGTGGAGAGTCAGCGTTATACAACTGACTGACAGAAACAAAGAGGTTTGGTATGAAATGTGGATGTAGCAGCACACCATATAACTGCACACCTCCCACAAATCTGAGACTGCACTGGGCAAGCTTCACTTAACAGCTTTACCACAGCTGACAAACAACAAAGATGTGAAACCTCAGGATCGCAGTTTTGTGGCAGACCTTCTCAAACCCAACCACTGAGTATACCCATAACAGAAAAACCGACAGGTGCTGCTTTGAGAGGCACATTTATTGCTCACAATGAAATACGATATTTATTTTCTCTAAAATTTAAACAGATTCTCCCATGAGTGATCTCTGTCTTCTTTAAGGGCTCTGCTATAATCTCCATATCAGAAACTGAAAGATCAGTGTTACTTATTCACAGTTAAAAGAAAATACGTGCCACCATTGATTTTATTTGTGTGCAGAACATCTCCCAGAAAGCTCTGTTTCACAAGCATTGTCGTAACTGCTCTATTCTGGCCAATATTTTTTTTAACATGCATCTTGGAAGATATGTAAAAAGACCTTTTCACCTAGAAATGTCTAATTATTTGGATTACAAAGGAGCAGATTTTTTTTAGAACAAAGTACACTGTGCTGATTTTTAAAACTGAATACATTATAGTCATAATGTTATATTCCTCAAATTACACATTTCTATAGAAAATATTTATTGATGTAGAGTTAGTCTTGTCTCAACTCACTAGACAACTATAAATCAACATACAGAGGAAATGCACAACAACATACTCATTTTTTTCACATACAACAACTCTTCAGGCAGAAGGGGTCCATTATACTTTATAATGTTGGTAAGCCCCGGGATTGGACAAGGAGATTGCTGGTATTTGGCTAGTGTCACAAAGATTTGCCTTTATTTCAAACACCTGGCCTGAATATTGTTAATACGTAGCAGCAGCAGGCCCCATTAGCTAGTGTTAGAGGTCTAGAAATGGGTTTGAGGTTGGAATTGGAGGTCAGTAAGGATATCCCCATTGTCCTCTGACGTTGCATTATTAGAGGTGCATAGGCTACAATTTCCCAGCATCTGCCATTTATTACCCCACCTTATAAAGTACACAGCAATGACAGCCATTTGTGTACCACAGTCTTGGAGGATATGCAGGCGTGGTAAAACTGCCCCTCAGACATTCATATTTTATAGGTAGCCCATTCTTATACTGTAGAAGGCATCTTATAACTGGTATAGATTGACTGACCTCAAGTGGGCACACAGGCATTTATACATTGTGAAGGTGGATTTTTTAAAGCCATTTGTACCATGGTTGAGGATTTGAAAGCCATATTGTGTTTATTCATTATCACAATTTAAAGTTTCTTGCCTATGGTAGACATCTGAGTAGTGTGTACAACATTCCTCAATTACAATAGTACATTTAGTACTGCTTTTTAGGCACAAATGTCCGACAAACTTTATATATATATAGTAATTTTATAAACTGATCCAATTCCATTCACCTTTCTAACAAATACTACTTGATTACTTTTCTGGTTTAGAATTCCACACACTTTCCAAACGTGTTGCATTCCATGGTGGGGTTCCACATAGCAGGAGACCATCAAAGCAGCACTGTGCACAAATCAGACAACAAACTTGGAAGTGTCCCTCGCATGACACAATCACATCTACTGCCACTTGGAGGCTGGTCTGGGATTTGAGCCTGGACTCTGGAGCTGTGAGCAGCACAACTAACCAATATGCCCCCCTAAATTTCCTTTGAGCCACCTTCACCTGCGATACCACCTTCTTAACAGTATTCAAATCTCCTTCTCTGATAATATTTTAATGCTTTGTCTACTGCCATCATTTTGACAAGACAATGCCTGAGAAAGAAATCCAATATTAAGTACAGCTATTGGAAAAGATTGTCTAACTTTAGCTGTCTATTCCCGGCAACACTTGACAATCATGACAGTCTGATTTTTTGAAGACTCCTGATTTTAAAATAGGCTTCCTGTCAAGATGCTTGTTATATTACTTTACAAAAGGCTATTTCGATGACATTTTTGAAACTTCACGTTTCTTGAATGAGGATGTGGCGAGATAAACTAGGCTTGATCTCAAGGTCATTTTTTTTCAAATTACATTAGGGCAGTGGTCAATATTCTGCTTTATCTTGACTGTGAGTATACAGACATCCCTAGAACTACAAAACTAAAGTTGATAATATTGATCTCGTATTAATCGGACTAATCTTTAAGTATCCAAGTAAAACAGAAACTACTATTCTGCCTGAGGCATCACAGATGTCAACATACTGTTAATAATTAATTTTAAGAAAAACAATAAACAGCCCAAAGTTACAGCAACATGCTGTTCTGGATGGAAGAACAAAGTGTTCAAAAGGGCAAAAACAAATTTTCATTAAACAAATAAGTAGAAAAGCTTTGATAAGTTTTTAAAAATCGTATTTTTCTGGCATATTCACTTACTACATTTCATTCATGGCGGCAGAGCACCAAGGCTTGAAAAGACCACTTGCAACACGCTTACTCACCCAAATGTGTTAGTCTGTTAGCAATGTGTGATCCTACATACCAAGAGCTGGGGGGAGGTATGACAATCTCCAGTAGTTTGCAATAGGGAAAAAATGATAAGAGCTTGACACTGACTAATGACCCCTTCAATAACGGACATAAAAACAGGACTATCACTATCAACAGGATTTGTTTATGCTACATAGGTTGATTATCACATTCTTTAGAAAGAAAAGTATCACTGAAAGTATAACTGCGCGTCTAAAGCAAGAAAAACGTAGTATAATGTACATTTACATGTACAGTATTTTGCAAATAATAAAGGTGTTCTGATAGCAACCATCCAACCCAGACTGACACCAAAGTGGCCAAAGTGTGCAAAAATTAAGAATTATTATTTTAATAAACACACTGCTGACCTTATCTGCTCATTACTTAAGGTGGTTAGACTTACCTCTCAACTGATGCTTTGTCTAACCTTAGACACATTGGAGGAGCAATGGCTATTTCCTCCTAGGTCACCCTTCTCTTGTTATCATGGGTGCCCATGCCTCTACCTCGTCTACTTTGACACTTCTCTCTAACATGGTAACACAACTTGACAAACCATCAAATGTTTATGTATGTGTGTGTGTATATATAGCTATATATATATATATATATATATATATATATATATATATATATATATATATATATATATATATATATATACAGTCGATCCTTGATATACCACCGGCCTGACATGCGAACAACTTGATTTACGACCAAAATTTTTATTTTGATTTACGACCAACATCTTGTGTTACAACCTGAATTCGGTCATGTGTATCCGCTTGCGTGATTGTAAACAAACAGCCGATAGCGTTCATAAGCATCAGTCAGAGCCCAGATACATGTGTTTGTGGACGTAATTTTGGTCAGTGCAGTGATTTATATAATTTATTTCGATAATTGCTAAGGAAGGAAGAGAAGGTAACGAAGGTAAAGAAAGCGATCACAATCGAAACAAAGAAGGAAATTGTGTGGAAATATGAGAGTGGTGTTAGTGTGACCGATCTCGCTAATATGTACAGCATGTCGAAATCCACCATCTCGACAATTTTACAAAGAAAATATTTGTATAAGGAGGCTCCTTCCAAACAATAACTACCTTCCATTTCATTCTCCTCCTCCCTTCCTGCAGCCCAAAGATGTCAAATTAAATGGTGAGTACAGTATGAAATTGTTGTTTCTGGTAGGCTAGGCACTTTTTATAACTGTTTGGTTAGTACATTAGAAAAATTATTGGTGTTTTGGTAAATTATGCACATTATACAACACTTTTTTATTATGAAGAGGTTAAGTAAGTGTTGCTGTGGGAGGTTCGGAACGCATTATGGGTATTTCCATTATTTCTTATGGGAAAAATAGTCTTGACTTACAACCAACTTGAGTTACAACCAGCCCTCGCGAACGAACTGAGTTCGTAAGTCAAGGGTCCACTGTATATATATATATATATATATATATATATATATATATATATACTGTATATACAAGGGAAAGTCAAAAAGTAAAGACAATTTGAAAGTTACATGGTAACTGCAATGGTTAGAAACTGACACAATACAACACATTTACAATGGCTTATGGGTAGTTCGAACACATAGTAAGCAGGGCTCTGCTGTTAGTCAAAAGAATCTTGATGCTCCATTGTGGGATTGCACCATTGTTGAAAAATGCACCGTTATAAGATAGCTATGGAAAAAGGGAGCGAAATCTGCTGCAAAGGATGTTGGCTTGTTCAGATCACTAAGCTGTTTGGTTATCCATCTTGTGCAAACTTTATAATACTTGAAATCATCATTCATTCCTAGTTTATATCTTTGCCTGATGGTAATAAACAGGGAGTCCATAATGGATCATCATTTTTGACTTCTTGTGTCTTACCTTCATAATATGTTATTATACAGTACATACATCAGGGATCGATCTACCACCAGGGTGTTCTGGGTATGTGCCAAAATTACCAAGGGCTCCCCAGGTGTCTGTGCGCAAAAATTAATTGTTAAAAGTAAGATCAACAACCTGTTAAGGAGTTTCATTCATTAAGTTGCCCAGGGACTTGTGGAGGTCTTAATCCAGCCTTGACATACATACCCAGACTCACATGCATCCTTTTATACAGGTATCTCTGAAATACACCTGACATACACTTGTGTGTGCCTTGGATGTTGACACACTCTTATCTAAGTACTATAAGCTGCCACTATGTTTATATATGGGTGGCACGGTGGCACAGTGGTAGCGCTGCTGCCTCGCAGTTAGGAGACCCGGGTTCGCTTCCCGGGTCCACCCTGCGTGGAGTTTGCATGTTCTCCCCGTGTCTGCGTGGGTTTCCTCCGGGCACTCCGGTTTCCTCCCACGGTCCAAAGACATGCAGGTTAGGTGGATTGGTGATTCTACATTGGCCCTAGTGTGTGCTTGGTGTGTGGGTGTGTTTGTGTGTGTCCTGCGGTGGGTTGGCACCCTGCCCGGGATTGGTTCCCTGCCTTGTGCCCTGTGTTGGCTGGGATTGGCTCCAGCAGACCCCCGTGACCCTGTGTTCGGATTCAGCGGGTTGGAAAATGGATGAATGGATGTTTATATATACACATTATACATAGGAAATTCACACCAAAAGTAAATGTATCAGAAAGTGTCTTGACGATATTGACTCGCAACACTGTCAGAAACATGTAGCTCCATTTACCATTTCACATCTGAGTGACAGTGACGTTACTTGCGTCAATGATGTGTTCACAGTTCAGTGTAAAAAAACTTCAGACACAGAATACATAATTTGGCAGTTTCAGTCACTGAATGTGTTTTGAAGAAGGAAATCCCAGCTGCTGACATTCACTTTCACATTCATTTAATTATCCTAAAACATGATGGGCATCATGTGGTCCAACTGTAGATGTATGACTAGAATGCTCTATCATTTGCAAGAGATTTGTTTTCTAGAAAGGTGGAATAAAGTATTAAACAGAATAGGGATTTCTAAAAAATAAATACAAAAAATCTTTATTTGTAATGAGCAAAAAAATGACCAGTTGGGTTTTGATGGTTTCCTCCTCTAGTGGGCATTTTTGTAATGGTTTGTGCTTTGGGAATGCTTAAGCTCACAACATTCTGGCACCATGATAAACCATAATGTATTAAAATACAGGGCTTAATTTTATGCAACAGAAAACACAAATCATCTCACGTGTAGTTATATCAATAAAAATACACAAAACAGATTTTTTTGGATTGTTTGTTTTTTTCTGTATTATAGAGTTAAGTGTGCTACCTTCGCTCTTCTTCTTGCTCCTCCCTGATCATCATCATTTCTAATTTTTGGTTTTGTTTGGTTTTAATTTCTAGATTTTCTGATGTTTTAAGTTTTTTATAATTGTTTCTTTTATTTATTTATTTATTTATTGTTGTTCGGTATCCTTCCCTGAAAGGCGCCTTGTATAAATAAAATGTATTATTATTATTATTATTATTATTAATTGCACCCTTTAGGTTTTTCTGGCCTAAATTTCAGGTGAGCCTCCTATTTGTCATCCTCTTCATTCATTTTCATCATCTGTTTCAGTTTGTAATGTGTGTGTGTGTGTGTGCGTCTGTGCACAATATACCTAAAAGATTTTTGTGTTTTCATTTTTTATATTTAGATTTTTCTGTGGGGCGGCACGGTGGCGCAGTGGGTAGCGCTGCTGCCTTGCAGTCGGAAGACCTGGGGACCCGGGTTCGCTTCCCGGGCCCTCCCTGCGTGGAGTTTGCATGTTCTCCCTGTGTCTGCGTGGGTTTCCTCCGGGCGCTCCGGTTTCCTCCAACAGTCCAAAGACATGCAGGTTAGGTGGATTGGTGATTCTAAATTGGCCCTAGTGTGTGCTTGGTGTGTGGGTGTGTTTGTGTGTGTCCTGCGGTGGGTTGGCACCCTGCCCGGGATTGGTTCCTGCCTTGTGCCTTGTGTTGGCTGGGATTGGCTCCAGCAGACCCCCGTGACCCTGTGTTCGGATTCAGCGGGTTGGAAAATGGATGGATGGATGGATTTTTCTGTATTGCTCATTTAAAAAGATTTCTGGTCTGAAAGCTGCTCATTTGTTTTTGGTTGTATTCCCCAGAGCTGTCCTTGCACTTTGGATTTAGAGCTGGAAAAATGGAAGAATATAAACATTTTACATTAAGAGCAACTCTCTTTGAAGGGCACATGCAAGTGAGGGGCAGAGTGCTGGAATCTTGTGTGGTTCGGTGGCAACAGTCACTTTTTTGCCCAGAAAACACAGAAAAGGCATCAGTACCTCACAGAATTTAGAAATCAAAGATAACTTTCAGTCAACTAATTGATTCTTAATACATAACAAAAATGAGACAAAGTGAATCAAAGTGAAAAAGTACATATTCACCCTTGTAAACACAGAAAGGCAATCCAAAGCACATGCAACATGGAAATAGAAAAATATAATGTACAGCATATACATGAAACACAGAAGAAAAAGAACTTGTCTTTGTGATCACAGTCATGCTGGCTGATTAGCCCGCTTATGTTGTGTTCCAAGAAATGCATCCCCATTGTAGAAGTGCACAGCAATCAACAACTAAAAACAAACTGGCGGTTGTGCGTGAGCCAACATTTCAACCATGCATTTTCTAAATTTAAACAAAGGGTAGGAGAAAAACAACCTCAATTCATAAAAACTAAATATGGCATATGTTATAAGAAAACATCTTTTACATACAGACAGAATATTTTTGAAAGGCCACACTAGCATCTGTGCAATGCTAAGTAATACCTCAGGACTGAAATTTAGGATTATTTTTACCTTTCACAATCTGATGACCATATTTCAAAATCTTTCATTTCTGGTACTGTAGCATTATAGTTCAAATAACAAAGTGTTATGAAAGTCTACACCTTAGACATTAAGTGTAACTGAATAGTGAGATTTAGGATCAATCTACTGTACTGCTTTCGCTGGAAACTGACACAATACAAATGCTGTGATAATGCACTGCTCTTGCCAAAGAAATGACACCAGTTTAATGTGTCTTTAAAAACATGTAATTTCTTTAAAATAATAAACCACAGAGAAGTGTACTTGTGAGGGAATATAAAATGAACAAGAATGTCATTTATGTCTGTTTGAATACAACAGGTCATTTCTTTAAAACAATATTGTGATATGAACTGTTTTGCTACTTCAGGCACAGGGTATGAATGGAGGAAATCAGGTGGTGGTGAGCATTTTATCTTGCTCTCTCACCTAAGCACTCCATTAGTTCACAATAACATCAAGGCAGTCCATCTCATCCTGCACTTAATACAACTTAACCTCCTATTGATCCCTACCTTCACTCTCATTTTGTAAGCCATCACATTGTACAATGTCAACTGATTTAGTGTTTCAGTGTCAGCCAAACACTCTCTTTTATAGGTGTATTATACTGAGTAAAATATGCAACATTGTCATCTTTGATAAAGGCGACATATAAAAGGAATAAGGTTGTATTAAGTCATGTGATGGCACCTGACCTCGGCTGTAATCAGTTTGAGTCACCAAGCATACTCATTCAGGCTTCAGCTCAATGCTTGTGGTAGGGCTGAATGTCACCGACACTCTTCATAAAAAGCATAGAGAAATATCAGATCTGCTTCAGATCTGCCTCCCTGAAAATCTAAAATTGTCATTTGTTAGAGTACTGAAATAATCAATGGTAATAACATATCCAGTCAAATGTATTGTCTGTGGAAATTTTACAGCTTTACATGCAAAAAAGTCAAAGGGTTTTAGAGTTTCAAAATGCCACCGTGAGGCCAAGTACACTCATGCATGCATGCACACTCACTTTCAGCTCAAATAAAGCCTCTTTTGTTCTTCAGTTTGCCAGCTTTGAGTCAAGAATGTGATTCACTGCATACTTGTGGCTTTACAGGACCCGCAGTTGTTGTGAATTTTCAAGCCCCGTATGGTACGCATGAGACAAAAATGCAGCATGGCACACTTCCTGTGCCATATATCCTGAACACCTCTTAATTATTAATTATGTGAAAACTAAACCCCCCATCAAACAGTTTGCCTGTTGGTTAGAGTGCTAGATTACTAGAGTCAATTAAAAAGTCCTCTTTTAAAGTTGTTGATTTCTTACACATCAGAAAATCAAGTGTTCCTAAGCTCTGAATCTCAAAAGTGTACAGTATACTGTATATTAAGAAATATTTGTATTTGTGCATATTTGAACAGCATATTTAATATGCTATGTTTTATTTATATCCAGGTATCTATCAGTCCTTTCTACCTTCTTGGTGTAGTAATAATAATAATAATTATACATTTTATTTAGTTCAGGGTGTTGAGCCACAGCAAGCCCCAAGAAACTTCTTAGGACAGTGTGCCATTTTATGTATATAAAATCTGTATCTTTTAAAACAGTAAATACATATTTATAAAAATATATGTACTATATATATCATGTGTACTGTATATACAGTACATATTAATTATACACTATGCACATGTTCTTAGAAGCTAAATGACACTTTAGCTTCAAGATAATAAATAAAAAATCTGAGCCTAACTGCATTGTGTACCGACACCATAAATACAATTATTTGTTTACTTAATTTTTCTACTGCCAGAAACCAAACTTGAATGGAATGTTAGTCCATCTCATGGGTACAACATCTTTCAGATACCACACTACTCAATAGAATTGTATTTTGATCCTCGAAAATACTTTCCTGAGGCCTATTCATTTATACAGTAGGCTATATGGGTAATACAGGGTCATCACCAGATTAAGACAACCAAGTTCAGACAAGGCTTTAGGAAAATTAGTTTGTTTAGACTACACGGACATAAATGGCACATTAACCAAAGCACAAGAAATGGTAATAAACACTTGCTTATCTCAACATTTTCTGAATATGTAAGGCTACCAATGATGCTACCTCTTAGAGATCCAAGCCTATGTGGCACTACACCTTATCTGAATACGCACTCTTTTCTTGTGGAGTGCAGGTCCACTGGCTTTTTGTACCTGTTTGTTTCTCATACTCCTTGGCAAACATTAAGACAAAAGCTAGTAACCCTGTATCTTGTGTTCAACAATGCATGTCTACTGAGAACAAATATAAGGGATGAAGCCAAGCAAATCGCTAAAATATTGTGTGGTGTCTGTGATGCTTAAACAAGTTAACAGTGAAGGCAGTGGGATGCAGGCTAGGAGAGATTTAGAGCTCAGCTGATGTCACCAGGAAGCGCTCAGCCTGGGATTACTCGGTGTGATCAGCTATTGGGGTTCTCCTTTAGCTTATACTTTAGGTAAATTGCTTCTGAGGGCCCTGGCAATTTAGATGTTATGGGTACATGGCTGCCAATTGGCAGTTACAACAATGCAGAAAGTGTGATCTGTGATGGATCTTGTGTGACTTTACAACAATTCACTTGGTGTAGCTGTCAGGATTTGCACTAGGGACACGTAGAGTGTGGAGTGAGGGGTTGAATGAGAGAGCTTAGCTAACGTTACAAGGAAGCACTCTACTTTGCATGGCTTAGTCAGTCCCTGCACACATACAAATGGGAGTTATCCTTTAGGTTTTACTTTAGGGAAGCTTCTTTTGAGAACTCAAGTAATCCAGATTTCACAGGTTCATGGCTAACAACTAATAGTTACCAAATTTGTGACCTGGGCTGGATTGTGGTGTGATTTCACAACAGTACAAGAATTAACTTTATTTGTTGCACTGTCTTTACTTCAACTTCAAAAGATTCATCTTTCTTTAGTTAACTATGTAAAAATAACAAAATGACAGAATCACCTTATTCCACAACAATGAATGATCCATCAGGTTAAGAAAACACACAGAAGAACTGACTGTCATCTCCTCAGGTGTTGATTCTGAGCTGGCAGTCTCATTACTAGACCTCTAACCAGGTCTGGATACTTTTGTTCATACCGAAGAACCCTTTTAAGAGAAACTGGGGAGTCCTTTTAAAAATTTTATTTCTCATAAAAAACTGGAAACTTCAATGGCAAAATGTCTGCTTCCATTTCACATTTTGTTTAGCACACATTCTAGCAGCTATTATTTCACATTAAGGTGAGGGGTGCAAAGATGTGTTTATTTCAGCTGCATCAGTTATACTACTAGAGCTGGCAGAAAAATGTGTAATAATAATAATAATAGTAGTAGTAGTAATAATAATCCATCCATCCATTATCCATCCATCCATTCATTATCCAACCCGCTGAATCCGAACACAGGGTCAAGGGGGTCTGCTGGAGCCCAATCCCAGCCAACACAGGGCGCAAGGCAGGAAAACAAACCCCGGGCAGGGCGCCAGCCCACCGCAGTGTTACACATACACCCACCAACACACTAAGCACACACTTAGGGACAATTTAGAATCGCCAATATACCTAACCTGCATGTCTTTGGACAGTGGGAGGAAACTGGAGTACCCGAAGGAAACCCACGCAGACACGAGGAGAACATGCAAACTCCACATAGGGAGGACCCGGGAAGCGAACCCAGGTCTCCTAACTGTGAGGCAGTAATAATAATAATAATAATTCTATACATTTATATAGAGCTTTTCTCTTTACTCAGTGCACTTAGTAAGTGTTGAGCCTCTTCAATCACCACTAATGTGCATCCACATACAGTAGATGATTTTGCATCAGTACTTTCACCACACATTAGCTGTTAGATGGTGAAGGGGTGAGAGACAGTTAGCCAATTAGAGACTGGGGATGATTAGGGGGCCAGAATGATTAGGCTGTAGTGGACAATTTAGCCAGGACATCAGGATCCACCCTACTCTTTACAAAGGATTCCCTTGGATCATTTATGACCACTGAGAGTCAGGACCTCAGTTTTACATTTCATTTGAAGGATGGCCCCATTTTTACAGCACAGTGTCCCCATCACTGCACTGGGGTCCTCATTCTGACCAGAAGGTAAGTGCCCACTGCTGGCCTCACCAACACCTCTTCCAACAGCAACCTACGTTTTTCCTGGTTGTACTCCCATCCAAGTACTAGCTGGACCTGAACATGCTTAGCTTCAGGTGGATGACCTGTTCTGAAGTGCATGTGGTATGGCTGCTGTACTGCATAGCTTACCATTTCCAGGTGAATCAGAAAAGGTGCTGTTTTGTTCAGTGCATATATAACTGAAAACTCTTTGTGGGGCTGCTAACTAAACTCTGACCATACACAGTGCTATAGTGTAAAGTAAACAGATGTTCTTAACCATCCAGGGCCCGATTTTAGTTTACTTACTTCAAGCTGTCCTCTACCTTTAGATATAGCTCTTAGGAGTGCAGCTCCCTTTTTGATATACTATAAATGAAAAAGAAGCTAGATCTAAGACAAATCCTTTCAGATTAGATTGTAAAAATAATGTTAAGAACATTTTTATGAAGGGCACCCTCTCTTAGTCATAAATCTTTCTGTTGCAATACACATGGGAGAGGTATCGCCACTGAATATTAGGGTGACCAAGACAGCTTGTGACTGCAGGCATTATGATGAGCTAACATTTTATTTCATTCAGTTATGCAAGCCCCTGTTGTAAAGAATTTCTAAAATATTCATGGCAGCTAAAACCAGCAGCAAAATGTGTCAACTTTGAGGAGTGATATGGAGTGTCTAGGCTCAGATTGTACTGTAGTAGGACTAATGCCTTCACTGTACCACCTGTTTTAATTCTGTATATCAGCAGGTGCATATGAGCATGGCATTTATGAGCAGTGCAAAACTAGCCAGCTGGGCAGTCACGTGCAACAATATGACAAAAAAAGATATTGCCATTCTGATGGGAACCTCCAGATCTAGCAAATGAGGACAGGAAGGCTGTGCTTTGAAGTTGGCAGCAAGCATGTAGGGTTTAGGGTGGAATGTGCATATAATCTACAAATTTCGAAATCATCATTCAGACGGGATTATTTGAAGTTATGGTGTGGCAGAAACTGGCACAGGTGTATATAGACAAAAAGCCTCTGAAAAATAAGGCTTAGTAAAAGACCAAACAGTACAAAAGGATTAGAACCATTCATCCAGCCATTTACAGTTCTACTTAATCTGTGAGGGTCTGAATACCTTCTTGGCAGCAATCAAATACATGGCAGAAACCAAACTGAAGTGGGCCAAAAGCAAAACTAGTGCCCAGAAATTCGAGGAACCTAATGATCTAAGTACAGATCTAAGAGATATACCATATGAACACAGATCAGATGGTGGATGGATGAAGAAGTCCATCCATCCATCCATCCATCCATCCATTTCCGCTTATCTGAGATCGGGTCGCGGGAACAGCAGCTTGAGCAGAGATGCCCAGACTTCCCTCTCCCCGGCCACTTCTTCTAGCTCTTCTAGGAGAATCTCAAGGCGTTCCCAGGCCAGCCGAGTGACATAGTCCCTCCAGTGTGTCCTGGGTTAGACGTGCCCGGAACACCTCACCAGGGAGGCATCCTGGAGGCATACTGATCAGATGCCTGAGCCACCTCATCTGGCTCCTCTCGATGTGGAGGAGCAGCGGATCTACTCTGAGCCCCTCCCGGATGACTGAGCTCCTCACCCTATCTTTAAGGGAAAGCCCAGACACCCTACGGAGGAAACTCATTTCAGCCGCTTGTATTCGTGATCTCGTTCTTTCGGTCGCTACCCATAGCTCATGACTATAGGTGAGGGCAGGAACATAGATCGACTGGTAAATTGAGAGCTTTGCCTTGTGGCTCAGCTCCTTTTTCACCACAACAGACCGATGCAGAGCCTGCATCACTGCGGATGCCGCACCGATCCGCCTGTCGATCTCCTGCTCTATACTTCCCTCACTCGTGAACAAGATCCCGAGATACTTGAATTCCTCCACTTGGGGCAGGATTTCGTTCCCAACCCTGAGAAGGCATTCCACCCTTTTTCGGCTGAGGACCATGGTCTCGGATTTGGAGGTGCTGAATCCCATCCCAGCCACCACACTCAGCTGCGAACCGATCCAGAGAGAGCTGAAGATCATGGCCTGATGAAGCAAACAGGACAACATCATCTGCAAAAAGCAGTGACCCAATCCTGAGTCCACCAAACCTGGACCCCCTCAATGCCCTGGCTGCACCTAGAAATTCTGTCCATAAAAGTTATGAACAGAATCGGTGACAAAGGGCAGCCCTGGTGGAGTCCAACTCTCACTGGAAATAGGTTCGACTTACTGCCGGCAATGCGGATCAAGCTCTGACACCGATCGCACAGAGACCGAACAGCCCTTATCAGGGGGTCCGGTACCCCGTACTCTCGGAGTACCCCCCACAAGATTCCCCGCAGGACACGGTCAAATGCCTTTACCATGTCCACAAAACACATGTAGGACTGGTTGGGAAAACTCCCATGCACCCTCCAGGACCCTGCTAAGGGTTGTAGAGCTGGTCCACTGTTCCACGACCAGGATGAAAACCACACTGTTCCTCCTGAATCCGAGGTTCGACTATCTGACGGACCCTCCTCTCCAGGACCCCCAAATACACTTTTCCAGGGAGGCTGAGGAATATGATCCCTCTGTAGTTGGAACACACCCTCCAGTCCCCCTTCTTAAAGAGGGGGACCACCACCCCAGTCTGACAATCCAGAGGTACTGTCCCTGATGTCCATGCGATGTTGCAGAGGCGTGTCAAAAAAGACAGTCCTACAACATCCAGAGCCTTGAGGAACTCCGGGTGTATCTCATCCACCCCCGGGGCCCTGCCACCAGGAGTTTTTTTGACCACCTCGGTGACCGCAGTCCCAGAGATGGGGGAGCCCACCTCCGAGTCCCCAGGCTCTGCTTCCTCATTGGAAGGCATGTTAGTGGGATTGAGGATCCCCCCACCGACACACAATGTCCCGAGTCGAGGTCAGCAGTGCACCATCCCCACCATATACAGTGTTGACACTGCACTGCTTCCCCCTCCTGAGATGCAGGATGGTGGACCAGAATCTCCTCGAAGCCGTCTGAAAGTCGTTCTCCATGGCCTACCCAAACTCCTCCCACACCCGAGTTTTTGCCTCAGCAACCATCAAAGCCGCATTCCGCATGGCCTGCCGGTACCTATCAGCTGCCTCCAGAGTCCCACAGGACAAAAAGGTCCTGTAGGACTCCTTCTTTAGCTTGACGGCATCCCTCACTGCCGGTGCCCACCAACGGGTTCGGGGATTGCCGCCACGACAGGCACCGACTACCTTACGGCCACAGCTCCGGTCAGCCGCCTCAACAATAGAGGCATGGAATATGACCCATTCGGACTCAATGTCCCCACCTCCCTCGGGATGTGGTCGAAGTTCTGCCGGAGGTGGGAGTTGAAGCTACTTCTGACAGGGGACTCTGCCAGACGTTCCCAGCAGACCCTCACAACATGTTTGGGCCTACCAGGCCTGACCGGCATCCTCCCCCACCATCGAAGCCTACTCACCACCAGGTGGTGAACAGTTGACAGCTCTGCCCCTCTCTTCACCTGAGTGTCCAAGACATGTTGTAGATTCATTTAGTACATGTGCAAACTGTTTGGTTTTTTTTTTTTTGGATAAAGAAGTGTCTACAAAAACAGTTTGCACATGTACTAAATGAATCTACAAAGGACTTTACCACACCATGGCAAGAAAAACTCCAAAAAGAAGTAACATATATTCAGGTTAAGAGCAGATTACAGGCCTCTGTCAGATTGAAGGGTGCTTTAGATACACTAGAAGCAATAAATATTTACTGGAGATGTCAAATGGGGATTTGTGGACTAACTGGTCAGGGATCCTGGAGGAGGCTAATGCTGCCTACACAAGACAATTCCTAACAAATTGTTGTATGTCATTGTTGAATTGCTGATACACTCTCTGTTAAACACTGAATGGAAGCAGATTTCTTATGCTTTTCCTTCAAGATAGCATACAGCTCAGTTCTACATATCTCATTAACTTTCAAATGGCAAGAAGCCCTCAACAGTGATGGAAGAGTCGCAGTTTACAAAAATGAGACATGCACAGGAGTCAGTTCATTACTGCAATGAGCAGTACTTCATGAGACATATGTTTTAAAAATAATGAACAAAATAATAGCAATCAAGAGATTTATATAACTAATTTGAATGTTAAAGAAATAAAAAAAAAATCTGAAAGAGACTGTTTGGCAGGAGCAAATAACGGAACAATTACTTGTTATGTGCATGAGAGGAACACCAGTGTGGCTTTTTATTTCTGCATAGACATCTTTATTTTTCACTCTAAGCAGTCCTTCAAGTGTCTTCACGCTGCTTCATTCACAGAAAGTCAATGTGTTTGCATACTAGTTCTTTAGAAGACAAGCTGGCCCTTTAGAGTCCGTTTAAGAGTCAAGCTGGGCTTTTCTCTGCGGTTTCTAGGAGAATTCAAAAACCATGCTCCACATTCGCGTAAAAAAAAACAGAATTCCACCACCTTGAGCTGAAGTGATGACATATGGAATTTCACTATGAAATGCACTATACGAAGGTGATTAAGTACAGCATGGCCACATGATTGACACATTGATATATTGAGTGCACCTGCTCCACTATGAGGGTGATATAAGGGGCTTCTGCAAAGTCTTTCATGGGCAATGAAACCCGTGCCTGTTTATTTGTTGCAGCTGGTTGCTACTTTTATATCTTATGGGCACTGGAGACCACTGAAACAGGAAATACCCCAGTAAAAGAAATAAAGAAGTAAAAATGGTATTAAAATAAAGAATATTCAAACAATATCACATTTTAGAATAATTTTGAATAGCAGGAAAGATTATTAGTATTAGTCCAGATGCACCTGCAGGAAGATGCCAATGAAAAACTCAACACTCACTTTGCAGACAGAGGTTTATATTGTAAGAGTCATGAGACCACCAGGGACATTCAACACGAGAACAAATCTCTACATAAAAATGACTTCTGTATAATTTAAATTCACTGTTTTTCGTTTTGGTTAATGACAAGAAAAGTTTCAGGCTCTACACAGGGTGCCAATAATGCCATTATTCTTCTAGGTTTTGAACTCTCATTAGTTTAGCTTGGAATCATGTTTGCTTTGTAAAGCAGCTTGAGAATGACAATATTCACAGTTTTCTGTGTGTATAATACAATTCTGTCTGTTCCTAGTCCTACACATCTGTTGCATCTGCACATACAAGGTGCCCAAGTCTACTATTGATCTTAACAGAGGGCTCCCCAAATTAGACATGTCTGATGGTATGGCAGTGTATGGACTGACTTTTAAACTGGGTGGCAAGATATCACTCTAATGGAAGAGATGTGCAGCCCTACACTCACATCAAGTCCCAGCCTAGCATGACTTAAAACGTTCAATGGCATAGACTGAGCTGCTTATCTTGAATTAATGAAGCCCCAGCAGGTCCATTGTACTTAATCCCTGTACGACTTCATTAAAGGGTAAGTTTGGCAAGTCTAAGTGGTTTACATGAGATTTTTATTTTCCACTGACATTTTTTATATTGTTTGTTAGAACTGGCCATCACTGACTTCTGTTTTGTCATAAACTTCTTTCTCTCCATTCTGCATTAAAACATGAGATTAATTGTTCTTGGCCACCATTACAAAGTACATGGGGGTAAGTAACATATAAAAAATATAATTTTTGGGTGGAGCAGTCCTATAAAGTGGTGTCTGGATCCAAACTAACTTGGATAGCTCAATACTTAAAAGCACCCCAAATTCTGCCCAGTTTTTCTTGGATAGGCATTGACTCCCAGCACAACTAAAATGATTTAGTAAAAGGAAGGATGAATAGTCAAACATGCTATTACTTTAAGAAAGCTGCCATGCCAACTGTGAGGGTGTTTCACTCTGCTGCAAGACAACAGTTGTCCCCTTCTACTGGACTAGTGTCTCTCAAAATAGTGAATGGGCACCACCGACTATACTGTACATCGGCTATAAAAGGACAAGAAAAAAGGGAGCTGGTAAAAGCTAATTGAAAAATTTTGCAAGTAGACAGTTTACTGTGTACAAGTGGGGTACAGAAATACAGTTATTTATTTATTCATAAACAAGGAGCTTCTGGTTATAAATGGCAGATATAAGACAATAGTTATTGAGTTTGGATAGACAAACTTCTTAGTCAAGAAAGTGCAAGTGACTAATAATTGATGATGACTTTATTAATACTCACATGGCCATTGCTTGTCATGATGTCTTATAAAGTTGTATAAAAATGAAAGAGTAATTGTTGGAATAAGGTTATAGAATTCAGATAATGAAGTTTACCAACTCATGGAAGAACGAATTTTAGAGCATTGCATATATCTGATTAACTACATTGTAGCTCAGTGAGTCTGGAGTAGAACATGGACATCCAACAAACAGGTCTTACCCTATACCTTGGCACTGCGTCACCCTGGCCAAGTCACTGAAAATGTAAAGAGGCTAAAATTGTATCTATATAGTCATAAGCTAATACATTTAGGTTTGTAGTAACAGTGAAGTAACTTTGTAAAATAGTCAATCAGATGAAGGAGTTAGTGTTTTACAACTATAATTATTTGAAGAAGCAGCAAAAGGACATGATCAAAGTGTTGCATGTGATATTATTTATCTTGACTATCAGAAAGTATTTGATAAGGTGCCACATGAGAGGCTGGGCATTAAACTAAATAAAGTGGGAGTTCAGGGAGTGGTGTGTAGATGGGTTCAAAACTGGCTCACACACAGGAAGCACAGGGTTATGGTGTGAGGAACCTCATCAGAATTGGTTGATGTTAAGAGTGGTGTTCCACAGGGGTCAGTGCTAGGGCAGCTGCTATTTTTAATATATATAAATGATTTTGATAGAAATGTAAGTAACAAGCTAGTTAAATTTGCAGATGATATCAAAATAAGTGGATTGTAAATAATCTGGAATCCATTGAATCATTACAGAGGAACTTGGACAGCAAACAGGCTTGGGCAGGTTTGTGGCAGATGAAATTTAATGTCAGTAAATATAAAGTATTACACGTAGGAAGAATGGGGGTTTGAAATTCAAAAGTACACCTTATGAAAAGGATTTAGGAGTTGTTGTTGACTCGTCAAATGGCATCCATCCATCCCGCTGAATCCGAACACAGGAGCCAATCCCAGCCAACACAGGGCAGGAACCAATCCCAGGCAGGGTGCCAACCCACCACAAGACACACACAAACTAGGGCCAATTTAGGATCGCCAATCCACCTAACCTGCATGTCTTTGGACTGTGGGAGGAAACCCACGCAGACAAAGGGAGAACATGCAAACTCCACACAGGGAGGACCCAGGAAGCGAACCCAGGTCTCCCAACTGCGAGGCAGCAGCGCTACCCACTGCGCCACTGTGCCGCCCTTGTCAAATGGCATTAAAAACATAATACAATGTTAGTTTATATAGCACAATGTGTAGAGTACAAGTCCAAGGAGGTTATGCTGAGGTTTTATAACATACTGACTAGGCCTCATCTGGAGTGCTATGGACATTTTTGGTCTCCAGGCTACAAAAAGGACATAGCAACACTGGGAAAAGGCCAGAGAAGAGCGACTAGGCTGATTCCAGGTGTGGAGGGGATGAGTTATGAGGAAAGATTAAAAAGTTAAGCCTTTTCAGTTTATGCAAAAGGAGGTTAAGAGGTGACATGATTGAAGTGTTTAAAATCATGAAGGGAAAGAGCGTAAGAACAAGGGGGTGCAGTAGGAAGCTTGTTAAAGGTAAATTTCGAACAAACACTTGGGAGTTTACTTCACACAGACAAACCAAAAATACATGACATAAGCTACCAGTAGTGGGATAGATAGTAATACTTTAGGGACCTTCAAAACTAGACTTGTTTTGGAAAAATTAAGTGGATAGGACTGGTGAGCTTTGTTGGACTGAATGTTCTTCTCTGGATAATTCTAATGTTCTAAAAAAAGGCTTTACAATTGTGGTGGCTATATCTTATAAAATAAAGACCGACTTGACATTTGATGAATGTTTGGGTGGTCAGGGGTTTGGCTCTGCTATCACACAGCCCAGTCACAGTTTGTGTGGAGTTGGCACATTCTCTCCTTGTCTCTGTGGATTTGTTGTTCTCTGGGTACGTTGGTTTTTCTCCTTCATTCTAAAGATTTGCACGTTAGATTAACTGGTGAATCTAAATTAGCATGGTGTGCATAAGTGTGTTTAATGATGGATAATACTTTGTACAGGATACAGAACAACATGATAATGGCAAATATTTTATAGTTTTGTGTAGTTTGCATGTTATTAAGGATAGGATTGCATTCTATCCCAAACATAGGGCCACATTCTACCTAAATGATGAGAATTATTTTGAATAGACAGAGCTAGTTACTCGATCTCATTATATATCTTTTTTAAAAATAGCGAACAAATTGACTTGCCGAGTTTTACTTTGTTATCATTCATTTCTTCTCTTCTGCATTACTGCCCCAGCCAAGACAAATTTCAGTGCATCTATGAAGTTTACTTCCTTTTCATTTTTTTTCAAACAGACAGACATCAACAAATTATGTTAATTTTATATCTTATTTTTAACTCAAGTCAAAAATCTATGGAAGCATACAAACAAGACATTTACAGCATGTCATGTTATTGGGATTCTGTTTCAGTCTGGCAGAGACTGCAGTTATGAAAGGGGTTTAAACAGACTTTCTTCTATGAAGAGCTCATTAATTTGATTTTTCAACAAAAAGCAGACAAGAACATTTGTGAAACTAACATCATCATATTGCATAGCTATTGCTATTATTAATATTTACTTGAAACCAAGAAGCACTGTTGACTGCCATTGGTGGGGTTGTATGGCTGGCTAGATTAGGACAATGTAATTCTGGAATTTTGCTTTTCTATTCTCAAACATTTGAATCCTTCAAGAACATAATTAGTAGAAAATATACACTGCAGATATGCATATTTTAATGTATTAAATGTTTATTGCATGCTGTTTCTGAGTTTTAAATATACTGTTCAATGTATTCACCATAGTGTATAACATGCGGTGCTTCTAAGTGGAGTTGTCTTATATAAGACTAAAGGGAAAGAATTAGTCAGTAAATAAAGTTTCAAATATTTCAGAAATTTCTTTCAGTGCTCAAAGAATGCTGGTTAGGTTAATTGGAGACTCCAAATTAGCACATGTGAGTGCAGTTTTGTTCCTGAGTTGACCCCCAGGATGGACTGACATTATGCCCACAGCTGTTTCCTACCTTGCACCCTTTGTTTTCAGGGCAGGCTCAGGACCCCGAGTAACAGTGAATTTGATTAAGTGGGCAGGAGAATTTATGTCCGAGTCAATAAAAATACTTGGAATGAGGATAGCATCATTTTTGAAAGCACAGCATTTTGTTAAGCTAAAGTGGATTTGGAAGTTGTAGATGGGAAATGCTTGCATCACATATGTAAAATCCAACTGACAAGATAAAACAAATGTTCATTACGGGAACTGTTTGGAATACATTCTAATGGGGAGTGGGGGTGCATTCTGACTCTGCCAATGCCGGCCTAGGCGACAGCATTAAGAAACACTTACTTTTTAACAGGCTAAAGAATAACATACTGAATAATGGAGCATATTCATATTACTAACATTTATAGGAAAAAACATGCAATGTCAGGGGAAAAAAAAAAACAAACATTAAAAGAAATTGGTTTAAGAAAGTTGAGTGTCCATCAATTTCCATTATCAAAAAAAAAAAAAAAAACAAAAAAAAAAAAAACACATTATGCTTTATGCTCCAGGCATCACATGTGAGCAAATGTTTGAAATTGCTGGCTCTCCAAATGATCCAATGATTTTATTGCATTAACTCCAGTGCTCTGTGCCAAGTTCTTCTTGAGGATTATTTCAGTAAGACAGCCGTGTTGCTGTAACCCATCTGACAGAAAAAATCTAAACATTCCACCAAAACATTAGCCCTCATGGGAGTACAGAAAAGCAGAAACTCCTGTATGTTCAAGACAATCAGAACAATATTACAAGTTTTTATAATTACTTTGAAAAATAAATCCATCATGTGTGTTTATAGTATTCTAAAAAGAATACTCCATCCAAAAACTATATTTTCTTTAAATGTTACTTACCCATGTGCTTTATAGTGGTGGGTGAGAAAACATTTTAATTTCGTGTTTTCATATAGAAAGGAGGTAAGAAAATGTATTACTCAACAGTCACAGTAGGTGACCAATGCAGGACAACAGCAAACACTATCAAAACATTCATGAATAAATACACATGAAAAATCACCTATTCATTTGCTCATCCCAAGCATGCATTTTTACTAAAATATTTTAAAATAAACCATTTCTGGAAAACACACATATGAACAAGGAAGGAATGCACACACACTTATGAACAAGAATCTACAATGAAGACCCGGCTCCCCTCTTCATTGATTGGTCAAAAGTCCTGTCTTCAATTCAAAAGAACAGAATTGTGGGAATGTGTTGTACTGTTTACTAAGCATGCTGCTCTTTCTTTTTTAAATTATATTAATTTTATTAAAATAAAGTTTTGCAAAGAAAACCCAAAAAGGTTCAAAACAAATCAACCCCCAAGCATGCTGCTTTTTCCAGAAGAAAATGTTAATAATGTGTTATCAAAAAATCCATACTTCCTGCATGTTTTGAATACCTGACTGGGTAACAGACATTTGAATTATGTGACATAAGTTATGTAAGATTTTTTTTTTCTTTTTTTGAATAGACATAGGGCAGCATGGTGGTGCAGTGGTAGCGCTGCTGCCTTGCAGTTAGGAGACCCGGGTTCGCTTCCCAGGTCCGCCCTGCATGGAGTTTGCATATTTTCCCAGTGTCTGTGTCTTTTTCCTCCCACAGTCCAAAGACATGCAGGTTAGGTGCATTGGCGATTCTAAATTGACCCTAGTGTGTGTGTGTGCCCTGTGGTGGGCTGGCGCCCTGCCCAGGGTTTGTTTCCTGCCTTGCGCCCTCTGTTGGCTGGGATTGGCTAGAGCAGACCCCCATGACCCTGTAGTTAGGATATAGCGGGATGAATGGATGAATAGACATTTTTCACATTGCTTGATGCTGTCTGGCACTGGTGACCATTAGGTTCCATTATGTGATAAACTATTTTCCTTTAATTTATATCAAAAAGTGAGATTAAACTTTTTTCTCAACCATCATTGTAAAACACTGGGGGTAAGTAACATTTAAACTAAATATTGTTTCTGGCAATACCATCATAGAGCACTAAATATAAAAACTCATTTAAAAATCAAACATGAAAACACCAAAATAACATCAAAACAAGTTTTGAAAAGAGCACTGCACAGGTGAGTAAGGAGGCATCACAGAACATATTCAGCACACAAACCTTCAAGGCGGCGCTGGACAAGCACTGTGCTAGGATGGCTCACAGATGGGTCCTAACAAGTTCAGTCCACAACATTAAAAAGCATCTGAAATTTTCACAAAGGTCTAAACATTTGCTTATTTTAAAATATAGATCTAACTGTCTGACAACCTTGTCCTCCGGATGGATCTGTCAGTTTCTAATGAAAACATGCAGCAAAATAAAGTAAAGGAGAGCAGTGGCAGCAAGCAAGCCAGCATCCCTTCATCACTCACTAAAGAGGGCGTGGATAACAGAATTTGCATTATTTTGTAATGGAAGACCACAAGCTGCAATGGAGTACATTTTATATTCGTCTTCTTGTGTTGACCGTGAACTATACACGCTGATTAAATTAAGCAAAAAGAAAAACACAAATCGTACATAATTCATTGTCAAGGCTAGCCATTCAGAAATTTGTTTTCATTATTTACCACGGCTGCATTAGTCTTCTCAGTACATTAGTACTAAAGACTATTGATTCCGACAGATGTAGTGAGCGCATTCAATGTCTCCCATGATCTATTCTTTCTTGCTAAATTAAAAAATAAACCCTTATTTGGTCGAGCACAGAAATACCATTTAGCTGCTGAGCCAGAAATGAAAAGTCTGTTTAAGCATGCATCTTAACTGTAATATTTTTATAGACAACAGTCTACAGAAGAGTATAGCAGAAAATTCTAAGAGTCCATATGCAATCTGCCCACCAAAATACAAATATTTATTTGATTTACATAAAAAAAAAAACTGTCTAAATACATATAAAAATAATAAGAACAGTAGTACCTAGATGAATATATTTTAGCAAAGAAATATCACATACCTAGATGTATAATTCTCTTCTATAAGTATCCTCAACAAATAAGATTAAAAATATGATAATTTTGAACTAAATGGCAATGTGCAGTGTAGGATTTCAGTTTAGACTTCACGTTTTAAATTTCAAATTATTTTCAGTTTTTTATGAGAAATGCCAAATCAACAAAACCTTGTCTTATTTACCCAGCAGTTAAACTAAATATGTAAAGGAGTTAAATGTGAATTATCACAATGAAAGGATTGGGCAGGGCAGATCTGTAGCTTGAAGACATTTAATTTTGAGTAACTCCTCTTCTGGGAAATATGTGAGGGCATAAACATCAGCTACCAAGAAAACTCATCATTACCTAATATGCAAATAAAGAAAAGCTTTGTGAGGTGCCGAATAAAAAGGCGTGCAGAGCACAATAGACAAAAACTTGACAAAGAAGTCATCAAGTGTGCCAAAATCTGCTCCTATGAATAGCAGGGCACACAGAAAAAGAAACAAAATCCAATTTTTGTTTTCTTTTAATGTGAGTTTGCAATACACAAGTTTGAAACTCTGACCACAATACATTTTTTGTCTAGATGACACAACGTTTTGATATCTACAGTGCACACTTTACTGACTATAACAATTCAGAACCCATATGCTGTAAGTTCTTCACTTAAGTATAAACCTACAACTGGTTTAATGTGATTTCTGTGGAAGTGTGGCATTTTTATGACAGTTGACATCTGTTACATTATACACAGAATAAATGATATACAGTTTGATACTGTGATCTAGCCAAAAAAAGAAAATTGGAAAAGAAATAAATTAACAAAGTATAGCATGTATGTCAGTTTTAGAAAGTCACTATCTTCTTGAACAGCAGCTTATTTTTGACTCCTCCTAATACATCCTTAAAGCCACTTTTTGCCCAAAAGGACAAGTTTCCTGTAAGGAAATGGGGTAGTGATCTTGTGAATATGAATAAAATTATTTTATACAAGCAATTTTTTAATTCTGGAAGTGGACTCTTCTAGTATCACCTATAAATTTGAAATTTAAGGCATTTCTCTGGTCAAAATCACATTGTTGTATCTCCTCTTTTAGAACATTTTATTCTTGATTGGTACAATGATGTTCCGGGAACTGACAGCTTCCCTTGGCTAGCCATAGTGTCAAATTCTTTCTTGTAGTGCTCAAATAAGACATAATTTGTGGCTGTCCTTTTTTTAGTGATTGGCAGAAAACAAGCATGTCTTTCTATAGAAGCAAAACAAGACTACACATGAAGTTGTTAAATCCTTAACCAAACTTTTAATGATGAAGTGGAAAATGAAAAAAAATCTAAACCAGAATCTTTTCCTAAGTTTCTTTTCGTTGACCGCTCAAGTCTTAGTCTCTCATAAGGTCTTTCCTTTAACACGTTAAAGTTTACATCCTGTTTAAAGCAGGCAGCCATTTTATACAGCATATCATGACTGTCACAGGTCACATGGTGTGTGTCACTGCCTATCAACCATACAGAATCATAGTGACAAAACACAAAAAAACAGTGTTGCCTATGAAGAAGTGTCAGGTATTGTACAACTTTGTGTGTGTCCTCAGTCCCCCAATGCTGAGCCCAGAAAGCTTCAAAAAATACAAATGTCTGGAAGCAACACATAACTCTATGCAGAGGTATTCCCAGGCCCTCAACCTGAGGAGAAACCTTAATTTTGTCGCTTGTACTAGTGATATGATTCTTTTGGTCACAACCTGAAACTTGCAGACATCAGAGAGGATGCTGGTGAAGACTGATCCACCAATTCAAAGAGGCATGTCTTAGGATTTTGCTGCTTCTTATCCACTACTGTCACTGTATAAGTCCACTGATCTCTTGCTCATGATCTACTTCTACCTTTACTTATGTGGGTATATAATTGTAATGCTCATTGCATCTGAGAGTGTCCCGTTTTAGTTCATGACAGCACTTTCCAGAAGCGACTTAATTAACAGTAGTTTAGCAAAAAATGCATGGGTTTGCAATGTTGTGAGTATACAACCGGATGACTTCACAAGTGGATTATGCAGCATGAGTAACATGAGATTTTTACATGGATATTTTCAAATGGTTTCCTGTTCTCCAAGGTTGATCACCATAAATTTGTATTCCATCAGACATTAAATAATGTCACTAAAAACTTTCCTACAAACTACATGCGGTACATACAGTAACATAAACGTACAAAAAAATATAATTTTCTGAGTGAAGAATTTAATTTAACTTTTCCAACTGAGGCAGTTGCTGTGCTATTGCCAGCAGCGATCAAGTGGCTCTTTTTTCGGGAAAGGATCTTGATCTTAGAATTTGGAAATCACAATCATTTTCACACTGATCTGTTCATAACAGATCACACTCAAACTGCAACTCTCCATGCTTTTGTATCTCTATGAAGCAGAGGCAGGTTAAATGCCTTGCTCAGGGTCACACTCTAAGTGAGTGGCGGGTATTGAACCAGCATTAAGCAGTGGACTACACTGCCAAAAAATTTAATCATCAGTAGGCCTCAAGGGCTCAAATTGGACACTCTCCAAAGGCTTGGCTGCTCCTTGAAAATTATGAATCAAGAGTCAAAGGCTTAGGTTCACCTTAGAATGAACAACTCCCTCTCCTCCCACGTGCCCTCCTTCTCCACAGATAGCAGCAAGGACTCATAACTCAGATCCTGGAAATCTGCACTCATGCAAGGACAAAAAAGGCTTATTTGAACTTTTTAACAAGATTATTGTATTTAATTGGTTAACCTCTGTTTCTAGTCATACATATGAATGTGAACAGTACATTTTCAGGAGCACGGCCTGCTTCTTGAAATATTCCTCCTGTTATGTACTACAAACCAAAATGGCCCAGCACATTACATTTATTAGCTTTAAAGATATTACTGGTATGCATCAGCAGCAGATCTTTTCTGTGCCAAGTGTTTCATATGTCACATATAAATAATCATATGCAGAAACTTTGTTTACATGCAAATAAGCCAACCTTAACGGTTGGATTTTTCTTTGTCAGCCATTGTCAAGATTATTGTCAAGACTAAAAGAAGAAGGAAAAATATTTAAAAGGAACCTGCAATCTGCACCTAGTATGGGAAACATTAGGACAACTGCTTACTGTACTCACTGGTTAAGCCCCTTTATTACTGGGAAAAATCATTAATAGGATAGAAATGCATTCTGCCGACTAGAAATCAACACCTGGCTTTTTATATTGATTATTACACACAGAAAAAGGTCCAGGCCCACGTTCATAATAAAAGGGTTAGGTGGGGTTACCGAAATCAAAGTCCTAATAGTACGTGCTTATCTACCCATCATATTTCTTGTGTTTGCGCCCAGCTAATAGCAGCAGACAGTCTTATGTTCAATGCTTTTATTTACCTTAATATGAATTCCAAACAAGATTAAATAGGAGGTTCACATTTTGGATTTAAAACCACTCTTTATATTGAGCATGTATACAGTAGGTTATATATGTTACTTTATATATTTATATTTTAAACGTAATACTGAGACTACTTAAGTGAATGAGCAGCACAGTTGCCTCAGATACCCAATATCTTAAGACTGAATCCCATGTCTGGTCTATGCCTATATGGAGTTTATACATGTGCACAGGGTTCATGTGTGTTTTTCTCTGTTTAATACATTTTCCTTCCCAAGTCAGGTGAATGTATTAGGTTAACTGGCAAACCTAAATTGTCTTCATGTGAATGTCAGTGTGTGTGTCTCTGCACCCTGTGATGTGCTAGTGCCTTCCTTGTGTCTAAGGCTGCTGGGTTAGACCACTACTCTCCAGTGACCCAGAATTAGATTACCTGAATTTGAGAACATTATGGGATGTTAAGTAACATAACAAACAGGACATGTGTCTGACAATCACCTAATTGTCTTGTTTCTGACCTTTACCTTTTCAATATGGCAGGAACAACTGATAACTCATCTGGCTCTTAAACTCTGCACCATGAACATGACTACACTCCACCCACACTTAAAAAATCTTAACTGGTGCCTGCCAGCACCCACATTGCCAGTTTTGCTGCAGAATTTTTGGTGCTCCTCAGTCATCTAAATTATATCCAACTTTGAAGATCTGCTAATCAAGCTTAATGATTTCAAGTGACATCCTTCACTCTCTGTGCCATTCAAACTCAAACATTCTGTTTGGTGGTTACTATCAGTAATTCATTAGTTAATGACCTGAGTCATTTATTCATCTTTGGATGTCTTGTAACTGCTATATTTAATTCTATGTTATGTTTGCAGTGTCATTGTACCACCATTTTTGCTTTATGCCCTCCCCCACCATAACCTATCATCTATGGGGAAGGACTGAAAGCTTTAGATTTGTCAAAAATTTCGATTTCCAGTTTTCAATGGATCTCGATGTTTTAGCATCCTCTGATATTGAAAACATTGATATCTCAATGATGCGTGTGTGCGTGTCTGTGTGTGTGTGTGTGTGTGTGTCTTTGTGTTACAGTTTCTTGAGGATGGTCTAGAGTTAAAACAACTGGACTGAAAAATACCAAACTCGAAACTTAAGCTTGTTATGAGATGTCGACGTGTTGATTAGTTTTTGAGCCAAACCGTACAGGAGAAAGAGTCACTCTAGGGGAATCATCAAATACCGTAATTCTGCAATTAATTACAAATTCTTCTCATCAATTGCTATCCTATTTTATGATCAGAAAGATCAGCATTAGAGTGGTAAATAATTATTATAATGTTATAGAATAGTTTGAGTAACTTGGTTTCTTGGGCGCAAAGCCTATTGATGCTCACATCTGTATTGTTTGAGTGTTTTTTTGATTGTTGCTGCTATTTTTTGCATTGTTTTCATGAGTTTCCACCATATTGTCAATGGTGATGATGTCCGTCGTCTGTCTGTTGCCAATGTTTGTTGCTACCATGTTAGTGGCTGGCAACACAACATTTGAGACCATCTCAGTGCCATTTTAAAAGATTTCAAAAGACTCACAATTGTTAAGAACAAAAGCACTTCTTAAAAACCCAGACTTGTAAGGTTGAGTTTAGATGTCATCTTTTGGAAAGGACTTTACATTTTCTATGGCTGTGCTTTTATATTCACTACTACTTACTGTTACCTAAACTGGTTGGTTAACCGCCATAAATCTGGTTCATGTGTGCGTCATGCTGCTGGGGCATTCTTCAGTTTCTTTTGTCTCGAAACTGAACATTTGGAACCATAATGTGTAACATCCATCCATCCATTATCCAACCCGCTATATCCTAACTACAGGGTCACGGGGGTCTGCTGGAGCCAATTCCAGCCAACACAGGGCGCAAGGCAGGAAACAAACCCTGGGCAGGGCACCAGCCCACCGCAATAAAGTAACATGATTCCTTATATTAGGTTATCAATTACTTGCAACAGTAAAAGTTACTTCCAAAAATACACATTTAAGAAATGTGAAATAATTAGTTCTGTTCATGCAACTGCACATATCATTCCATTCTCCTTACATGAATGGCTGTACAATTAACAGTTTCAACAGTACATTTAGAGCAAAGAATGTCCTGGCTTATGGCATCTGGTTAAATTCCTGTGACCTGTAGCTGAAAATACCCCACTGCTGTATCATGGCCTAAGGGATGGACAGTGAAACATTAACAAACACATCGAAATAGAACAACTTTCTTCCAGTAACTTCAGATGTATTTTATGAGTGTAATCAAAGCAAAAAATATTCATTAATAACTTTCTGTTGAAAGCAGATTTATTTGAAGGTCTCTCCATTTATTCTTCACTGCAAGTCATAAATGTAACAAGTGATTTCAGTAAAATTAAATTTTGCATGAAAAATGTAACACAGAGTGTATGTTCCAACTTTTGATTTCCCAAAGAGAGTTGTCTATTAACCAAATGGTGTTACCTTTACAAATTAGAATTTTCCCCTATTTATAGTACGTTTGGCAGCCACCCCAGTCATGCTGTGTAACTGTGGCTCCAGGCTTTTGCTCCAATTAGTTTGTTAGAAACACTTTGGTGTAGGTACTGCAAAAATGCATCTATTACTCATTTACTCTTATGTAACAAGACCTTAACAAAGACTTCTTTTGGCCTTCATAATACTTACAAAGCCACAGTAGAAAGCTTATTCATCTCTGTGCAGTGTGGCAAATTGACATGATGGCAAAATGGCTTGTTTAATATGAAGGATTTGTAGATTCTATAACTAAATATGTAAAATCAAGAGAAATGTGTCTTGGTTAAGCCACCTCAGGCCACTCCAAAGTGAAGTTTTGTTGGAAGATCACATTGCAGAGACTTATTAACACTTTACTGATGCTTTGTAAGTGTTATGAAGACCCAAAGAAGTGTTTGTTGAGGTCTTGGTACATAGTAGTAAATAAGTAATCGATGCACTTAAAGCCACCTCTCACTAGAGATTCATTTAAATGTCTCGATTGTAACTCCATTCTGCCATATCTTCACAGTAAACCCAGTGTCCTGAGAAAATTAGTAAAATGTTCTAAGAATACACCAGGTAACAACATTTTTTACTCTTGATTTCTTTTGAAATATCACCTCTCTTATGACAAACTCACAGAGGTAAAAATGGCACCGAGATAGTTGTAGACTACCCTCCTTTAACTGGCTGCTGGTAAAATGAAAAAGAAACTGTAAAATACTGATAATCTCAACAAAAGAGTAATGTAAAATTAAGCAATATCTGTGCACTAAAACTTTTACAAACTTTTACATAGAAATAAAACCCACGCCATTTGTGAAACTCCACACTCCAAGCGAAGAAGGCAGTCTAAAAGAAAATCAGCAGCCATTATGGTACAGCAGGAATACATTTACCAACCACGGTTCTGAAAAGGGAAGATAAACTAGGCATGGTCAGCTACAGTTTACTGGTAATGTTATTATTTGTTCTGAAAGGCACTTCATTGTTCATAATGAAGGTATTTATCACAAAATACACTATTAGAAAGGAAAGACTGCATCAGTGTGCTAAAACTTACACTTCAGCTCTTGACTTAATCAAAATGGTACAGTCACATTTGGCCTGGGGCTTTGCTCCCTGTTCATCCTTTCACACAAAGTTTCCTCCCTGCCCATCGTGGCTGCTTGCTTTGGAGTATTATTTGGATGGCTGTAATGTGAAAGGTGAGAGAATTAAAAAAAAGTCTTTCATGATTTCCTTAGTGTCTGGACTTGTGTTTTCTGGAATGTGGATTTTACTTTTGTATTTTGTTTATATTTGTTCTTGTGTCTTAGATACCTTTGCCTATTCAGTTGTGTTTTTAATTTTTTTTTATATATAAAGCCTTTTGGATTATGTTGTTTAATTATTCATCTGACTTCCTGATGGTTGTTCAGTTTTTTCATCTTGTCCAGATCTTTGCACCCTGTCAAGTGTGATGGAGCATCGCCTTGCTATCTGTCCTCACAGCATGGAAACAGCTTTTGTGTTTGTTAAGATCTGGCTAGGGAGCTGAGCTGAGACAGTTATTGCCTCTAAAGGCCTCTTAAACTCAGTGTCTGTCAATGCCACTTTGTTTCAGATGACAAGTGTGATACAAGGTGACAGTAAAATAACTTGGATAGCTAACAATGATTGTTTAATGTGGAGCTCTAAACATCAACAAAGCCTGGCTCAGACTCAGACAAGGCAGAACATGTAGAGATAATTAAAAAGGGGAAAAACCTCAGACAAAATAATGTTGAAAATAAAATATTGTGACAACAGGAAAACTTGATAGATAAGAGTTTTCATCATGCAACTCTTGTCGGATTATTCTCTTGAAGGGTGAATATATTCTACAGCCAAATTTCATAAGTAATAGTACTTCTTCACAAGTAAGAGGTATGTCAATTCACATGGTGGATTAAAGTATAATTTTTATTGGAATTCTATATTTAAGCAGTCAGAATTTGCAAGTCCTTTTTATTTTCAAAGATGTACAGCAATGACCAAGAAAGATGCAATAAACATTTTAAACACCGTATCTCCTAATCTACTGAGTTTCCCAAAGGAAGCACATGCATTTATAGATGGTGAAGGTGGAGTAAGAATAGAAACTCATCTCATTCAAAACCCAACCCTTAGGAACCCATTTGGGGGTCTGAAAAGAATCAGTTGAGTGTGGCACAATGGCAGAATGGAGTAAACAAACTTGATACTCTCAAATGACAGCCACTTGTATAAACACAATCATCAAAAAACATCCCTGGAGTTTCAAAATATTGTATAACATTCAGTCTAGAACAAACTTAGTTACCTATTTAATTTTCAATATCACACTTTAGTATGTCTTAATGTGTGTACCTTCTGTAGAGTTGATAGACCTTAACTGCTCAAGTACTCCCTCTTATTGAAACCACACTTGACTAAAGTGGTTAAGGGGTAAGGTGTTGGGTATGAGCGGCTCTTGGTTATCCTTCTCTTCTTCTATAGGGAAATTCTCAAAAAGAATAAAGATATAAGGCTTATAACTCAGGTTAACAACTTGCCGTTTGTCTGCAAGGAACTAATGTTTTAGAACGATCCCACCTCCTTTCTAAAAAGTTTAATCCTGCTCCTGTACAGAACCAAATTCAGATCTGCCGAGTCTCACCAGCAGCACAGGTTGTGTCCAATTCCCCCCAGAACACTACATACAGTATATTAACTGACTGTCTGTTGTTAACAATTTTTTTTGGCTCCTTATATTCATGAGTAAAAAAAGTTTAAATTAATCGATCAAGGAATTATCTTCATCTTACTTTGCTGACTGGAATGTCCGAAACAAGTGATCCATGTTTTTACCTCAGTCAGCAGGGGAAGAGCCTGATTGCTGAGAAAAGACACTAGAGAGAATTACATTTAATATGCGGGCATTGTTGTAAAGTCTATTGAACATCCAATAGGTAGTAACTATATTTGCTCCATGCTCAGTACTGAAAATGAATTTTGTTCCCTAAGAGCATAGCATCAATTCCAAAAACTAGCAGTAAAAGGGCGCTCAGCAGGCTCCTATCAATTATGGAGAATCCACTGCATCCACTAAATAATGTCATCTCCAGACAGAAGAGCAGCTTCAGCGACAGACTGCTGTCACTGTCCTGCTCCACAGACAGATTGAGGAGATCGTTCCTCCCCCAAACTATGCGACTCTTTAATTCCACCAGGGGGGGTAAACGTTAATATTTAACATTATACATAGTTATTGTCTGTTTTTTTTCACCTGTATTATTATCATTCTTTAATTTAATATTATTTATTGTATCAGTATGCTGCTGCTGCAGAATGTGAATTTCCCATCGGGATTAATAAAGTATCTATCTCTCTATCTATCTATCTATCTAAAAGCTGAAGGCTGTCAACCTAATGATTTTGTAAAAAAAAGACTCAAAAGACTATATCATAGTTATAACTGGTATAGTGTGCACATGATGTTAAAAGTATGTCATGGGTAGTCTTCTGCCCAAATACTGGTTGTCACAACACATCTGTATTGGTCTTTAATGGTGTTATTTGATCGATAAATTCTGCTGTTAGGTTCTGAGCCCGCTCACTTGTACACCGATACTGACACTGAATGTATCACTTCTGGCTGCTATTGCAACCAAGTGCTGTATAAATGCAACAAAATCAGTACAAGACACTGTGTCATACGGTTGAAGATACTATTCAAAGATCCACAATGTTTTTGGTTGTTTAATTTTTTTGTGTGTCAGATAACTGCGAATGACAGTTTAGCTTGTTCTTTTGGAAGTGCGACATAAGTGATGCTTTAGACCTCAAATGTCTATTACATATACTGTATATAAGATAATCTGCTTTCTTAGTAACTACAATAGGAAATGTCTGCCATATATCCACTTATTATTTAAGATTTCTAAATGGGATTAAATTTCTCATCTTTATTAGCCTCTTCAAAACTGTTGATATTCACTTTACCCGCCAACGTTCATTTTCACTGCAATATAAGTAAGAGGAGCGTTTTCTGCTTTGTGCTTCTGCTTCCTATTTGCATTACCTAAAACACTGTGGTTTACCTTAAAATGATTTACACAATGCTTTTTAAACTGAAAAAAGGAAAACCTAAATGTATTTACAGCTTCAAATAATTATAACTCAGCAGTTTTATTCTTGCTCCTGTGTATTATATCATACTATACAAAAAGTTAAGTCAATTATTACTATTAATTGTATAATTTGAGAAATTGCTCTGAAAAGAGAGACGAGTCAGGTTGTATGTGAAGTATAGCAGTGCTACTGCTAGTAAAGTTACAGATAGGTGCTTCTCTCCATTCCAGAAAAGATTTAACCAACATTTGCTCCATTTTTAAATAAAAATTATTTTATTATTATTTTAAAATCCAAGTTCTTACAATGACCAGTTGTTTTAAGATAGATTTATTTGACTAGAAAAGGCTTAAATGTGAACTTGTCATTAGGTTTTTTCCCCTTCTATTCCTTTCTCTGGGTGTTGAACATGTACAAGTATGTAATTTTATTCTCTTAAACATTTTAAGCTCTTTTTATCTAAATATCTTAATGCTGTTTTTTATCTACCTGAATGCGTATGTTGTCAGTGGCGTGCACTAATGGACAGGTAGACACCATCATATAACATCATCTTTAAATAAAAAGGCAATACAATGTGTTGATTGAGTGGGAGAATAAGAAGTATGTGAAAAACAAACGTTTGATAATGAGAAACATAACAAAATGAGCAAAGAGAAAAGATAATCTAGACTGCTGATCATCTGATGGCCCTGCCCGTATACAGCGAGAAATGGTTTGATGTTTGGTGGTGTTATTTTCTCAGGCTAACAAGGTGATCAAGCTTCATGGGGGGCATACGACTTTTGCCTTCATTTTTTTAAACTTCCAGGTTAAAAGTTCCTGAAATAGAAGTCTTTAGAGCCATCCTTGCATTGGCTATTGTGTTAGGTCTATTGGCTGCTTGGTCTTCTGAACTATACAAGAAGACGACACCTTGTGTTTACGACCAAATGTATGAGGCACAAGAGTAGAAAGTTCTCACTTATTGATCCAAAGTACAAGCGGGTCCTGCAAAAATACTAAGGAAAATTGAAAGCAGGAACTGTAATAAAATGGAAATTTTTGAAACAAAAAAATATAAAAAAATGCAAGCTAATAAGAGAATTGAGTTACTATAGTTCTGTAGCACTAGCAAACACAACAAGCTTGGGGAAAGATGAAAAAACCACTCTACATTAAAGTTTAGTGATGGCGCTTTATGGTTAGTGCCTTAGGATTTGTTCACTGAGATTTTACACATTTATCCACCAATCCCATTTTTAAATCCATTGAATCCAGTTCAGGTTTACAAAGGCCAAAGTCTATCTTTACAGCATTCGATGGAAGGGAGAAAAGATCCATGGATGGGGTGTTAGTCCACAGTACACTCACACATGCATACACAGTGGTATTCACCACTTAGCTCAAAATGCACATCTTTGGAGGGGAAGATGAAAACAGGAACAGGAAGAACACATAAATAAACTCCACATTCCCAGGATTCTGAAGCAGCCACTGCACCACCATCTTTTAACAAAAATTTGCTATGCCTCATTAAATTTGAGTCTATCAATGGGGTTGTTGTATACATTTTTCATTTTTAGTCACAACATAGTATACTATAGATACAAATCAGATTAACATAACAAATGCAGAGGACATCCTGCAATGAATCTGCTGTAAAAATGCAAGTTTAATAAAACTGTGAAACAACTTGAGTACATAGCAATAAGATTTTACATATTGACAACATTGAATTTTAAATGACTTGCTATGGGCACAAAATGAGTCAGGGTGGAAACTGCACCAATAACCATGTGCTTTACAGACCAAACCCTTAGTTACCAGACCAGACTTCCTTCTGTGTAACATGCTTTCAAACCTGGCACCTTGTATTTATGCAAATAACAGGCCTCAACAAGAACATTAAGCCTTTGCTTGAGGCATTGAGACCCCTGTTAGTGGCTAAAGCATCAGACTTTAAAGGCTGCTGGTTGTGTTCCCCTCTGTGTATCAGTGGATGCACTGAGGAATTCCACTAACGCATCTGTGCTGTAATTGTAAAAAGACATTTATTATAGCTTTGTGTGTGCAAAGCACCTTCAGCTGATGTTCACTACAGAAAGGTGCTGCTTAAAGTAAACTTTGCCTACAGTATACTTTGACAATATACTGGGAACAACAGCACACGTTTTAAAACACTTTTGAGAAAATTTATGTGAAACAGTAAATAATACCTCTGTTATTACTTGAAACTGATTTAGGTTTTGGTAATTAGGTAAAACAATAAATTAGGAATAATTGCAAAAAAGAACCATAATGAATAATGAAAATTTAATTTTCTTTTCATAGGTAAATTCAGCAATATCTAGATAAAAAGTAAAGTGCTCGTGCTTTACACCTCCACAAAATGAAAACCTCAGATGATATCATTTAAACCGGTTAAGAGTTGCCAACAATAGGTTTCATAACCCATTTAAGCCACCCCAAAAGTCAATGCCAACACTTATAATATTGATGACCATATGCAAGATTGCAGAACTTGTCTGTTGTACAAATGAAGTGCTCCAACTAGTCACTTAGCGTCATTAGCCATGAATGTCTCACCAAGCTGTTGTCACAGGTGGTTGGGTGCGGCCCGCAATCAGCCGCCTATTTAAGGAGCCGCCGCCCGGCAATCAAGGCTGGAGTCGGGTAGGAGGTTGACGAGGCCGGTGCAGAGGAGGAGGCAAGGAGAGGCCCTGAGTGTTGTGTGAAGTGGAAGAGGAGGCTTAAGGAAGAAGCCGGGCTTGTGAGAGACTGTGGGGGTTTGGTGAGGTGCACTAGTGACTTTGTATATAGTGTGACTTGTGTAAATAAAAGTGTGGTGATGGACTGGAACGTGTCTGCCTGTCTGTGTCCGGGATGCACCCTTTCACAGTGGCGTAGTCGGCAGGATGCTCCACCTGGGTCAAGGTGGGGACCTGTATTGTTGAAGAGTTTTGTGAAAGGCCCGGCACAGCAGGCAACCTCGCCCACGTGCCATAGGGGTGGTGTGCACCCAACCCCGCATCTACTGAGTGTGTCGTGGACCACGGGAGGTCCACAGTTGGACTTATTATTGTTTCAGGGGCAGCTCGAGAGCGCAGCGACAGCAAGGAGGGCTGCCGGGAAGGAGACGCTGCACACACAACAGCCGCGGAGTTGCCCTGAACCTCGCCCTCGAGTGTGGAATGAGGGCGAGGAGGCCGCAGACCGGAAGTCCCTCCTCGTAACAGGCACGGGATTGGGCAACGTGTCCTGTCGTCCTGCCAACGATTGGTCAGAGGCAGGAGCAGGGAATGTCCATCTCGTGCCAGGAAGAAATCCGAGTGGGCCACAGGGAATGGCCCATAGAGAGCAGTCGGTAAGTGGAACTACTCGTAAGGTAAGCCCACCGCCGGCTGCTTCTCTCTCCTTGGCGGTGATTTTACAGGGCCTGCAAGAACTGCGCCTTGTGCTGTCACCGCCGGCCGAGCGATGTGCCCTCCGGGCGGAGACGCTGGAGTCAGGAGGGATGGCAGTGGCGTCAGATCGAGGGCCGCAGGCAGGAGAGGATCGGCGCGCTGCAGGAGCTCCTGGACTGAGAGGCACAGTGGGGAAGGTAAGGGAGACCAACCCCGTGAAGCTCTGGACGCCAGCGGGGCTGGGTCTGCCCTCTTACAATGGGCAGATCCAAACCGTCGCGGCGTCCCAAAGTAAACGGAGGAAGTGGCTTGGGGAAGCCAGTTCCTCCGATATGGGAGGACGTGCTGCTGGGTGCGCACGTCCCGTGAAGGGCTCCGCAGAGGAGAAAACCGCAGCTTGGGAAGTGGAAATGAAGCGTGATCCCACTGGTGGTCCCATGGTGGAGATCGTGGAAGGCGCCGAGGTGGAAGCCGAAAGAGGGAGCATCGGGGTGCCGAGCGGAGAGCATTGGCCCAACCGAGAAGACAAGCCAAGGGGCTGCGTCAGGGCAACATCCCCGCCCCTTGTTTTTCTGTTTTCTTTGCAGGATCAGGCCCTAGGCTAGTGTGTCGGCTTGCTGCCGAGGGATTCTCGTCCTCGTGGAACGGTCCGTTGGTCCCAGGAGGTCTCAGCTAGCGGGGGAATTATGTCACAGGTGGCTGGGTGCGGCCCGCAATCAGTGACCTATTTAAGGAGCCGCCGCCCGGCAATCAAGGCTGGAGTCGGGTAGGAGGTTGACGAGGCCAGTGCAGAGGAGGCGGCAAGGAGAGGCCCTGAGTGTTGTGTGAAGTAGAAGAGGAGGCTTAAGGAAGAAGCCGGGCTTGTGAGACTGTAGGGGTTTGGTGAGGTGCACTAGTGACTTTGTATATAGTGTGACTTGTGTAAATAAACGTGTGGTGATGGACTGAAACGTGTCTGCCTGTCTGTGTCCGGGACGCACCCTTTCACACTGTTTACAGACGAAAGATGTTTAAAATTACAAAGACAAGGATCACGTGCATACAAAATAATTTGAATGACAGAAAAATAACCTGGAGATGGAAGGAACAAATAAAAACTGGCAAAATTGTTGCCTAGGTAATGTCATGTTTCAGCCAGGGTTCCACCTCGGCTAAGGTTCAAATTCATGGTTTATGTCTCTTGTTTCTTTTACTTATGTTGTGTTGATGTGCATCACTCTATTATTTTTGTAAATGTAAGCTGCCGTTATGTTCCACTTGTTTTGTGAGTGGTCCCTAATAGGTGGGGTCACCTGTCAATCACTGCCAGGAACTGCCCTCTGCCTTATAAAACTGGAGAGCCTTCCATTGTTTCTGGCAGTTCATTGTGAATGCGCTTTGGAGTTGATGAGTTAATTGTGTTTTGCTGTGCTTGTAACCTTTGTATATTTTGGAATTTGATCCCTTTGCTGTTTTTTCAATTACTGTATTTGGATTAAGTGTTGGGACTTAGTATCCTTTGTTACAGGCAATTTCATTTTGACTTTGTGCTTTACAAAGCTTTACTGTGATTTGAATCATTTTTTGTGGTGAATAAATCTTTTATCTTGTAAAAATTTGGTGCTTATTAATAGCTGAGGGCTGATGGTGATATTCCTCTCTAGTGGAACCACGTGCTTCAGAACTCTTTAGTGTTTGGGAGTCTTAACAGCAGGTAAAAGCAATAATCAGAAAACCAAAATACAAAAAAAACAATAAAACTGATAATGAAAGTCAAAATACAACATCAAATTTGTAGCCTAAAAGACACATTGCAAAGTCCTGGGTGCTTGTTTTAAATTTCCCTTAAATAATCCTAAACTTTAAAGTGGTTGAATTGTTTGTTGAAAGAAGAGGATTAGAACTCTTATGCATTAGAAACTGGCCCTCTCATATTGGTAGGATAAGATGGTATATCATATCATGTGACTTCCATGTCATGTGACAGGCAATGGGAAGAACAAATTTGAACACAGTAATGGCCATACAACAAATGCCACAAAATGGCAACAATAATGGGAAATTTAAAGCTTTTGTCTAAGTACATACGGATTAATGCTGAATTCATGTGCCACAAAAAGCACTGGCTTTTCAGTAGAAAATTCACCTTGAACACATTTTCAAATGGCAGCTACCAAAGAAAGAATTTGGAGATTTTTTTTTTACCTGAATTTTGTTGAGAGGTAATGTCATGCTAACTCTTCATTACATTTCATTACATAAAATGTGAAAACAGCCAGGTATGATAGAAAAGGCATTTTATGATCAGGTTTTATTTAAAGCAATGCAAGATTCTGTTAATACATTTCCATTCTTCTTCCTCTTCTTATATGCCTTCTTCAATCCAAAGGTTGGCCATTCCAGCTTTCCACTTCCCCTTTGTTGTGCCCAAGTGAGGAGAGGGCCAAGAGATGAAATGTAGTCAAAACCAGAAATGAGTTGAAACCTTAAACTATAAAACTTTTTTGCACCAAAGCCTAATTGCTAACCAGTAGTCAAAGTCAGAGAGAAACCAATAAGATTGGAAGCCAGAAATTTGAAAAAGGAAATATGCATTAAGTTTGATAGTGTTTTTATCCAAATCATGGAAATGGAATGAATGTTTGTACCAGATTTAAAATGTTGCAAACCATAGTGACTTCTGAAACAACATTCCATGACAGCCATGAGCAGCATGCTGGTAATGAGAATCATAACATGATACGTCCACTTGCATAACACAATAATGCTGCAGCACTGTTAATTCATTAATCATTATATTAATGAAACAATTTAATACAAGAAACCCACACAAAGTTCTACTGAAAAAGCAGCCCATGTTCCCAAACATATTTTTGTTCTAAAGGGAAGAAAACTATCAAAATGAAGAAATCATAAAACCCTTCTGCCTTTCTTTTTATTCCCCTGCATTTTTCTGTCTTCTTTAGTTTATGGTTCTATATTTCCTTTTATCTCCAATTGTTCCATTTTCCCACTTGACCTCCTCAACATATGCCCCGCGAATTTCATCTTTATTCTTATCACTACCCCACAATACTCTTTTCTGTCCTCTTCATCACCATCCCCTTCATCACTTCTTCATATGTCACCTTCTCTGTCCAGCTAATTTTCATTATCCTTCTGTAGCACCATATCTGAAAGCTTTTCAGCCTCATAATAGTTACTTTCCCATATGTCCAAGTATCACTACTATAACCTAATACGTGGAAGATGAATGTCTTTAGTAATTTCTTTTTAAGGTCAGTTCTCAGATTCCTTCACAGGGATTTTTTTGCAGTCCCAAAAGCTCACCTTTGCTTAACCTATTCTTTTTTTTATTTCCACCCAGTTATCCCCTTGCTCTGTAATTCAGCTTCCAGGGTATTTACATTCCTTCATGAAAAAAAGAGGTAATTTTTAATTAGTTTTGAAGGACTAAGCGGCAAAACAGCAGCAACTATGCATTTTCCCAACACTGACTGGAAATGCATGTGAAGAGAATGAAGTGGGGAGGTGTGAGTGTAATATCACAAAAGTGGCATTGAATAGCAATATAGCTTAACAGGCAGATACATAACGCAAGTGGCTAACAACTAGAAGAAATGGCTGGAGTGTCTTCATTGTGATTCAGGGAGATTCTCACGTTCTAGTTTTATCCGTGTATAGACCTCCAAAATTCAACGCGTCTTTCTTTGAGGAATTCTCTGACTTGATGTCAATCTTAATTACGAACTATGACACACTCTTAATAGTCGGCGACTTTAATTTTCATATAGATAATCAATGTGACCAAAAAGTAAAAGAATTTATGAACCTTCTGGACTCTTTTGATTTGAGACAGCTCATTAATCAGCCTACACATAAAGCAGGTCATACGTTAGACTTAGTAATTACTAAAGGACTAAAAGTTGATATAAAGCAGGTCATTGATACGGGTCTATCAGACCATTTTCTTCTACTTTTTAATATAGAAATAATAATAGAAAACACTCATGAGAAGCATATTGTTAAAAAACGCTTCTTTGACTCATCAGCAACTTTAAAACTTCTGGCAGTTCCACCACTGGGGCCCTGTTCTCTTCACAGATGAGAGTAGGAGTCCATGGAACACGTGACAGATGTGAAAGAGTCTGGAGACACTGTGGTGAATATTATGCAGCCTGCAACATCATCCAGTATGATCGATTTGGTGGTAGGTCAGTGATAGTCTGGGGAGGCATATCCTTGGAGGGTTGCACAGACATCTACGTGCTAGGCTACAGTATCCTGACTGCTGTTAGATACCAGGCAGAAATTCCTCAGAGCCATTGTCAGACCTTATGCTGGTGCAGTGGGTCCTGGGTTCTACCTGGTGCAGGACAATGCCCTGTTTAATGTGGCCAGAATATGTTGGCAGTCCCTGGATGATGAAGGCATTGACACTACTGACTGGCCTGCACGTTCTCGACTTTAATCCAATTGAGAACCTCTTTGACATTATGTATCAGTAGCACCATAGACTATCCAGAAGCTCACTGATGCTTTGATGCAGGTCTGGGAAGAGATCCCCCAGGAATCCATCCACCATGTCATCAGGATTATGCTCAGATGTTGTCGGGAGTGCAAACAAGCAAATGGGAGCCATGCACACAAGTCACATGAGTTGCCGTGATGAAATTCACATAAGTTGGATAAACCTGTGCTTTCAGTTTTTGACTTTGATTTTCTGTGTGATGCTGAATCTAGCCCTCAATGGGTTGGTGATTTTGTCTTCCAATGACTGTTGCTACATCATTTTTTTCTCAACGAATTACACAGTATTACTCAGTAAAGATTTTCCACTTGAATATTTCATTCATCAAGATACAATGTGTGATTGAAGTGTTCCCTTAATTTTTTTGAACAATGTACATCAAAAACTGGCCTATTTGTATAATGTTTAAACATAAATAAAAAGCAGTAGAAGAGACATAAAGCAGATCTATGTGATAAAAGCAATGTGAACCATTGATAAAGCTTCTCTCAAATCCACAGACTGAAAGAATACAAACTTTAAGTGTAATTTGAAAATATTTTAGGAGCTGTAAGCCTGTAACTAAAAAGCACAGTGTAAGAAATTCGGCAGCCGTTGTGGCTTGTTGCCTGAGCTATGGACATGTTTACTACTCTTCCATTCAGCACTCATTATTACAAATTATGCATGGGAAATTCAAACAACAGTAAATGCAAGAAGGTTATTTGCCATGGAAGTGGCACAAGTGCTTCACGGCTGCACAAAAGTCTAACCCTTTGCATGAGAACACTAAGACTGTGGAGTATCACAACATAACCTGACTGCAAAGCTGGCATAAAAACAAGTTCTTCAATAACACAGTGAGGTGCAGACAGAACATCCACACAAGATGTCGCTTGGAACTTATATAGCTGCGAAGTGGCAATAATAATAAGTGAATATGGAGTCTTTGTATTGGTATTGAGTTTAACTGTTTGCACTACAGTATAACATCAATTAGCCACATAAGACTGATGTATGCAGTGAACTTCACAGAAAAGAAAAACATGAAACAAAACTGATATGCTGCAACAAATCTGGGATTTCATGGGGAGTAATGCTGAGTCACTATTGCAGGTTTTCATTTCCTAATACAAATTATTCTTATTAATCTAACAAGAACAAATGATAAAGTGAATAGAACGTGTGGCTTGAAAACACAAAAGGGCAATGAATATTGTTTGCGGAAAGAAAACAGGATTAGAAATAATGTTTTGACAGAGGAGTTGCCTTCAGATATATGACACAGGAAAATAAAAAAATGAAAACCAATTACTTGATCTCAGAGGAACTGAGCAGCATTCACTGGCACAAATCTTCAGCAAAAACTAAAATATGAAATGCGTAAATGAGGAGAGACAAATCATAGTTTCAGCAGGTGTTCGTTAATGTCTTAATGCTACTGACAAAACGTGCCAGTGAGAATAAAAGAAGGTTATTCTTTTTATTCTTTAATTTATTTTTATTCCTGTTCAGATAAGATTGGAGACCCTCCTTTGAAAAAAAATGGAATGGTTTACAGAATTGTGCTTTACCTTTAGTCTTTTTGTCACTGATTGAAATTATTGGTAGATATGTTGTCTTTGGCAAGCCATCTTTATCAAACATCATTATAATGACGTTATCTCTGTTTGGAAAGCATGCCTCTTGGGGCTTCACAGGCCACAAACAAGTACTGTTATAGTCACAATATGTCTAGTCCTGTCATTGGCAAATCTGCTTAATCCATATCAGCAGCACTGGGCACAAGGCAGGAAACACGCCTTAGACTGGATGCCAGTCCATTGCAGTATCCACTCACAATCCTGCACTCATACTGAGGCCATTTTGGAGTCACCAATCTACCTGCCTGTATGTCTTAGGGGATGTAGTGAGAAAACTAGAGTAAATGGAGGAAAACTGACACAGGCGTGGCAAGAATATGCAAGCTCCACACAGGCAACAATCAGATGATCCAAGGGATGCTTGGTTTGTTAAACAACAGCACTACCTAATGTACTATTATGCCATCCTGTGTGTATGTATAAATTTATTTTACACGCACATATACATATGTGTACATATACATGTATTTGGGGCACAAACATAGTCTGTGAAACTCAAGGACTGTGTTTCTGATACGAATGTGAGCAACACTGGAGCACCACAAGGAACAGTCCTGTCCCCTCTTCTCCTTACTCTGCAAACGTCATACTATAAATATACTATTATGCCTGAAAATACTATTATGCAGAAAATATCAAATGATTCTGTACTTATGAGATGTATCGACAAGGGGGATGAGACAGAGTACATATTTCTTGGTACCAAGAAAACTTTCTGCAAGTAAATATCAGCAAAAACCAAGGGATTGGTTATTGACACTCACCTCACCAAAAAGCCTCTATGCAAGGTCACTGTTCAGTTAGTGGATCTAGTGGTGGTGCACTTCTACAAGCACTTGGGGGTCCACATCAATGGCACGTTGGACTGGTCTTTTAACACAAAGAAAATATATAAAAAAGGGCAGAGCAGGCTCTGTTTTCCTTAAGAGAAAGCATTCCTTTAATGTAGGTAACCCCATTACTTCCTTCACATCTTCTATAACTCTGAGATGGCCAATGAGGTTTTCTATGCTGTGATGTGCTGGGCTGGTGACATCACTTCAAGAGAGGCCCACCGAATTAACAGGCTAATTAAAAGGGCAAGTTCATTGCCTGAAGGTAGTAGCAAAGGAGATAATTTAAGCAAAACTGAGTGCCGTTATGATCTATGCTGTACATCCTCTCTCTGACACACTAACACTGAGGACTTTCAGCCAACAAATTATTCAGCAGAAGTGTGTGAAGAAACGCAATCGGGACTCCATTATACTAACAGTAAAATTCCAATATAATACCTCACTATGACCGAAACTGCCAAGTCAGAAGTGTTCTTACTTTTTCATTTTCTTCCTTTTGAGTCATTCTGGTGTGCATGTAAATATTTTCATTTATATATATATATATATATATGTCTATTTATGCATCTATTTAAAGAGCTTCACTATAACTAAACTATAACCAGTATATAATGGACAGAATTTCTAGGCGCAGCCAGGGTGTTGAGGGGGTCCGGTTTGGTGGGCTCAGGATTGGGTCACTGCTTTTTGCAGATGATGTTGTCCTGTTTGCTTCATCAGGCCGTGATCTTCAGCTCTCTCTGGATCGGTTCGCAGCCGAGTGTGAAGCGGCTGGGATGAGAATCAGCACCTCCAAATCCGAGACCATGGTCCTCAACCGGAAAAGGGTGGAGTGCCCTCTCAGGGTTGGTAGCGAGATCCTGCCCCAAGTGGAGGAGTTCAAGTATCTCGGGGTCTTGTTCACGAGTGAGGGAAGAATGGAGCGTGAGATCGACAGGCGGATCGGTGCGGCATCCGCAGTAATGCGGGCGTTGCATCGGTCTGTCGTGGTGAAAAAGGAGCTGAGCCGCAAGGCGAAGCTCTCAATTTACCAGTCGATCTATGTTCCTACCCTCACCTATGGTCATGAGCTATGGGTAGTGACCGAAAGAACGAGATCGCGAATACAAGCGGCTGAAATGAGTTTCCTCCGCAGGGTGTCTGGGCTTTCCCTTAAAGATAGGGTGAGAAGCTCAGTCATCCGGGAGGGGCTCAGAGTAGAGCCGCTGCTCCTCCGCATCGAGAGGAGTCAGATGAGGTGGCTCGGGCATCTGATCAGGATGCCTCCTGGACGCCTCCCTGGTGAGGTGTTCCGGGCACGTCCAACCGGGAGGAGGCCCCGGGGAAGACCCAGGACACGCTGGAGGGACTATGTCTCTCGACTGGCCTGGGAACGCCTTGGGATTCTCCCGGAAGAGCTAGAAGAAGTGGCCGGGGAGAGGGAAGTCTGGGCATCTCTGCTCAAGCTGCTGCCCCCGCGACCCGACCTCGGATAAGCGGGAGACAATGGATGGATGGATGGATAATGAAGGTGTCACTTCTAAAATAGGTATTCTACCCTGTTTATAGGCACCACACACTAAGTTCTGATTAACCTTTGCAGTTAAATGACAAACCAATACCAGCTCCTCAGATCAATGTATAACAATGCAACATATTTTAAAGCCAAGAGGGCACCACACGCTGCCTAAACATTCTTCACTGGCAAAAGACATGACATTCTGCTTATAAAATCTAATTTGCACGAAATGAAGGAAGGGCTACATCTCCACCTCCCAAAAGATTCCAATAAAACAAATCTACACCAAAACCTCTTCTCTCACAACCTGAAGGTTTGCATTTACCTAAACACATGATGTTCTCCCCTTGTTGGCATCCATACACCGTTTATAATATTAACTTCCCAGCATGGAATTTAATCTGAATTGTCTGTTGTTGCCAAGAAGGATATAGCACAGAAAACTGTTGATACTTGAGTTTCAGTTTTGACTATTTTGGAAAGCGTTTTGTAGTTATGTGCTCTACATAACAAGATAATATTCTTAAACCTAATTAAACTAGTTAAGGCTTATGAGGGGCCAGAATGTTTCCTGATAAGGGAAAGCTGGAACTAACCCCACTCCACCACTGGTACTACTCATGTACTACTCAATTTGGATTTGGCAGTTATCCTAAAAAACATATTAATGAGAATGTGTGAGGAAAACTGGAGCACCCTGAGAAAAATCCATACAGGCCTAGTGAGAGAATCCAATCAGCACACAAAAAGGATTTGAACCTGGTTCAGTGAAGCACAAGCAATAACCACTGCACCACTGTGCCACCCACTATACAATGATTAACAGTACAATATTTTCTGCATCAGTTTTTTTTATTTTTAACTAGACATTATAAATTGCATTATCACTGGTAGTCTTAAAAAGAAAAGCAATAACAAGTTAGCAGCTTTTTCAGCAGTCAATTGACACGCACTCACATTTACTTTGTTAATATTGAGCAAGTCAACAAAAATGGGAAACTAAGTAATAGTTCATTCAACACAGCACAATCTTGATTTAACATTGCCCAAGGTCTCAGATTCCGAATGCCATTCCCATTAGCTATAGTTTTGTGCCTGTTAAGCCGACAGATTGATGTCTGTCTGTTTGGGTGGAGTCTCCTGCAGGTCACAGCCCCTAAATGACACGCACTGTAAAAATCTGCTGCATTGCCAAACACTTTCTAGGACGCACCTTGGTGTTTCTATGTGATTCATGTTTTCTATCATGCAAAAGCATTCCATTGCTTGAAAAGGTGATAAATAAATCTTACTATACACAAGACTTATTAAGGGAAGAACTAGTCTGAAATATCCCATTTACCTAACTAACCCACTTATCCAGGGCAGCATTGCAGGGCAACTGAAACTCATCCCAGCAATCAGAGGGTACAAGGCAGGAACAACACCTGGGCAGGCTGGCAGTCCATCACAGTGCGAACAGACATACCAAAACCCACAGTTTAACAAGGCCAATTCACCTATCTGAGGAATTCACAGCATCCAGAGGAAGTCCATGCAGACTCCACGCAGGGAGCACAAAGGACATAAACCCTAGTCTTCTTACTGCAACGCAGCAGAGCTACCACTGTACCACCCTTAGTCGCAAATACTTCTTCTAAAAACACATTTTAAAAAAAAATGTGTCTATTTACATTAATTCTCCAAAAGTAATGTAAAAACGAACAAAATTCAAGATAAGATATTTACTTAGTGGAGATGTGTAACAAATAAAGAATGGCTGACCGCCTGCAGGGTTGGAGCATTACATGAATGTACTACAATGAAGCTACTGCAATATTATCAATGGAAGCACCTTTAAAAGGAACAACAATCTCAAAGCATACAGACATACAGACATAATCTCACATTAACTAACACACAGTTTTCTGGAATTTTTTAATGGCACAATTTAGACAAAACAGGTTTGTAGCTCTGCAATTATTTTGTAATTTCCAAAGCATGTTTATTGTAGATTTTTCAAAATGTAAAATCTGAGGGGGAATCATGTAATGCTTTGCTATAGTGCACATTTGCTTATGCGTTTTTTGTGTTTGAGATCTGTCTCAGTGTAAATTGATTCATTTTTTGTGATTTCATCTTAAGCTTCATCACTACCAATACATGGTCATGACTTTTTATTGGATTAGCCATTCTGGTCACTCACTTACCACACACATCTTCTTTGCACCCAACTCCAAATGAGTTATATAAATGGTTAATAGTAAAAGAAAACTAAAAGCTAGAAGACACACATTTAACAGACATACTTCCTCGATGACCTACATATTTCCATCACACACACACACATTAAGTCATTTCAAACCTGTCTAGTATACAGTATATCTATGCAAAACAAGTAATTATCAAGGATATGTTGCACTGAATTCATTCTGATGTTATTATCATTCCAAGCTCAATCATTTAAATCCTTTCTTTTCATTAACGTTTACTGTGCTCAAACTCATTCATGAAACTAATTAGACAGGAACTATTTTTTAAAATTCACGTTGCAAGTAAGCTATGAACATGAATCTGTCAGAATGTCTTAAGAAGAAAATCGATACATTTTAATGAAGAATAGACCAAAAAGTATGTCTTTAGGGTGCCAGAAATGCTCAGGAAACCTTTCTGATCTGCAATGAAAGATTTCCTATCATAAAAGAGTACAACATGAGGTCTCACGATCTTCACAAGCATAGCACTTTTAAAGACGTATCCACCACAGTCTGAGGGCAAGTACAGGAAAGCATGTGACACTCAATCACTAACTCAACAAGAATGAGCAAAAGAGGCTTCCCTTCAAACTACTTGGATACTTGTGAAGCTCAAAAAAGCCTTTGCTAATGTGGAGGTATTAAAAAAATGCATTATAAACATTATGTTAGAGCTGCACTGACTGCATTAAACCACAGCAGCCTTAGTGAAGAATAGAATCAAGAGAAGGGAAAGAGACATACAAATTAGCCAAATATCAGAACTGGGAAATAATGAATTGAGAAAAACAAGCTCGGAGCTTAACACCAAAACTTCATAGTTGGGGGCATAGCAAAATAGTCAAAAAACAGTATAGGCATGCAAACTGAGCCAAGTACGCAAGTCAAATGCCAAAAAAATGGTCAAAACTAGCAATCAGTTATAAGAAATTATTAGCACAGAAACGAATGCTATGGTTTTTGGGTTATATATTTGATTTCACATATTGCATTGTCCTAACGCTAAAGTATCTTCATAACACAATTTCAACATCACGTCTTTTGAAACTCTTTGCATATGTCTGATTTATAGATACCTGATATTTATCAATTCTGCATAATTTTAAGAAAACTAAAAAAAAATATGTTGGTAAATGGCTTAGGGGCAGAAAAAGCCTGCATGTGGGCTGAACTGATGATCTGGTACTGAACTTTAAAATTAATCCTGCAGATTTACTACTTGCTATTGACTAAAAGTATGACACTAACAAAGTCACTTTATCTAACTGAGTATTTAGCCAAGTGTGATATATCCTGAGCTAGTAAATTACCTTGGGCAAAGACAGGTGCCAAATATCCATCTGTAGTTCTTCACAATTATTTTAAAGGCGTTGCACGAGGGAAATTCACTCTTGACTTTATTATAATGATTGGTTTCATTTCTCATATTTCTCCTTTAATCAATCTGCTTAAAGAAATGATTCATTAAACTGTGGCTTGCCCTTCCTCAATGTTCAAAGGTAATGAAGTATTCAGTTGTTACAAAATCTGGCAGGGTGGAAAGAAAGGCACCTGTGGGCACTTTTTTTATTTAACAGATATACATTTCCAGTAATTGTATTTGTACACTTTCTGCATATCTTTCAAATATATGGTACAGAACTTCAGTTTCGGGTTCCAAACACAAAGAGTATTGTGCCACTTGTATTGCTTCATAAATGGCAAGGGATGTACACTATACACAGTGTAATTGTTTATATTGAGATTTAACAAAAAGGCATCCCTAGTATCTAAGTAGCCAAACTGCCCTGCTAAGTAATACAATGGCAAATTGTAAAAATAAAGTCAACGCTATTCCTGCCAACAGCAGTAAGCCACATAGGTGTTTTGATAAGATTTACTTCAGTCAGGATGGCATAATGGCAGAATTGTTAACACTTCTGTCTCTTTTAATCCTGGCCCTTATCACTTTCTGTGTAGAGTTTGTACACTCACCCTGTGTATGTGTGGGTGCTTCTGTACATAGTACAGGCTTTCTACCAAATATGTGCATGTTAATTTAATCTGTGATTTTAAATTAACCCAGCACAACTGGCAGTTTGTATATGTAACAGCATTCCTCATCCAGGGTTGGGTTTTGTCCTGAGTGAATGCTAGCCTATGTGACCCTGAACTAGATTAAGCAGGTTTGATAATGGATGAATGAATGGATGGATATTTTCATCCACTGTCTGGCGTTAAGAAGTGGATAAGCAATTCAGGTGAAAGGGTGGTAAAACGGTGTAGAATTCACATGTTGTACAGTAGCAGGAGTTAATTAGGCCAAAGTACACTTGCCTCAGAGTAGTAGTGGGATTAGTACTGTAAAAACAACAATCGATAGAAAAGATCAATGCAAAAGGGTTGAAGAGCTTTTTCAGGATTGTCAGTCATTCAAGTTGTGCACAATGGCCATCTTAAGACAACGACCATTACTCTGACTGCGGTAGGCAAACTACTCTTAATCCCCTTTGAAAGACCTAAAGACACAGATTATAATAATGTATATGATGTGAAATGATGCTACTTTTTCAAACTTAACCAACACATTGGGGAGCATCTTGCATAAGACATCAATTGACTCATTAACATCAACCAATATTTGAGATCCCTATCAACAAAACAAGAGAATCTGGTGAAAGCTCTCATGGACAAAGTTAGAATTTTGCCACAAAGAAAGTGAGATAGTTTCAGTTTTAACACAGGTTACTGGAGCTCCATCATAATGCATTCCTGGTTATTTTCATTAAAATTAAGGAATGCATTTGTTGTATACTGCTTATTTTGGGGCTTCTCAAATTCCTGTAAACAACATTCCCTGCATAAATGAATATGAAAATACTAGAGAAGTGCCAGCAAAGGGAAAAACAGGTGACACTTTCTCATTTTCAATGGCTTATGAAGGCTCCATAGATTATTTTTATCTATCTATCTATCTATCTATCTATCTATCTATCTATCTATCTATCTATCTATCTATCTATCTATCTATCTATCTATCTATCTATCTATCTATCTATCTATCTATCTATCTATCTATCTATCTATCTATCTATCTATCTATCTATCTATCTATCTATCTATCTATCTATCTATTCAATCAACAAAATTAAGAAAAGTAAACTCAGCAGGAAAATACAAAAACAGTAATGATAGTCTGTCCTATATTTTGATGTGATAGACCCAAAATAACAATTTTTTAAATCCCTTCTGTTGCTGTTACTACTGTGTACAATGGAACAAAAAAATCATTACAATTTTATATGGAAAGAAACACTAGAAGCTAAAGAATTGCTTTATTGTTTTTTTGTAATTGTTGAAATATTGTTTGAAACCATAAGGAGTCACTGCCAAAGTCGGTTTCCATTTCTTTTTGGGGGTTGTCTTGCCCCTTTGCATCTATTAATAATCTCCTGGTTCAGTGAACATTAGCAAAGGGAATTTGGAAGGAATTCCAACACCACATCAATATGTTTTGTAAAAAATTGTTATGGATAATCGTCAAGCAATTTCCTTCTGGGCAAAGAGTATACCAACAGCCCACGGTCATTTGCAGATTTTTTGAAAGAACAGATCGAGTGCATGACTGAATCCAAATGAGATCATTTTGATATTCTGCTAATATATTCAACCTGTTTAATGCTCCACTCATTTGCTTAGGTTATCTGCAACAATTCTGTTTTTGCATAAAAAACTGTGTTCAGCATAAAAACTTGGAAAAGTTTACAAATAAGCAAAGACTTCATGTAGCTAGTAACAAAGTTCTGCACAAGTATGTCATCAGCAAGGTTAAAAAATATGACAGATTTGTTTACTTCAGATTTTCACTGTATTCCATGTGACAAAATACACTTTTATTTACATGATTTCTGTGTTTCCTCTGGTCATAAAACATATACAGAGCATAACTTTAAGGGTTATGATCTCTTGGAATAGAACCTTCTTAACATAAGTCTATTCTGCTAAAGGCCGAAGAGACAAGACTCTTCATTACAGAAACTGGCCATTACTACAAGGATGTGCCTTCTTAATATAAATATTCATCAGCATCATTCTGAGCTTGCTCATTTCAATCTAGTGTTGCTGGAGTTCAAATAACAGACTATCAGCATGAGGTGCAAAGCAGGACACCAGTCTGGATGGGTACCAATGCAGGACATACGCTTACACTCACACACATTGCCAAACTCACTGATCAGCTTAGAATCTTCAGATAGACCAATGCTTTATGTCTTTGATATGTGGAAGGAAAACAAATCACTTGGAGAGAACCCACAAGAACACATGTTCTAATTGTGTAAGATCCACAAAGACAGTGTTCAGACTGGGATGTGAATTTGTGTTCCTTTCCCATATTGCTTATAGTCATCCATCTTGTAATTGTAATATATTACAGTACTTGTGTTTGGCACTTTGCAAAAATTAAAGCTGAATTAGAAATGCTGCAGAATTTTCCATTCCTAACATCAAACCATGTGAAGTCTTGTTCATCTCAAAGTATGCTGACCTTGTTATGGCAGGCAGAGGCACAGCTTTTGCCCATTTCCCAGTGTTTACGGATGTGCAGCTCTTGTTGAATAATTCTCATCTGATTTCATCAGTATACTGCTAAGGTGCACCTGTAATGGCATCCTTTGAAGTTCTTGACTAACAGAGGAGGCCCGGGTGTAGGATTACTGAATTTAGGTGGAATTAGATGTTTGGAAAAAGCCCAACAAACTATGTCGGAAAGTACACCCTGAAGGAAAATGACCTCATTACATGCTTTTCAAATACAAAGCAACAAATAACATTCCTCATTCATTTTAGAAACTAGATCTTTAACACTGAAGTGTCTTGTCAAGTCCAGACTCTATAATAAGATCAAGTTTTATTTATTTAGTCTTAGTGCACTCTGCCATTTCATGGACCCTATAAGTGACAACTGATTAGGAAGAAAGGACTTAAGATTTTTAATACAGAAAATATTTATTGTTTTACAGCATTGAGAAATTTTTAAATAATACGGTAATTACTATACTAGACATACCCATATCTGAATTACTATGTATGTATCTTGATACTACTGTATTTTCTGTAATTTACCTTGCAAATGGAGCATGGCCTCAAGTCAAAAACTGGTGAAAACAAGACAGAATGACATGTCCATATGATGGGCAGGAGAAGACACCCAATCTAAATGATCTTTGGTTGGGGGGGCTTACAGGCCAAGAAACAAGAGTGGGTCTGCATGAGGCAGAAGCCTTTCATGTTAGGAATATAATATATCATTGATCCAAGTAACTTACCACTGTATTTTTAAAGCATAGGTGGTTTAATGCAACATAGTAATTTATTTTAGATTTCAACTGCACTCTTAAAAATGAAGGTGCCAGAATAGTTCTTCAGAGTGATGCCATAGGAGTACCATTTTGGATTCCCAAAAGACACATCCACATGAAGGTTCCAGAAGAACCTTTAATTATTAAGATTTGTAACAGTAAATATGCATGAACAGATAGCAACAGATTTGTGAAATACCAATAGGTTATGATTTTAAAGAGATTATTGATGCCTTCAGTAATGCAGGCTAAGTTAGTGTACTCCTGGGCAGCCTATCATATATTAAAGATTTCATGTTTTTTTTTCGCATATTAGGAAGTTTTTTCAAAGCACAAAGAAGCGACTTCATATGTAAAAAGCCCCTCCTAGAATGAAATGAGGCTTTGTTAAGCAATAGTTCTATGATGAACCATACTACCCAGTAAAGAACCATAAAGTGCCATTACAGAACCTGGATTTTTAACAGTGTGTACTTATACAACCAAGAGATTACTGCAGTACATTCTGTCTCGAGGGCTTCTATTGATACCCTTAAATGTAGATAGATAGATAGATAGATAGATAGATAGATAGATAGATAGATAGATAGATAGATAGATAGATAGATAGATAGATAGATAGATAGATAGATACTTTATTAATCCCAAGGGGAAATTCACAATTCACAAATGTGAGCAAGATCCTGACAAAGCCACAAGACTGAAGATATATGGATGTCTAAACCAATCATATTAGAATATATCATATTTGAAAGTATAGAAAAACGTCGGAAAATTACCAAGCTGTAGATCAGAGTTGGAAACTACGGGGAACGAATTCATATCATGATACTTAGACTGCATATCACTATAATTAGATAATAAATGTCATGAAAGAAAGTTCAAGAACACCATTACTTTATCCTAATGTAACACTGAGAAACAACATTTCTTAAAAATAAATGGACAAATCATTGTACTTCAAATAGCTTTAGCTACGAGACACATTGTAGCAGAAAGGAGGTATAAACTTGAGATGACAGCAGTGAAATCTGCAATAGCATCCTTAAAGCAGGTTCCTTTGGCACAGGCAGCTGACCAACCTTGGTGAACTTTGAGGCTCATGCAAGGCCAGGGCTCAGGTTCCACACCTAGCTTGTGCTGCAGCTTTGCACATTTCCCTTCAGGTTTTTCCTATGGTATTCAGTGGCTTCTTCCCAAAATCAAAAACAATATCATAGAGGTAAAGCGATTTTTTTCTTTTCTTGTCACTTCCTCCTAAAATGTAAATATTGTAAAAATTTAGCAAACCACTAAACATGATAAATGCTTGAAATCCCTTGCTTAAAAACAATAAATAAAACCACATTCACAAGAACTCAGGAGGTCAAACACCCTTCCACTGTAACAAAAGCAAACCAATGCCTTGTACGCCCTTGTAGTTTTGTATTTGTCCAAACCTTTCTGCTTTTCTTCATTCCTCAACAGCCAAGGCTGTCAGATTGGCACATGTGATATCAAAGCATGAGAAATATTTACCTTGCTAAATAAAATACTTTTGAAAAGTTTATACAGGCTTAGACAATGCCATTATACACTGTAAACCCAACTGATTTGGTTCATCAGTAGAAAGTATCACATCTCCACATTCAGAGATTGAATTACTACAAACTGATAGAGGCTCCATCTAAATAACTGAACAGCCATGTTCTATGTGAGCTTATTGGTATTGCCTGATACATTAATTTTACATAGATTATATAGAATCCAAGTACATAACATTACAGCAGGGACTTTTAGATCCAGAGTGGAACAGACATAGAATGAGCAGAATGGTCAGGTGGCTGACCTGGAACAGACCACTCAACTTCTCTGTACTACAATCATAAAAAAGTACATGCAAACTATTGTATTATATTTTTGTAATTGCAATGCACCTCTGGTGGTATTTCATAATAAAAAGATGCTACACAATTTTTTTTTACTAATATACAAAACAGAGTTAACATTTAACCATCTCATAGTTTATATACATTTACAACAAGTTTATTACTGGTCAGCTAAATAACTTGCTCACTGTCACACGGTGATTCAGAAAAACAACATATTGGTTGATGTATAGCATGCTCTCCAACATGAATTTGTTCAAAATGAACTGGGCTGATGTACAAATCTTTGAAGCACTGAAGAGCTAAGTCGAAGTAATGTAACCAGATGAAGCTAACTGTACAGCAATCACAGGCAATGGGGCCCCCAACTAAAACAGGGGAGACATCAAGAGGATTAAGACAGCAGCTAATAAAGACATTGTTTCAATTCAATGTATTATTCATTTAGATGGATTGACATCAAAAGGAATTCCACCCAATATTGTGAGGCTGTTGAAAGGAGTTGTGAACTTAATTAAGAGTGGCTTTTCAAGGCCTAAAAAATGAAAGTGGAGTATATGCATTTACTGTTCAGTCCTAATGTCGTTATGTCAAGGCTGGGTTACTGGTAAAGCACATAGACTGTGAATGAAATGTGTGCTTTCCTTGTGGGAAACTGTTCCCTCCAGCCACTTCATTTTGTGATGAAAACTATCTTTTAATCCTGACTTCCCTTGCAAACACCTTTTTGATTTATGCTGAACATAAAAGACCCAGGAAAGCGTGATATTTTCCAGGAACAAGCAGGTGCTTTTCAAAATGGTGTGACTCAAAAGTGCTTGCTAATACAAGATCCCCACAGTGGCAGCTCTTATTGAAGAAAACAATGCTGCAAAGGAAACTGTTAAATCACTTAAGTCTGCCTGACCAATTTCACAATTTTTGTTACTTCTCACAGGAAGGCATTAGACAGCAGTTCTGTGATGCTCATTTCCACATGCCATGCTACCATATCAAAAAATGTGTATGTACACTATAACCTGATCTGCAGCTATGTTAAGAAGACTGCTACACATTTGCTGCTTTACATGAGACGTGCAAAATGGAGGATTGTAATGGTCAAAAAGAAAAAAATAGCACTGACACACTGAAAAAAAATATCCAATATCCAACATAAAAATTATAAAGATAGATAGATAGATAGATAGATACTTTATTAATCCATAAAAACTCCTCATATGGAAAATGGAGATGAGACAAAGGCATACTGACTCACAAAATCCCATGTTTGTACATACATTCAAAGTAGGAGTGGGTAACATATCAGTTGATCTGGTGCACTGGATAAAATTATTCTTCTGGCATGAATTTCATAAAAAATGTATGTTAAAAATAGATAGGTAATTTGTGAACACATTTAAATATAAAATACAAAACATACATTCAAAATGAAATGGAAAACATGCTATTTTGACAGTGTATTCCTGTCTTAAAGGTAATATCTATGTGTATGGCCTGTTAACAATAAGGCTACCCATTTCACAGCACTTCTCAAAGTGCTGTATGATTCAGCCTAATTGGAGAGTCAATGTGTACTCGTCTTGTGCTGTGTTTGCTTGGTCAGAGGTTGTGGTGGCGGTGGCGGTGTGAGTGCATGACAGAGTGAGCAAATGAGTGAATGAGAGAGAAAAAAACTGTTCATTTATCACCTTGTGAGAGGTGAATACCTGCTATCAAATTTGTTTGAGAAGCAGAAACTTAAGAAGCTATTCAACTGATAAGAGGTACGACATTGTGAATAATTAATCTGGGCTACTTTAGCTATTTGTTAAAAATATGTTTTGGTCATAAAACTAATACAAATACATTATATTCATAATCTGCCATACTGTCGGAAATTTTTAACTATACTGTGAGATGGATTTTTGGCTATATTGCCCACTACTAATTCAAAGTAGCTCTTTGTTTTTCTCCAGGTAGCAGTTATTCCGGTTTTTGATTTCAAGTACTTATTGATAACAAGCTCCCAGAAGCTAAATGAGGATGTGAACATGGTGTTGAGATTTGCCCCAAGAACAAATGCTGAAAATTTTGGGAAACTGTCAAAAATCTCAGCCAGTAAAGAAACTTTTAATTCTTTAACTTATTAATTAATCAAAGAATAACAGAACAAGATGCAGAGGACAGAAACGTATGGAAGAAGATGATACGCTGTGGCAACCCCTGACGGGAGCAGCCGAAAGAAGAAGAAGATTAATTAATCAAAGAGTCGAAAAAAGAAAAAAAAAAATGAAAAAAGGAAACAAAAAAATTAAGCATTTAAAGTCAAACAAAGTATTCTCAGTACCCTGTTCCTGGTTGCAAGAGGTGCTCAAGAAAAAAAAAGGTTAAATAATAAGTAGTCTCAGAAGACAGAATTGTGATCTGCCTTACCCAATGCTTCACACTGGGCTAAAAACTAGATAGTTTTTGAATTTTCTGAATACTTCTACAAAGAATTATGGTGAAAAATAAATAAATACATTTGAAAATAAGTTTTTCTTGTCTTCCCCAAAAATAAAGAGATTAACTAATCATAATGGGTTTACAGGTTCCAGAGATACTTTGAGCACAAGCAACCTGCTGGAGAAGGTGATATTGTTAGGCATTTTAAAATGTGCTTTTTAAGTGTTAGTTTGGCTACTCCAGCTGCTTAATGCAAATTATCGATTGTCTCCCCCATTCTCTCTCCTATAGTTTTCTCAAGAGTAGCTTTAAGGCACTTCAAATACATGACAGAAAACCTTTTTCATGCTTATTCAAGAAAAAAAACTAAACTAAACATGCAAAATACTTTCAATTTAACCTGCTCTTTTGTTTGTATATAGGCATAATGACAAAAACATTATAAGTGCTATGTTCTTTTTAATAACCCTCCATCAAATGTATGTCTATGTGTGTATGCAAATGTATGAATATATAGCATTTACACACATGCAAATACACACATATACCATATATACTCCAAAAGGGTAATAAATAATACACAAATATAAACAAAAATATATGTATAATTTTGTTTTTGCAGTTGACACACAAATTAAAAAAAAGATAAGAAAGCTGTAAAAAACCAAAACATGCAGGCAGATAACATCAGTAACTTCATTACACTGTAACATCGTAAACCGATTTGCTTATGTATTTAAATTTGCTTGCAGACTCAAGTCCCCAATAGCGAATAGGCAAATTTAAATACAATAAGTACTTTGCAGTTAAGAGAACATACAAAATGGTGATTTTTTTTCTTTGATGTAACAACGAGGTTATTGCAGCGTTTGAGAGAATAGTTCTTACTGCTACCATAATTTCAGGATTCCCGAGTAATAATGATTAATTGGCTCGCAAAACCTTCAGGAAGGACCATAAATATCAAGAGCAGCTGCATGGTTGTCATAATATCTCAAAGAATGATGAATAGTGAAGGCAGTGGAATGCTACTCTTTCTATTACAGTGTGTCAGGTGCACTGTACATGACTACATCTTACAAAAAATATTTACTCTCGTGCTCTAACAATTTCTTGCATAGATATAGCATGAGAAGAATCAAAATATGGTGGATGTCAAATGGGTATAATGAAAAAGGACTGTAGTGCATGAAAGTTCAGGGATCCAGCCCTGTTAGCATGACACAAAGCTGCTGCCCCTATATGGTACGATTCACACCATAATTGGACACAAGTTGCATCAGCGCTCATTTTTGCTTGCTGAAAATAACTAAGGTAGCATTACAGCATGCTTAATCAGAAGGAAAATGATATATTGGAAATATAGCATTAGAGCACTTAAAATTAAGGCAAGGTACAGTTCACTAATTTATTCATAACATGCTCACATGACAAATATTAATTTGGTGCAAAACCACTAGAGAAGTAAAAAATGGAAAACAATTTAGGGTCATATTTTTATTAAGGCAGGATGAGTAGTAATATTAAAAGACTGAAGGAGTTGAACCTGTTTAGTTTAAGAAAGATTAAGAGGTGAAATAATAGAAGAGCTTAAAATAAATAAGTGGAACTGATGTCAGCAAACACTGTTAAAATGTTGAAATAAGTTCTTCAGTGTCAACAACAAAGAAAGGTGGAAGCTGATTACAAGTAAATTTTGCATAAATGTTAGAAAGTGTCGCTTCTCACAGAGAACTACAGATACAGTACATGGAATTCCATCCATCCACTATTTTCAGTACAGAGTAATATGGAATTGAAAGTTATCTTAATGTTAATGGCTACTGAATGATGCTAATACCAACATCTTTGAAATAATCAAGTAGACTTTTGTCCCTGGAGAGAACCTGCACAGCCAGTGACCTAACTAGGAACTAGGTGTACTAAAAGAGTGAGTTCAGAGTAGAATGCTTATAAATTGATTTAAAGATAAGGTCAAAACCTATTTCCCATATTATTTCAACAGTGTCTGCAAAGTTTGTTTCACTTATTTTCTGGCCATACATTCAAAAAGCACTGTGACTTAGGAATAGAAACCACAAACTCCCTGATCATAAGTCACATTGCTTCCCTCAGGAAATTTTTTAAAATCAACGGGCCTCATTGATAATGCCATTGTATCAGAAGTACTATTTAACTAACTAAGTACTTTTCTGTATACAATATTTGTATTGTTTTACCAGGGCTAATATTATTAGTTTGCACAAACCCCTGATCCCTTTTCTGCATGCATGCCCCTAACTCAAAAATCCATGAAATCGTTTCTGCATGGGTGGAAAGTCTTGCAGTGGTTTTGGTAACACATCCACCTTAATAAAAGGAGAAGTGCCTGTGTGACTGCCTGTGTTTCTGTCTGGTTGCTATGTCTCTATCATTCCAAAAAGTGGCACATCATAAACATTTGAAGTAATAAAATGCATGGCACATGTCACTCCAACAGATGGTGCATCACAAACAATAACACTGCTTTAACGAATCCCATACAAAATGAGATACCACAGAAACATATGCATTACATGGTGCACTGCAAACGTTAATGCTGAGGCGTGTGTTGACCACTTAGACTTCAACCCGTCTTAGATGGGCAGCACAGCTAATTTCTCAGAACAGGGTTTTAGATAAAAAATAATCCTGGGAAAAGTGTCTTTTGTAAACACAACATGTCAAAGTTGAGACAAAAAGAACACACTCTAACATAAAGATAATTAGGATAAAGACGTGCTATAAGGTAAATGCAACCACACCACTGGCAAGAAGTTGGGCTTTATAGTGTAGTTGCTAAACGCCTCTACTTCAAGCTTCACCGAGCTCTTGTTCATTTCACTTCACTTCTGCAGACAGCCTCCATTTGCATAACTATCCATCCATCCATTTTCCAACCCGCTAAATCCGAACACAGGGTCACAGGGGTCTGCTGGAGCCATTCCCAGCCAACACAGGGCACAAGGCAGGAACCAATCCCGGGCAGGGTGCCAACCCACCGCAGATTTGCATAATTACGCGTCCACTATTTCTTTTTATGATCGTGGAGATACAGGGGAAGAGGTGCATTAGAATGTCACATTTCCTAGAGCATTATTAATGACAAATATCAGCAAATGTGTTGACTGATTTTTTTCAACAACTTCATAAAATTTCAACAAAATCTGTCAAGGCATTTTTGAGATTTTGGGGTATTTATTTTTTCGATTGTGTTTTACCCCTAAGTATTGATATATAAAAATATCCTTTTTTAGTGTATACCTAGTGTTCTAGATGTACCATCCTGTCAAATTTCAGTTTTTTAGCTAAACCGTTTTTGTTGATGAATGTGTGAGTCAGTCAACTTTGCATTATACTGTACTGCATATACTGCATACATTGTGAGATGTTAGCCCCAAGAATATGGGGACACCGAAGTCCCTTTGACACCTGCAGTATAAATTTAGATATAACAATTCAAACAGAACTAACCTATACACAATGAAAACATTTTTTATTAAAAAAAGTTTTACCTGAATATATTGTTATTGATCTTGGCTTTTCACTGATTAATTATACATGATAAGCTCTTATAAACTACACTTGTCTATTTCTGACATGCCAACTGACTACTATTGCTAACACTGATGTAGTGCAGCACTGTTTATTCAATGCTTCACTCAAAATCAGTAGTCCAGTGACTAGGGAATGATACATTACATGATCCATGAATCCCCAAACATGGTCTTTCTCATCCCAGTTGTAATCCTGTTTGCTCTGTAAAGTGTGTGGTATCAGTGCATGCTGCCAGTTGGGCGCAAGACAGGAACGAGCCATGGACTGGGCACCAGACCATTGCAGGATAAACACCGATACTGGATAATTTAGTGTCACCAGTTAACTTAACATGAAAGTGTGTTTATATGTGGGGAGAAAAACAATAACATCACAAATTAAGCAAAGGAAGAACATGTAAACTCCCCACAGACAGAAAAAAAATGAAATTTGAATTTCAAGCTCAGAACATGTGATGCCACTTGGGTATATTGCTTCATAAAAAATATTCTGGCAGCATGAACCAGTTGAAATTAACATTCACTATACAGTACAACACTACCAGATGCTAGGCCTACTTTGCCTAAGTACCAGGACTTCCTTATAATGTATCCAAATGACTATGTTTGTTAAACATTTTAAGTAGCATGTCATCAATCAAAGTGTAATAGCACATGACAAATATACCTATTGTTTGAAAGTTTTCCTAGAAATGTCATTCAGGGAATATCCAGTTCTAGTGGCATTCATTTGTTTTGTTTATATAACATCTGATAGAATGTTTTAAATCAATTTTTATACTTCTTTGCCTGGTTTCATCTCTGCAATTAACAACATTATATTCCTGTGAGTATTCAAACCATTAAACACTGAACAGATTTGTAATTTGCTGCATATTGCTTCAATATGAAAAGAAACACTTTGTTTAATTATTCACTTAGTACTCCCAATATCAAGAAGAATTTGCCTTTTACACAAATGATCAAATACATGATGATACACACTCTGTTTAAGAATGATCTTGGGATTTCTGTCAGTTATTTTCCTAGATTTCTCAGGAGACGCAGCCAGAAAAGAGCTAAATTAAGAGCAACATTAACTAAATCAAAATGTCTCTATTTAAGGACATGATGAAGATTATGTTACATATCCTAATCCCAGCACATGCAGCACCAGAAAATATTATACTAGTACAATGACAGCAGGGAGCACTTGAGGGATTTAAGACATGGAGATTACAGAACGAATATCTAAAATCGAACAGACCAGTTATTGTTTTCTGAGGAGTGTGCAGGTCTTGTACAGTATGCCAGTATAGGAGCTACACATTTAATGTCAGGTTGATTTGTTATATATCCTGCTGGAACCCTGAGGCAGACCTCAGTATTTGTAAATTGCTACTGTATCCTGGAAATGTTCATCTAATAATGGTGATTAGCAAATTAGTTCACATAATGTAGCAGATTGCATTATGCACCTCAACAAGAAAAACAATCAGTTTCAAAAAGTTACTCAATCAATAGCATTTAACATGGAACTCCAATTTAATTGAAAGCAAACAGGCAGCTCTGTATTGGTCAGGTATAAGTGAGCGTGTGTTTGCAGGTCATCTAGGGCGCATTCCTGCCTTCTGTGCTACTGACAAAGGCTCTTGTCTCTGCAACCCTGAACTACGTACAGTATATTAATGGATGGATGGATGAATAGGTGGTTTCCTTATTTTTGAACTGCAATCTAGATTGGAAACCATGATAGCCTTTGTGGTCCCTGAATCCATACTGTATCTGACAAATGCCAAATGTTTTTATATCATATAAAACAGGTTGAAGTCTAAGTAATTAGCAAAGTCCTCCAGGAATTCAGCATTCATGCTTGCAGTCCAAGTGGGAAATTGCATACTGCAGGAGAACAGATTCACATGACAAATAATACAATCAATTAGTACATGAATAAATAAATAAATCTATATTGTGCTGAAATTTCAAAGTGAATTTAAGTAGTATCAGCATTTAGTTTGGAACATCGCAAGGAGGCACTGAATTGCTTGATAGTACCATGCAGGAAAGACCGCTCAGAGGTGCTTCTTAGCACACCATGGTGGAATGAGCCTATGGCTAAAACTGCTTCAAGTGAGCATCTCCTGGAAGGGATACAGTAATAAAATGCAATTCATTTGTCATTCTAAGAGATGGTGCATCACAAACATTAGCACTGCTTTTACAAATCCCAAACCAAATGGCATATAATACAGACATAGCAACTGGACAGAGATACATGCACATAGACACTTGTCCTTTTATTAAGGTGGATTTGTTATAACATGCCTTCCATAGCTGAATACTCTGAAGTGTTGATTTGCTACACATTTCCCTTATCTGCTATTAGAGTAAGGAGTTTTGACGTTATTGTACATTTTTTTTCAAGTAACTAATTTCTTTTCTTCATTGATACTGTTACCTAAACGTGTCTGCAAGAATGAGATCCAAAAAAATTCAAAATCTAAAGAGGGGGTAAATGACAAATAGTGGTAGAACTATTAAGACTGTCACAATGGAACCTGAGACCAACCTGAGCCCAAAGAAGCAGAGAAAACAGAATGATGGAAATGCCTCTGAGACGAGACTCTTTTGAACAATAAAGAAATGTGACAAACCTAATTCCATTATTCTGCATTCCAAGAGTGGAGAGTCACTACGAAGCAGGCGCCTGCCTACCTCCCCCAATGGTACTGTAACACCGGATTGTTATCCGATCTTTTCTCTTGACCCATACAGGTGTCTATGTATTCTAATTATTTTTTTTTTCCAAGTTTTCTACAACTTTTATATTCAGAAAAATAAAAACGGCATCTAGGATAATATAGTAAAATGGAAGAACATGATGTTGGTACATAGACAGACAGACAGACAGACATATAGATAGATAGATAGATAGATAGATAGATAGATAGATAGATAGATAGATAGATAGATAGATAGATAGCCATTAAAACAAGGCTTGTGTACAATTTCTAACATGAACAATAACGTCAAAATTCTCACTTGTTTCATGACCGCAAACTACAGAGCATTACACTGAAACAGCTATTCAGTTAAAACTTAACTCAGTTTAGAAAAAACAACAACAAAAAAAAAAACTACAGTGGCAAGAGGTCACTTGTCACACTGAACAGTTGTTATCTTTGCATTTTCTACCTTGAACTTACAACTGTCCTGTTAGCTCACTGCCTTTGCTCCTCCAAAGGCTTACACAAGAGACCAGCTTTTTTGTTGCATGTTTTACTGTTTTGAATAGCACAATGGTGTCATGGTTAAGGTTACTGTCTCACAGATATAGTGGGCTCCTGGTCATTGTCTGCTTGGAGTCTGCACATTCTTTCAGTGTCTGAGTCAGTTTTCTTTTGGGTACTCTATAAGTCAAGATGTGTAGGGATAGGGTAACTGCTATCTACTGTATAAATTAATCCTATGGACTGACGCCCTGTTCAGGGTTGTTTCCTGCCTTGGGCCCAATGGTAGTACAGGCTTCAGTTCCACACATCCCTAAATTGGACTGAGTAGGTTTGAAGAAAAAGATATGTAATTTATTATTTTTTTTTACAACCACAAAATAGTGCATGTGTGGCAATAATGTTTAAGGGCACCACCCAGGTCAAATATAAGTTTGTTCTCCGCAAAACAGGAACAGACAGACTAAGGGCATGTTCTAATACCAAACAGGGGATGTTGTGTTAAATGTGGTGCCCAAAAAAAGGGGCACAAGAACAGAAAAGACAAAGAATATGGAGTCTGGGGAGGAAACATGCAATGTTCTCCCCTAACACTAGTGGGTGCATGACCCAAGAGATTGCCAGGCTGCCTGATTACCTACTTCGGTTGGCTATAGACCTGGTCAAAAGCAAACTCAGCGAGGAATGGTAGAAAGCCAATGTGCTCCTACAAAATCACCCCTGACTCAGTGAGTGGGACCTTGGTTCTTCTTTAAAGGAATATGTGGCAAGCTGTTGTGGTGACTTAGCCATTTACGACATACAAAGGACTCAAGGGAGCATGGGTAACAGGAACTACTAGAAGTAGTTTCAGCTTTCTGTTCCTATAACCAAAGAATGGCATCTTGAACCACTGAAGTTACACTGTGAGAAAGTTTAAGCTGCCTCCGCTAGACAGATAATTACCTTTAGGACTGAGCCAAGGCTCACTTCCAACAAGAAGAGAGACAAAGACAAGAGACAGACGACAGACAGAAAACTTGTGTGTGGTACTTAGTGAGTTGAAGCACTTCACCTGAGAGACAAGGATACCTCATATAAGAAACCACACAGGGGCATCCTCTCCTGCTATACTAACATAGCCTGTATGCCAGGTCAGACGAAGCTTAAACTGACTAAAAGAACCTAAATTCTAATGTTATTTTCCTGATCATGTCTTCCTTTTGAAATGGTGTAGAGTAAAAAGATAATATATCTTAAGAAAGGCTTTGGGATTAGGCTTGAGCATGCACTAAGAACAGCCCTCAAAGATGAAAGAAGAAAGTTACCTATGACCACAGAAAATGGCTCTGGTACTTTGGAGAGGTAGGGGCAGCACGGTGGCGAGGTGGTAGCGCTGCTGCCTCGCAGTAAGGAGACCTGGGTTCGTTTCCCGGGTCCTCCCTGTGTAGAGTTTGCATGTTCTTCCCACAGTCCAATGACATGCAGGTTAGGTGCATTGGTGATCCGAAATTGTGTGTGTGTGTGACTTGTGGTTTGCTGGCACCTTGCCAGGGGTTTGTTCCTGCCTTGCGCCCTGTGTTGGCTGGGATTGGGTCCAGCAGACCCTCGTGACCCTGTGTTAGGATATAGCGAGTTGGAAAATGCCTGACTGACTTTGGAGAGGTAATCAAGAAATTGACAAGTAGCCAAATGACCCAGTCAGGAAATAAGGCAACAATTGGCAGTGACAAGCCCTGAAGTGTATCTGGTTTTGTTATGCTGTTCTCTTATCTTTAATCCTTTACATTATATTTATCCCTTCCTTGACATCTATGGCTTTCCTTGCATTTTCCTTAATGTTCTGCAACAATCTACAGAAATAGTACTTTTTAATGCACACTCTTGGGTCCTTTTACTATTAAAACACAACTATCTGGCAAGTTATTCAAGCAGATGAACTACTAACTATACAGCATTAGGCTTAATAAATGAGATTCAGCGTTCCCCATATGGCTTTGTGGACAGGTGCATACTAGGACAAGGAAGCCTGGAGTGGAGATTTCACCATTTGTGCTCTTGGAAAGTCAGCAAAATTCAGAACATGAATGCTCTCAACAGTCTGAAACATGAGCAGCAATGCCAGAGAAAATGCATTTCTCAGGGCTATGCTCTGCTAACGCTCTTTTGACTTGGCTCTGGCACCTTCTTCAGTGCTCCCATATTAATATTCTCCTCTATAATGGACAAAAAACGTTTTTGTAAAACTAAAATGCTGATATTATGAAAACTTGCTGATTACTACAAAGCATTTTAGTTTATATGTTGTTTGTACACGCCTGCCCTCTGAATATCTACTGCTCTTTTCAATGTTACTACTCATATTACTATTTGCACTTATCCAATTACTAGGTTTTCTTTTGCACCACATGGCACTTCTTTGTTCTCTGCATGAAAAGATGTATTATACCCCTTGGTACAAGATATAATACTAGTTGGATTCAGCAATAAAAATCAAGGTGTTGTAGAAAGGTGCCTTGTGGTACACCTTTCACAGTATGGCAGCAACATTAAAAAGCCAGCTTTTCTCTGACTAATCTAGATCAAAGTCATACACACAGAGATATAAGAAAGAATACTAATACCTTTCCTAACCATGGAAAGTTCCTAATTGAGTACTGCATCTAACATACTCCCTTACGTTTCTTCTTCCATTCAGCTTCTTTCTTCATTTCAGTTTTTCAGAAAAAAGCCCCACTTCTCATCTGTCTCTAAGCCTGGTTCTTAACTACCATTGGCATTCATTTCATCTCCTTTGGTGTTATATAGTAACACATTATATATATATATATATACACTCCCTCAAATGCACTGTACCTTTGACTATGTAGTAGTAGTAAATTCTTATCTGGATGTCCAGCCAACAAGCATCATGTCACCACTCTCTCTCAAGCTCACTCCTATGACAAACAATAATGCATGATAACACACAAGGTTATATACTATACACTATATCTTTCTGAAATATATTAGCTTTAAAAGAAAAGGTACATCCTTTTGCCATTTTTAAAATGACCAATGGAAAGAGAGGGATGAGATCTTTTCTGCAATTAAGAAATTGTTGTTCCTTTGATACAAGCATTTTAATTGATCGCTTTTTAAAGAGGTTATGTCATCTAGAGAGTCAGCCATACACCAATATTTGAATGAAACCAGTCCAGTTTTATCAGGTATCTGGGTACTAAGTCCTGGTTTCATACTGTAATTTTTAAATGTATTTAAAAGCAGTTAAGCTTCTAATTATGCTGCATTTTTGGACATTTTACAGAAACTTCAACTTGACATCAGTTTAAAAATATGCACAAATGATGTGCATTTCAATGCTGTCAGTAGACTGAAGTGATGTAATGAATCATATAATTCAATCAAACTAAAAAATGGGAATCCAATTTTCTGACGTTGAAAAAGTCAAAATACCACTAAAGTGATTACATTATGTGTTACATGCACCAAACTCAGCATAGATGATAAGCAAATTATCACAGAGCAGCTTGCAAAGCTTACCTTTATTTGAAGATGAGAACATTTGTCTAGTTTAGTATTAACATATACAACCTGAATAAAATTAAAGCAGGATAAAAAGAGCTTTCAGTGGCACTGGGTTAGGATAAATCATCATTGACACTCATGTGCCTGGGAGGAATTAGAATGGAAAATTAAAAATATTTAAATCAGTTAAGAATAATCAGAAGAACCTCAAGACTGTTAGCTGTCTACGAGGAGCAGGTCATCCTTCACTTCTGTTTGAAACATTGGACAAGGAATATTTCCAGTCAAAACTGACAGTAAGACAGTTAAAAAGGAAGTTTACTTGAAGTTATTTCTGCATGGGAAAGGCTCAACATCAGTTAGTGAAGCTATTTTCTACCTAAATAACGCTTTTTAATTAATAATTGCACAATACAATTTCCATGTATTTTTTTGTTAGACTAGGTCTACATATAGTATTAATAACACTGAAAGCAGGATACAATTTCCAAAAATTTGCATATCCTCAAATGCAAAACTTTTGTGGAGGTCTTTCTTCTACCACAGCACTATATAGTATATAAACATATAGATATGTATTGTGAAGAAATAAGGGACACAAGGAACAGATTAAGGGTTGGCGGAATTCCCCATATAATGTTCGTGGCTCCAAGTAATCAATGACGACTGATACTACCATAAAAAGATGCGTAAACGTACAAGAGACAACCAAAAACAATCTTCAGGGGGTTTTTATGAGGTAGTGGCAGGAAGTACATAATGGAGGAAATGGGCGACATGTAGAAGTGGCAATGGAGATGACGTCATCTTCAGGAAATGAGGTCATTAATGTGGGACCGGAGGTGAAGTCAGTGGTGTAGGACGGAAGCATCACCAGTTGCGTGCTATCCTGGAAGTGAGGTCTTCCTCGTGGTGCTGGTGGACTTCCGAAAGAACTGGTTATTAGTCCTCTGTTTTTCTGGTAAGAAGGGGAGAAAAGAAATAGTACTTTGTGGCCTATCCCCATCTTTCATTCTGTAGTGCTCCGTCAGGCCCGTTGGCTATCCCCTAATCGTGCGTGCATGACAGTACTTGTGTCTCAGTAAACAGACATTATGCCCTATCTATATAAAGGTACACGTGGATGTGTTTGAGAATTATATATATATTATATATATATATATATATATATATATATATATATATATATATATATATATATATATATATATATATATATATATATATATATATATATATATATATATATATATATATATTCAGTATATATATATATATATATATATATATATATATACAGTATATATATATATATATATATATATATATATATATATATATATATATATATATATATACAGTATATATATAGTGACCTGAAGAGGGTGCTTAGCTCCCCCAAACACAACAAACAGAGACAAGACACAAGTTCAGCAGCATATGCTTGTTAATTTTTTTTCCGTGGGAAACGTTTCCCAAATCATTTCTTACTAATGCAGCACAGTTACATGCACCAAGCACTTTGTATTTTCTTCATTTCTCTCTTTCTCTCTTCTTCTTCTGCGTCCACTTCTCCTTAAGCAAGTGTTGTCACTCTCCTCCTGACTCAGGCTCTTAAAGCAGTGGTGGTGGGCTCCTTTTATGCTGCACCTGGGAGCACATCTGGTGGCCCCATTGATCTGGAAACGAGACACCTGTATAATTGAAGGGCTGGGGGAGAGAGTGTCTTCAGGGCTTTATCTCCCCCGGGAGGATAGTGGGCCACCCCCCTGAGTTGTTACAGCACCATAAATGCCCACAGGGTGTGTTGGGAGCTGGAGTTTGCTACAATGTCACTGTCAATGTCAATTTATTTATATAGCACATTTAAAACAACATAGGAATGCTGTGGCCAAAGTGCTTTACAATAATAGAAGAAAAGAAAAACATACAATTAACATAAATAACATAAATAGAAATAAAATAAATGAACATAAATAAAATAAATAATAAATAGAAGTAAAGTTACATAATCACAATGAGGAAACCATCAGCATTACTGAAGGTCACGGAAAGAAAGTGAATAGAAATGAGTCTTTAATCTTGTTTTGAACAGTTCAATTGTAGACAACTCCTTTATGTAATGAGGTAAAGAGTTCCACAGGCGAGGAGCAGCAGCTGCAAAAGTCCTGTCCCCCTTAGTTTTATACTTGGTACGAGGGACAACAAGAGACAACTGACCAGAAGATCTAAGCACTCTAGATGGCTGGTATAAAGCACACAATTCAGATAAATAGGCAGCAACCCTATTGGGTTCCGAGGGTGCTGCCAGGGGGTGCTGCAAAGCCTCCACTGCCCTACTATGTTGGGCCTCCAAACATCTGAAAGTGCTGCCAGAAGAAGATCAACGGACACCTGGAGTACTTTTGGCTATCCTATAAAAGAAGCCAGCTGCTACTGCTCTGGGGGCCAGAGTCAGGAGGTGGTGGACAAAGCTTGCTGTACAGTAATTCTTTCTTTTCATGCGTTCTTAACCCACTTTATTTATTTTGGAGCTACTAGAAACCAGATCTTAATCAAGCAATGTCTTTTAAACAGTGTCAAGCTTGATTAGTATGCCAGTTCTTGGCATAGCACACTTGTGCAAACATACTAAATTATATAAGGCTAATTTAGAATCTCTAATTAATCTAACGTGCAAATGTTTTGGACTCACAAGTGAGCAGAACATACAAACTCTATTCAAAAATGGATTAAGCTGGGACTCAGATCCTGTTTTTAGGGGTTGCATGCTAGGGTAGAAATCCACCTTAAAAAAAGGATAAGTGTCTGTGTGTGTGTGTCTGTCCGGTTTCTATGTCTCTCTTATACGCTATTTAATGCAGGATTTGTAAAAGTAGTGCTAATGTTTGTTGTGCTCCATCTGTTGGAATGAAAAATGCAAAGCTTTTTATTACTGCATGCATTACAAAATACATTCAAATAGATGGTGCACTCAGAATACGCTGAAGTCTATGTTGACTACTTAGAATTCAAACCAACTTAGATGGGTAGCACAACTACAATGCCATGCAATGTTTTAAGTACAGTATTATGATTTGAATTTGCAATATATTGCAATATACAGTATTATTGTCTTTTTTACGTAACTGAAGTAAAAGCTGAAATTATTTTCCAATATGAAAAAGTTAGATCAAACAGTTCTACAGTGAGAACGTTCAAGTCAATTCATCTTAAACGTTTTTTAATTATGGAAATGGATTTCAAGCATTTCAACACATTCATGCAACACAAACATGCATTGTTATAGCCTCCAACCTTACCACTTGTGAGATCAGTCCTTATGTTTGTAGTAATCATCAGAACCAGAAGCTTCAAATGCTTATTTGTTCAAGAAAATTGTGTGAGTGTGAGTTTATAATGCAAGGAGCTGCACAAAAATAGTTACATACTTTGCCACTTGAGGTACACAAAATTTTTTTTAAACTTTCATTAATACATCAAGTTGTGTCACTACAAAATGAAAAACACGCTGAACAATATTCTGTTGTTTCCGCTGCATTAAATTCTCATAAGCCCCCATTTGCACTATAAGCATAAAAAGTCCTATAATTAGAAGTGTGTGCTTCTCTACTCTTTTGCTGACTACATCCATTTGTACATGTAAAGAATGTGAAATTCATCACTGTGTGACATATAACTCAGTCTTTGTAATGAAATGCTTTGGGCACTGAATGCCTAAGACAGCAAGAGACTGCAAACAATGAATTGTACCAGGGAATGCAAAATGTAGTATAGGGGAAATGATAAAGTAAATTGGGCTTCTTCACCTAAGTAATCTGCTCAAAAGTATGCTTTTTCAGTACCACCTAACACCAGGATACTGAGTGGGTGGAGTTTGAGGACACATCATGTGACTGGTAATGGCCATAGCTATCACAAGTCACAGAGCTGCAGCCATGCGAAAATATCAGAAAATGCCAGCAATCATGGTGAAAAATATTCCAAAATAGCTCCATGATTTTGCCAACGTTTTAATATTAAAAAACAACAATAATAAATACAGCAACATATTTAAAAAAAAATGTGATTATGTTCAAAAGAATCCATAACATGAATTCATTATAAAGTTAAGGTGTTCTGGTTATCTAGACATAAAACAGTAACGCCAGCTGGTTCCTCTAATTGAAAGGAAGGATGGAGACAAACGGCAAAGGATTTGTTTTCCATTGTAACGAGGGATATCCATTTTATTGATGACAACATAACAGAAGCTCTCTGAACAAAAAATATGAACAGGCCATTGCTGAAATATGAACATGAGATATTGATCTGAAAAACCTGTTTATGTATACAACATGACACTGACTGGAAGTATCTGAAATGTTCAATTTAGTTTTGAATATTCAAACCATCATGTACTTTTGAATACACATGGAACTCAAATATGATGGCACCTAGTTTGTAGTGTGCTGGTTACTTTTTTAATAGGTCGATGCTTACAAACCATACAATTTCATATCAGGCTCTTTCATGCTTCTGATGTTGTGAAAACCGAAATGAGTCCAGATGCTTGACTTTAATATAGATGAAGCATTTTGTCTGAGTCTCTGCAGCCATATTAATATTAGTGTTTTCTATCGATTGCCATACACAAATGAAGACAAAACATTCACAGACTATTTCTGTTCTCACAAAAGATAAAGTATTCACTCTGCCATTTAAGTTATTTTAAAAACAATGCAAGTACCAAAAGGGCTAAAAAATGCAAAACATGCTTGCTCTTCTACTATTTATAAAATATTAAAATGAAAAATATTATAATACTATACAGCATCATTTCCCTCAGCTCCACTAACTACAATACCTTCCGACTATCCACAGTAACATCTTTTCTAACAAAGATCTGTGACAAAGTTGATGTATTGATCAATGATGAAATCAACTTTCTAAATTTTGATTTAGAAACCTCTAATGAAAAGACACAATGTCTTTGATATGAAAAATAAATACATTTCTAGCAAAACTGAGTAATGACTGTACAGACATTGCTTTTTCCAACAAAAAAGAAACAAGTGACTAACATTTTGACTAATAATGTGGTGGACATGAAAATAGGTTCTGGAAATATACAAATCAAAATGAAAACAAAAAACAATATGCAAAAAACAGACTTTTGTGACTGAAGAAACACATAGAAAACATGTACTGGTAAACAAAGGGTTATGTGTTTTCTAGGATATGCTGAAAATAAGCATATTACAAATGTAAACAAAAAGAAAATACAAAATAAATAACTTGCATGGGTGATTAAAATGTAATAATAAGAATTCAACAGGAAATTTAAAAAGTAACAAAGTATAAACCAACAGGAATGCAGGAAATTGCATCTTCACATCAAAAAAGTATTGGAACAGCGAAGAGTGACACTGAAAAAAAGAAATGTAATGGAGCTGAAAACAAACAGAAAAACACTCATTTATAAGTCTATTCAAAATGCTTCAAAGATATATAAGGGGAAAGACAGGAGACAACCAGGAAAAAGAAAATGAACTAAGTAAGTATTTCTCCCTAGTTATTTTCAAAAGAAGAAAGAAACTAAATGGCATGGGATTAATGTGTAAACTACACATAAATACAATGCCCATTAATAGGGAGGACACTGTTAAACTTCAACAGCCAACTAGCGGACTAGGCAAAATAAAGCAGATGTAGTATTTTGTCTTTAAAAATGGTTTTGATAATTCCACACAGATTACATGATTAACACAGAAACTGTTACCAATACTGCTTATTTATGAAACAGAATTTTGAGTGTCAAGGAATATAGTAGTGGTAAAGAGAGAGTGCAACGCGTGTGGTAAAGTAACCAATTAAGTCTTTCAGAGGCACTTGTCACTGCGGGAAGTGTAATTATGAATGTGATATTAAGTAGTCTTGATTGGTGAATCGAGAACTTCCAGTTTGTCAGCAAATAAGAGCAGACCCCAACCAATATTTCACATTTCCCAATGTAAAACATGACTTTCCCTGTACAAAATCACAACCATTTTACTAGAAAATGTTTGAAAAAACACTCTGATATACAAAAAATGGAATATTCTTGTAATTGGTGACTTACATTGTACTTTTGCAACCAGAAGTGGTACAAATCATCAAAAACATTTGGAGATAACATCAAAAATTGCATGAATTGTAAAAAAAATGAGGTGAAAGCAAAATAAATTGGAGTTCTCTGCGCAAGACCGGTCACTTTATAAAGTTTTGCAGAGAAAGGCAATTAACTGCATCCCTGTGCTAAAGAATACGTTCTACTCTGCTGAAACTTATTCAGTCTTCAACAGATAGGGCATTGTAGGGACTTAAACCAAGCCTTTAAAATTCTCAACTGCATTCATGAAGTCAATTCAGCTAGATTCATCAAGTGATAAGGACAAATGTATAAACACTGCAGAAGTGCAGTCAACATGAAAGCATGTATCACTTCTTTACAAAGAAGGTTCACCATAAAATCAACAGTATGCAGCCATGCCTGTTAAAGAGTAAGCTCAAGGATATGAGTGAATGAGTGTATGGTGGCCTGACAGGCAGACCGCAGATTGTGAGGCTCAAGTACTGTGTCTCTTATATATATTTATGTATTGAGCTTCTGCAAAATTCCTCCCTTTGGACACAAGAAGTGCTATCTATCTATCTATCTATCTATCTATCTATCTATCTATCTATCTATCTATCTATCTATCTATCTATCTATCTATCTATCTATCTATCTATCTATCTATCTATCTATCTATCTATCTATCTATCTATCTATCTATCTATCTATCTATCTATCTATCTATCTATCTATCTATCTATCTATCTATCATAAGCTAACACAGAATACCATCCTCTCGTGTTCAATAGTTCCCGCAGAAACTTAACTCTAGTTGACGGAAACCACATAGTTAACTGACTGTTTAAGAGCTCTCTGGTCTTGCCCAAATGCAATTTTTTTTTCACGGTTTAATATTTGATTGGGTGAGTTAATATGACACTTTTTAAGTGAACCAACTTGGGGTTGCAATCTTCCAATACACATTTGTAATTCTTCACAGGAGCTGAAGTTTACCTGGACTCATTCTCATCAACACACAATGCACAGTTTGCTGGCATGTTTTGTGAAAAGGGCTTATTTAATTTTTCCAATGGATCTGTTAGCCTTTACAAATGGAAAGTATTGGACTGGTAGAGAAATTCCACTTATTATCAATTGAAATGAAAGCTGTAAACTGCAATGCTGTAAAGACTAGTAAGTAATCACCCACTTTCACCCCCCCCTGCCCCCCCAAATATTTGAAAGGCTTAGCACTTACATTATCCTAAAGTCATTTGCTATTTTAGTGCTGACTACTGTGAAAGATGACAAGTGATGGAGTGGCTTCCAGGGTCAGGAAGGGCACAGGCAGGCTATGAACCACCAAGGTACTTACTCCATTTTTGTGCACTGGTAACAAAACCAAGAGGAACGAAAACAATCAGACTAATAATGCCATTCACCTGACACTTGCACTTTCAGTACACTAAATGTTAATGACATGCAATGAACCGGGAAGATTTTCACTTGGCAGCCTTGAGTGCCATTTTGTGATAAAGCATGTTCTGTTAATCTATGCTTTGTGATTCTGCAATATTTAACATCGAAACTGATAACATGCATTATTTTTTACATAATTTATAAATAGGATATACACCCTAAGGGCAAAGAAATTATTATTTCCTTTTCATTGGAATTTTAGGCAACTGATTAAACTCAATGGAAGCTTATTTTTTGGTGTAGGGTGTCTACCTATAAAGTCAAATTGTTTTGTTCTCAGGACACAGATGTCATACTCTAAACTAGAAACTATTTCTATGCTGAGATTATACATATTCATGATTGTCATGCTTAGTAAAAGATGCTATTTAAATTGTTCTGATTAACTTAAAAACTACATAAAAAATAAAATAAATAATAAATTAAAAAAATACACTTTAAAGTTCCAGTCAAACAGACTTGCCCGTTCTCTCTTGATTTCTAAGGGTAAGTTTTAAGGGACACTATATGCAGGATGCATTTGTTTTCCTACATATAGGAAAAACTATACTTATAAAAATATTGAATTAATGACTGAATTACAGAATAATGAATTAATTGAAATACATGTCCTTTTCAGGACTGCAAGTGTTTTCCCTAATTATACGATGGCAGACAGCTCTCAATAATTTGTTGTACAGTACTGTAGACGGATGTGTGTGGATTCAGCAATTTAGTATATTTTCATTGGGTGCTGCAAAACCCACGCAACTGAATAGTGGTGTCATAGTTACTGTTCACTTATTCCATGAGTTGCACACTGATATAATCATGAACCGAGTTACAAGTCACATAAGATTTATTAAAATAATATCCTATAACCTAATATAATGTCAGTATAATGCAAATATTTTATCCATGCAATTAATTAAGTTTCATGTACATATGAAATAGGTGTCTCTGTTATCAAACAGGTAAACAACATTTTTTTTTCTTTTCCTATGGGTTCCCCTTTAAGCCTAGGAAACGGACACAATATGTTTCTGTCCCGTAAGAGTTTCAACATGGAGCAAGTGTGTCTCTGCTCCACAATCCATTCACAGACACTGAAAGTTCCACCAGACAGCAGTATTTCAAGTGCTAAGCAGATGGTTATACTGGAATAGTTGCTGTAACTACATTATTAACTGCTTGATTAGGTTATTTAAATATGCATGATTTTCAATAATCTACATTATTTTAGAACCACCACTTCTCCTGCCTGCCTGTGCCAACTGTTGCCCATCTACACTTCACCTTTCAAAAAGGACATAACCTACTAATTCTTGTTACATCATGCACACCATTGCATTACTAGAACTGAGGATACTACATTAACAGTATATAAACAGAAGGAAAGAGTGCTTTCTACTAATCACAAAACATGACATAAGTATAATTGGCTTCTTGCAGTGATCGTACACATGCTAAATTAGATTAAACAGCAGCACACGAATGAAGGTCAAGCACTGAGGCAGTAGATCTAACTACAGGACTAAAAAAATGGTCAATTCAATTTTTTTATAGTGTCTTTATCAGTTGAAGGGCTCAGATCACTGTACTGGTTTACTTATTTAATTTTATATAAACTTGCTTACATATACAACATCAGCAATATAAGATTCCATGCCAACATACACTTACACCAAACATAGACTAAGTTTTTCAAATGTAAAGGCTCAAACTGGTTCATTACATAGATAGATAGATAGATAGATAGATAGATAGATAGATAGATAGATAGATAGATAGATAGATAGATAGATAGATAGATAGATAGATAGATAGATAGATAGATAGATGCCAAGGGCGGACTGGGTTCCTGAAAGGGATGGATGGACCTGTGCCTGGATGGAATGCCCTTGGTTAGAGTGCCCATGCACATACCTGTGTGTGGTATAGCAGCGTACGTGGCTAAGAAAAAGACGGTTCTTTTAATAAATAATTAATTAATTGGCCGGCTCACCCTCCGTGGGTGTGCAAGCTCACACAGCTGTGGAGAATTGGTGGAGTAATTGGGGCTAAACACACCTGCACATGAGGGTGCGATCTGTCTCAATCGCTTCATTGGCTTCCTGCGGTGTGTGACTGAGATGCTGAACCCACTGAGGTATACAAGAAAGGGCCAGCATGAGAAAACAGAATCAAATAGAGGACCAGTTGAAAAGGAAAAGAAAAGGAGTATAATGGAAGGAGAGGGACAAAGCTGGAGATGGATGGAGCTGGTGCATGTGGATGAGCAAGAGAAGGCAGTGTGTAAGTTCACGAGGGACCACGTGGCTGATGCTTAGGGTCTGATGGTCACTCCAGCTGAGTGACCTGGAAGCTGGAGTGACATAAGCGCTGCTTAGTTGGAACAATTCACCAGAGAGAGACAGCATGGCTCAGTGAGGCGTCCTGTGGAGGAGCTATGGTCCACAGGGATGTGAGCCAAGCATAGAAGGTTGCAGGGGTCCGATATGTTGTCTCCTCAGCTGCAAGGACCCACTTAGGGTTAAGCTGAGGAGATGGCTGTTTTTCAGGTGATGCACTGAGGACTGAGGTTTTTCTTAAGGACAGTTTTTTGCCATGCTTTAACCTTGTTTTAATTGATTATTAATATGGATTTTAACCTTCACATGGACACTGTTCTTTTTATGGATTATTTGTTTATTAAGGATTTGCACTGCACTCTTGAACACAGTTTTGATTTTTGACTTGTTTTAAATAAAAGCACTTTTGCACTTTCACTCTTTACCCCTTGTTCTGTGTTGTGTCCTCATCTGCAGGCTCATCCGATTATGTTATGTTATCCGATTAGGTTCAACAGGCTCCCAAAACAGATGTGGGAGCATGGTGCCGACCCACACCTTCACAATGTGAGGTATCCTGGGTGTCGTAGTCCCATTGGATAGCCCTGCATGGCACCATGGGTGCCAGTAAAGGGAACTGTGGGGGCTTTTGTTTGACCTGGAAGTGCTTGCAATGTTATGACACCTGAAATATTTGCAGGTCCGGTATAAAGGGAGCTGCTTTACTTCAATCAGGGAGTCTCAGTCGGTAAGAAGACATGCCAGGAGGAGTGAAGGAAGGAGTGAAGAAAGGGAAATAAATGAAAAGAAAGAATTGTATTTCATTGTATTAGAAAGAAGAGACCTATTGAAGGTGGTTGTTTAATAAAAATAACTTCATTTGAAGCTAGGACTGTAGTGGTGTAGTTGTGTCTGGGGTTTTTGGGCTGAGTGGCACCTCCAACAGGCCACAATAGATAGATAACACTTGATTTGTCCCAAGGGAGCAAATTAGCTTTTTACAGAGGTTCCATAAATAAATAATTACATAAATATTGTAATTAACAAAGACACAAAAGAATTACTAAAAATAAAGAAAACTTCTGAGTTGGCTAAAGATAGAAAAGAACAGTCACCACTACAGTGAGGCAATATAAAGCAGCATTTCTTGAAACATTCCTGCTGAATAATTTGTTGGCTGTAAGCACTCAGTGTTAGTGTGTCAGTGAGATGACGTGCAGAACTTCCTCTTGACTCTGATCCTGGATTTGATAATAAAGGTAATTGTCAACCTGGCAAGAATAAACAGTATGCCAAGGAAATGACATGATCACATTTGATCAGTTATACAGCATACAACATACTTCTCAAATTTCTCCATAAAGTGAAACACTACTTGACATTTTTTTTGACAGAATTGTATTCTTGCATAAGCAAGTTTTCACAGATCAACTGCAATTACTGAAAGAAACAGAACATGTTGAAATATCTTAATCTCACTTCAAACTCTAAAGCCATGGACAATCCAGTTAAATGACTGACAATGTGTACTGCAGACAGTTTTGAAAAGCTGCATAACCATGGGAAAAAAAAAACAAACTGTCAATAGTTTTGGCCCTGACCTTGACCTGATATTACATCTTTTTCAATACACTGTACATCATTTTTTCTTATATGATAAAATATATCTCACTGCTTCTGTATACTAACCATGTGTAACACAATGAACACTGCAAAATTATCACCACTCCGACCTGTCAGTGCAAAATCAATACACATTACAAATAACATATTCACTTTTTAACGTGTGCAGTCACTTAATGCACTAACTTGTAGCATCATGGACCCTGTCTTTAAATATTTAACATGCAGTTAACATGACTATGCGCATACTGAGCTGATATCCACAGCCAGTCACCATGGGGTGAATGACATCGGACATATCAGAATAACTTAGATAAAAGAGGTAGCCTCCTGATTACAGCTGAGTACAAAATCTGGGCCTGTAAAGCTGGGAGCAAAAGTTGGATAGGTTGTTTTTAGAGTTGGCACTACTGCTGCTCTTATCTCAGTGTATCCGGAGCACTTCTGTGGAGCATACAGCTATGACTTTATACTTTAGTACGCGAGAAACTATTGACAGATGGTGTGCTGCCCTTTCTAGAGTTTATAACAATGCATTACTTAAATATGCTGTTTCAAAGTTAGATCAGGTTTTGCCCTGTGGGGTGCAAGGTCCAATGCTTAAAACAGGCTGCATTTTGACAGGTCCTCACCATTATATTGTTCCTTTCCATTATTAGCCCCTACTGGCTGTAAAAATGAAGAAACATGCAATTGCAAACAGGTGATTCATTTTACATATGGGACCATAAAGTCTCCATTCAGATTTGCGATCATGACACACATACTGTAGATGGCAGAACATCAGCAAGCTGATTAGGATTGGTTGATTTTGACGATTAAAATAAAAATAAAAAATAAACTCGCCATTGGTACAACTCTAGTATTTTCCACCTTTAATAGCCAAGTGCTCACTTTCACACTGGTAGAACAAATCTGCAGTTTTTGTAAGTCAGAAGATATCATCTTACCGTGTTATAACAGGATTTCTTGTCTGATCCATTAAAATGGTAAGGCAGCTTTGTATAACACTTGTGAATCATGTCATTGATAAAGTTGTTGACTGCTTTAATTGGTAAAGCACAGACAGCTGACTTGTTTGATGGTACAAAAGAACCTGGCTTGCTCTGAGCAAAGACACCAAAGAGGACATCCTGATCAACAGAAATGCCTAATTCGGCTGCAAGAGCTGCCCCAGGTTTACTGACATGAGCTGCCTGCAAAATATTAAACATTTCAGTTTTTGTGGACCGTTTTCTTCGTTTCTCTGTTAAGATACACACCAGAGGCATTTCCACATAGCTTCGCAGTTCAGGATCTGATGAGCAAATTCTGACAATCCTGGTTTGATACAGTGGAGAATCATAAGACTCTTTTTGAACTGTTAAGAAGTAAACGTAGGAGTCGCTTTGGAACGTGTAAATGTATTTAATTGGGTAAGAGTTCCTTAGCTCGGGTATTATATCCATGTACGACTGGTCAGAGAAAAAACGGAAGCCATCTTGCGTTTCCTTCATTTGTCTTACAGAAATAGAGTGTTGTAAATCATGAGAATATGAAGGAGCAATCGTACTTCCAACAAAAAACTGGACAAGCCCATTACTTTCAACACTCAACACTTTTGTTCCGGAAGGACTTGCAATACAGTCTGGGCAACCACAGCATTCTTCATCTATCCTTGGGGAGTACATACATTTGGTTTCATTTCCCAGGTCTTCGGGACTATCTGATTCCAGGACATGACGCTGACATACACCACCATTAACAGAACCACAGCTGAAGATTTCATCATCATAATAGGTTTCAACAATCAGAGCTACATTAACATTATCTTTGCAAGAGTGCAGAGAACTGTTGGCATTTGGTTTACATTGTTCACAAGGTGAGCAGTCTGAACACTCCAATACAGGCCCTGTCTTGTACTCAGACAGAAGTTCGAGATCTTCTTTTAGCGTATAAATTTTATTTACAGCTGCTACATAAATGTGACCTTTGAAAAACACAATGTTCTGGATGGGTGTGTCAGCAACAAAACTTGGCAGCTTGTACTTCACAGTCAAGTTCATCTCTGATAGTTTCACAGCTTTTTCACAGTCTTGCATGCTTTTCTGAACCATACCCCATAATGCCATCCAGAAAAGGGTAATCTTTATTAAATGCCAAATCATTTTTCTTTCTAAAAAGGGAAAAAGAGTGAAACAAATTAGGACCCACAATTGCAGGAAATTATTACTGCTTTAATGTACACATTAAATATAAAATAATTTGAGCAGACAACAGTAAACTTGAGAAAGTAAATGAGGCTGGGTATTCTATGACTTGTACACCTATGCTTGACCACTTTTCAACAAAGCACATGTCAAAGTGGATAAACTAATTTTAAAACACTCTAAAGATTAGACAGCAAATTGCTTTAATCATAAAAACTGCATCATAAAATTTTTTGGTGGTTCATAATCAGTAGTGAAAGTGATGGGTTACTTAAATAGAAAAGTAAATCAAAATATCTAGCCCCTTGAAGGTAAAAATCCAGGTCTGGTTAATGTCTGGGTGGCTTTTGGGTGTTCTCCATGTGTATCTATGGGGTGTGCTTCAGATACTAATGTTACTTACAGAGACTGGGAACTCTAAACCAGCTTGTTATGGGAGAGTTTGGATATGTGAACAAGTCCTGTGATCAGCTGGTTTGTGCCTTGCTCCCAATGTTGACTGCATAGGCTTAGGCCCAAAATGCCCTTGAATTGATATTAAAGTTCACTCAGTTTTTAAGTGGGCAATGTGATGAAAACCATCATTAACTTAGAGAAAAGAAAGCAATTCATTGTAATTGTGCCTATTGTACACTGCATGCCTTCATCAGAAAGGCCTGTCACAGTATCTGGAAACTCTTAAAAACAAAATTAGAAAAGTAAGAACCAGCATAATCTTCTGTGCAAAACAAAAAATCCATTTAATATATTTCTTAAAATATTAAAGAATATAATTTTATATTTCTGATCTAACAAAGAGTGAACAAGACAAGTTCAATAAAATGAAGGAGTAGTAAAGTGATTATCAAAATGTTTACATTAAAAACCAGCATTTAGATAAGTTCTCCTCTCCATCTGCAAACTGAGCTAATAAACACTAGCCTAATTTAACTGTATATATATACAGTACATGAGTAAGTATGAAAATATCATCTGAAAGTTGCAATCTCAGCCTAGCATTACTGTGAAGAGTGTTTTACAAGACTAAATACTAACCACAATGAAGAGAACTGTAAGATACAGAGTAGGCTGTGGACCTTAGCAGATGAATGTATTTCCCCATGGGTTTATATTCTCCATCAAGATAGGTAAAACTGGTTACTGAGGCATTATTGTAAGGACCTCTTAAGTGAACCACTTAAACACCAAAAAATAGAACCTTGTTAGTCCCAATACACCAAGGATTGTTTTCTTCCTTGCCTTGCACCCAGCACTACCACAACAGACTCTGGTCCAGAAAACCCTGAACAGGATTAAGTATATCTGAGAATGTAGCTAAGTAGACAAGTAAACATTTCATCAACTTTAAGTTCTGGAAGTAAGTTAGTTGCAATTTTGGCAAAGGTCAAATCTTCCTGAAATGTATTTACAGATAATTTCAATTAAACTCTACCTATATTATAAATATCAAAGTCCTTATTGTGTAAGGACATGGTATAAAGATGTATAGAGGGAAGTTTTCCCTGGATACCCTTGGCTAATCCTTTCTGTTCAAGCTCAATACTCCAGTCAAGCCTTGCTCATGCAAGCATTAAACATGTCTGTATGAACAACTTGACTCGCTATATATCCTTTTAAAAGTTATTCTGATGATTTTGATGATTGATGAGAAAGAAGTTTATGGGGAGAGAAAATAACAGAAGGATATGATGATTGTAGCATGCCTGCTTTTGCAGTCCACTTCTTTACATGTGCAGTGCTTTATTGGTGCAGAAATCAGTTTTGTATCCAAATTGTTGTTGATTGTCTTTGAATGAATCTTCCAAAATGTAACATGAATTTCTATTACATATGCACTGTTTCATCATTGTCATAGTTCCTCTTCAATCTCATTGAAATGTGTTATTTCTTTAAAGGACGACACATCTACAGATTCTATGAATTCATGAAAGATAGTGACTTGGGTAATGTAAATAAAGAATGCCCAAGATGGGATGGGCATTACATTGGGCTAGACTGAAAAAACTCTATTCTTATACTACTAAAGATAATGGACCCATGGCTATCTATAATAATAAAAGGCAAAGCCCTCACTGACTGACTGACTGACTCACTGACTCACTCATCACTAATTCTCCAACTTCCCGTGTAGGTGGAAGGCTGAAATTTGGCAGGCTCATTCCTTACAGCTTACTTACAAAAGTTAGGCAGGTTTCATTTCGAAATTCAAAGCGTAATGGTCATAACTGGAACATATTTTTTGTCCATACACTGTAATGGAGGAGGCGGAGTCACGTATCGCGTCATCACGCCTCCTACGTAATCACGTGAACTAAAAACAAGGAAGACATTTACAGCACGAGTCACACGCGGGAACAAAGGTAAATGACGTTAATTTTTGACTGTCTTTTAATACTGTGTAAGCATACATATTAACACATGTGCAATTAAACGTGTGCATTTATGGGGTGATTTCTCAGGCTTAAAAGCTCACCTTTTATCAAACGCGGGAACAAAGGTAACTGACGTTGTTCACTGTCTTTTAATACTGTGTAACCATACATAGTAACACATGTCCAATTAAACGTGTGCATTTACGGGGTGATTTCTCAGGCTTAAAAGCTCGCCTTTTACTACAAAGGTAAATGCAAAACTATTTTCAATCAGTTTATTGAAACGCTCCCGTTAAGGATTGCAATAACATATTTGCGAGATAAAAGAACGAAGTAGGGGGAAATGGAGGAACAGCCGCAAACAGCGAAGAGAAAAAAATTAATTAAACAATTGAGAACAGAGCGAGTTAAGCATACAAGCATGTTCATAAGGGAAACAAAGCACGGTGTAAAACGTAAGTTTAAATTAAGTTTATAGAAACGCTCCCGCTGCGGATTGCAATAACATATTCGCGAGATAAAAGTTTAATGAGAAGACACGAGGTATAAACGAACCACACGCCGTGGCGCAACGTTAGGGGCAACAGTTTCAACCATTCTATGATCTTCTTCTCGCAACTGAAACACGGCACATGGCGGATGTTAGCCGACTTGCTGACCGCAACGTTAGGGGCTTCAACTATGGCGCTGATGCCACATCTCAGTGCCAACACTTTGCAGACTGTACTTAAAAGACACGCCCTCCTCACTGGACAGTTAAAAACACCAATCAAACTAACGATGACATCAAGTATTACCCAATCAAAACTAGGAAAGGAGGCATCTTCATAAAATGCGTGTGGGATGATTTGCATGAGACGCTGCTTTAAAAAAAAAATGATAAAAAAAATACGGGATAAATCCCGTCCAGTATTGATTCAAAACGGGACGCGCAATTTCATTCTCAAACGCGGCACGATTCCGTATTTTAAAGGACGGGTGGCAACCCTACAGTGCCAGGTAACCACCCATACAATCAGATTGTGATTCAGACTAGGAATGCAATGAATGTAATTACCCCGATCTACATACAAGGCGAAAGTCTTGCAACAGTCAAAGATGATGGTTTGGGATAAGTACACCATACAACATAAAAGAGCTTATGAAGCCTTGAACCGAAAAAAGCAAGATCTCAGAGATCGTAAAAAAAAAAATAGGAGGTAATGTCGTTTTACTCGCTGTAGATTTTAGTCAAACATTACCAGTTATTCCACGAGGGAGACCAGCAGATGAACTCAACGCGTGTTTAAAATCCATGCTTCTCCCACGCTCTGTTATATGTCGCGTGTTCTCGGGTAGGTGCACCAAAAAATTTATACATTTAAGCATGTAATGGGCAAACAAAAAATGAGGTATACCCGAAGGCACTGCAGTAGTACTTAATGTAACTTTACTTCTTAAATGTTAATGTTTTACTGTTTAATAATTTATACGCTTCTTATATGTTGTTCAAATTCTTTTATCAAAATACCACTGACAGCGCAATGCACGATAACATGGAGTGAATACACCATACGCATCTGCCCACGGCTGCCCTGCTGTGCGCAGATAGGAGTTGATTCTACAATAAAATAAAATAAAGATAAAAAGAGTAAAACAATCATCACCCATAAACCGTGTGTGTGTGTATATATGTGTATATATATATGTTGATATGTGGATGTGTATATGTATATATATATATATATATATATATATATATATATATATATATATATATATATATATATATATATATATATATATATATGTAGATATGTATATATATGTGTATATGTATATGTATATATATGTTTATATGTGTGTGTGTGTATTTTATATATATAAAACACAGCAACACTCATAACAATGACAACACAATTACATTGACAATCATGTTACATTATTTTTAAAATGTTTCCTTTTTTTTTCATAACCTCTTTAACACACTACTTCTCCGCTGCGAAGCGCGGGTATTTTGCTAGTAGTTAATAAATTAATTAGTTGTTTTATCATATCATCATTGGTAGGTTAAATAAGCAATGGTATTAGTAACTTTTCATCCATCCAGCAAATTTTAATAACCCAGTTATCCAGGGAAGGATTGCAGGGCAGCATGAACCTATCCCAGTAATTCTTAGGAGTAAGGCTGAAACAACACCTGGGCAGTGCACCAGTCCATTACTGGGTGAACACATACACATTACAATCAATTTGTCAACACCAGTTCACACAGAGTATATGAATGTTTTTTGTAAAACACTGACCTACATTCAATGTCTGAAATGTGTCTTATAAATAAGTGTATTATTATTATTATTATTATTATTATTGTTATTATTGTTGTTATTATTCATTTTAAACATATTTTCTGATTGGAGTGGAGGATGCAAATACTGTACCTATGTGCTCCAAGAGGCTTATTCTCCCCAGGACAAAGCTGGCAGCACTATGAGAATTATGTTTTTTGACTTCTCCAGTGTCTTCAAGCCATTCCAGTCAATGGGTAAACTCAGAGATATGCAGGTGGATGAGCTTATGGTGTCCTAAATAATGGACTATCTGTTGGGCAGACTGCACTTTGTGAGACTCAGGGACTGTGTTTGTGATATGGATGTGAGCAACACTGAAGCACCACAAGGAACAGTCCTGTCTTCTTTTCTCTTCACTCTGTGTACCTCAGACTATAAATATAACACCACTCATGTCACTTGAATAAATTCTTAGATGATACTGCACTCATGGGATGTGACAATAAGAAGAATAAGGGAGTGTAGTAGTCAGGTGTTTCTGAGTTTCAGAAAGAACTGTCTGCAACTTAACTATAGCAAAACTAGGAAACTGGTTATTGACCGCACCAAAAAAACTCTATGTCTGGTCATTACTCGTGGAATGAATATAGAAGTGGTGCACTCCTACAAATACTTGGGTTTCCTATCAATGACAGGTTGAACTGGTCTTGGAATACAGAGGAACTATATAAGAAAGAGCAGAGAAGGCCCTTGTTCCTTAGGAGACTGTGTTTCTTGAATGTAAGAAGTGACAATCTTCTCATCTTTTATAACTCTATTATAACTATTATAACTGTCATCTTCTATGCTGTGGTGTGCTGGGCTAGTAAAGGTTTGTGGTTTGGGCTTAGGGATAGAGAAAGAAACAGAGTGAGATCAACCCCGTATCCTCCACAGTTGTTTTAATTTTGATTTGATTTTCAAACTTATTTTCTGTACCTAACACATGTATAGGTAAATGTCAGTGAGGGTGAAAGCAAAAATATTTCCCTTTGTAATACTTGTAGTCCAGATTCCAGGTTGCAGAGCATTATTTTCAACTCTCCAAACAACCTGCTAGGGCTAAAGACACAATCCTGTTCATTGTCAAGGATTTTGAATATAAATAATTGCTCGACCAGGAATAAGTGATTGTGCTTCAGTTAGTCAATTTGGCTGGGCCCAATCAGCTTGTAGTATGATGAGGGATGGGATAGACAATTTTAGGTCAAAAATCCTTACTTTCTTCCCCCCCACCGCCTAATCTCCAGTTGTTCTACATGTATTGTACCATTAGAAAAAGTCTTTGTCATCCTACTCAGTGCTCTGCTAATTTGAATAAACAACAAAAAATTTAAAGTTACCACAAATACAATCATAAAAATATGAAAATCCAGTACATCAGTCTTATGGCATAAATCAGCAGAAAGAAGAAACAAATTGCTAGTATAGCCAGGATGTCATTACATAGTATTTTGATAATCAACAAGCTTCAAATGTGGTATGCAAATCTTCCCCTCTGTACAGCAGGTTCTTTCCATTTAGCTGACAAAATGCTGGTTAAGGAGTTGCAGTGACCCAGACAGGTCAAAAATCACCTTATTATGCTGTAATGCTGATAAGTCTTCCAAAAGTACATTTTAAAAATGTAAATTAGATCTCTGCTGGGGTCTAAGAGCAAGCATAGAGCACTCTGTCCTGGAAGTTATCCAAGATGATAAAGAAGAAAGATGGTTGATTATACTGTTGCTATATGAGACATATTTGAGAAAAGAACTTCGGCTACTGGTAGCCTACATTGAGTTGCCAGGGACAATGACACCTTCAGAGGCTGAAGCTGGGCAAGTGGCAGCTACTGCAGAAACCTTTGATTTTGGGCAATGCAACAGACAATACAGTATTTGGAAAATGACAACCCTCTATTCTTAAAGTAAAGGTGGTAATCCAATCTATCAACCCATTCTACAAACATCAGCCCTACAGAGACTAACATTTTGCTTTGGTTATGCTGGTAATATTGCATGAATTCAAAGTGTGACAGAGGTACTTACTTATTATGCAATAACCAAGAAAATCTGATCTTATTGTAAGTGTGGAAAAATTCAAAATATATTGTAACTCAAAGAGAAAGTAAAATCTCACATTACTTAAACATAGATAAAATATTTTTTTCTTTGCAAGGAAAAGTGAAAAGATTTTTAGCATGTTGGGAAGACTTTACTAACGATATTTTAAAACCTACTGTAGATCTTCCAGAGCTCTGTTAATGAACTCTTTCATAATGGGTGACTTATTCACATAACTCTCTACTGCCCCTACTGGGTAGGGATGAAACTCTTATGCATTGATTACAAATTAATGCATCTTTATTATCTTTTGTAAATGTTGCAATGGCTGTATTTTTGATTGAATTGAGTTTTATAAATTGTAATGCCATCTTTAATGTGAAAAACACTATTAATAACAGTAAATTGCTTTATTTACCAAAAACATTCACAGTCAGAATTTTAAAAGGAAGAACTGAAAGTTTCAAACATAAAACAAACCTAGGTGTCCAATCAGCCCGGCTACTGGGGGTCTCATAAGTCTAGAATATTACAGAAAAATAAATACATGTATTTTTGTCTTCACACTCTCAAGATGTTTTTGAGTAAGGAAGTGCAAGTCCATTAATTTATTCTCATAAGAAACTGGAGTCACGAGAGAGGTCACTGCATAGTTTAACAATGGGCCAGTGATACAGAAGGGCAAGTTTTTATTTTTTATTTTGATTTCAGACTCATGGGACATACTGCATAGAGTGCAAGGTCTGGTCTTTGACTATGGGGTGCATCTTCTGTCCTTAGAGCCACCTGGCTAATCTTTCAACTGAACTCTCTGTGGGCCATTGGCAGTAACCAAACTCAGGGGCTGCTTCTGTAACATTCTTCAAATTTACCATACTTATAGGTTTGTAGAACTCATTATGAAAGCTCTGAGTTTGCCTCAGCAGAGCTTCCTCTGGCTGTCCTATGAATGTGTATGATTCTAAAACCCAGCAGACATGTCTTAGGGCCAATCACTCTTGTTAGATTCTGTGTTGTATGCTCTTCATAATATGCAGCATGGTCCCAGTTGTTTCAGGCAGAAACCCCCTGCTGTCACCTTTCATTCTTGGGGAATTCACCGGGCCTTCTGCCATTCCCATGAACACTGTTATATTGTGGTACCCACTAACCAATTTCTTTCAGAGCACAGACTAAACTACTACGGTACTCTGTACACACTAGAATAATCCATCTTAATGAAAGGATATGTGCTTCTGGGTCTGTGTATCTGTGTGTCTGCTGGGTTGCTGTCTTGGTCATTCTAACAGATGGCACATCACAAGCATTTGTACTGAACATTGCTTTTTTCTGAGTGGGATGGAGGGTCAGGCGGCATTTTTGGTTTCCCCTTGCGTGTTCAGTTATGCTGTGCTAATTTTTGTCTTTTCTTATCATGAGTGGCTTATCTATCTCTGTGACTTATCCAGAAATAATGACAAGGGGATCCATACAAGTAAATTGTAGGGTGTAAATTCTGTACTTACATGACCTAATATTATCATCATACTGAGAGCTCTGAGTTTTTAATGTCCCTACATAATCTAAGAGATGTAACACAAGAGACCTTATGCTGCAGTCCCTAACACTCTTCTTTCCATTTCTTTTAGAAGCAAGAATACAACTGTCAAACTAAATGCATTTAGTATTTTTATTGCTCTTATAGAATATAGCTTTTATTGGCACTGCAGTAAATAATTGTTTTCCACATTAAGGATGCAAAAACAATTAAAGAAAAGTCTAAAAATATGTAGAGAAATGCAAGAAATATACAATATCTGGGAAAGATTGTACATCTTGTTATTCATTTTCTAGGTGTTATACAAACACTTGATCAAGCCCAAAATTTAGTTGCTTGATGTTTACAATGAGTCCACTCTTCTCTGTTGTATACATATATTGAAATCTTGCAAAATCCAAGCTCAGAGGTGGCGTCTGCCGGTACACCATTGTTAAATAAATAAGTCCTTTTACACGTGATGAGACACATTCAGCCTGGGATACAAAACTTCATCAGTTTCACTCCCATGACAATAAAGGTACAGTATTTATTACTAGATTACATCACTGCAATTGTGAGAGAGAAACTGTAATGTGACAAGTAGGTGGCAGAAAGACTGATAAATAATGTACTAATGCACACAGGTCTATTTAGGTGGCAGTATGGCTTAGGAAGTGGCCTATAGTTCAATCCTTGCCTTCTTACTAGCCACGTAACCCTGAAGAAGTCACTTAACCTGTGTGTGTTCTAGTTCTAAAAAAATAATGTAAATAATGGAATTGTGCACTGAAGGATCACCAAAGAAGATTTTAAATAAATGGTGTTTGTTAAAACATATGGTGCACTAAGAGTATTGCTGAAAAGTCTTCAAAACAGATCCAACAAATGTCAACAATGAAATTAAATTTCTTTTAAATTCCTTTAGGCTGACAAACATAATATGTTTGATAGTAAGTGTATGTATGTGTTCTGTGCCCAGTCCAGGTTTGGTTTCTGTCTTTCACCTCAGTCTCTCCAAACTGTAAATGTTAACAGAAGGATATATGTATAGCATATCAACATTTTCTATGTTTGTATCTAAATATATGTATGCAAAATATACAAATAGATAATTTATTTATTTCTAGAGGAATGTACTTATTTCAAGAGGAAACTACAGTGTTACAACAGCATATAAAAACTATACTCAAGGTTAAAAAGTAAACTAAATACATCAATAAATAATTGTCCAGAGCATTATTAAAATTAAGAAATTAAAATGCTGAGTGATATGGTGGGGTAGTTGTAGCGCTGATGCCTTACAACAAGGAGAATGGGATTCAAGTCCTGGGTGCTCACTGAGTATAGCTTTTATTTTCTCCCCATGCCCACCTGGGTTTCTTCTGGGTGCTTTGGCTTCCTCTCACGGACCAAAGACAGGCAGGACAGATGGACTGCTAATGCTAATTTGATGCCTGATGTCTGTGTTTGTGTGTGTGTGTATGTGTGTGCGTGTGTGTGTGTGTGTGTGTGTGTGTGTGTGTGTGTGTGAGTGAGCTCAGCCTGCAATGAGCTGGCACCGTGTCCATTGTTCCTACATTGTGCCTGAAGCTTGCTGGGATAGGCTGCAGCTTCTCCATGGCCCTTCTCTTGACATGTAGAAGTAGAAAATGGATGAATAAAAATATTTTCTAGTTAGAAGTAAAAATACCTCTGGTACTGTATGTTGTCTGGAGTACCGTGGTACATTTGGCTTTTTGATCTATATATCTATCTATCTATCTTACTTTAAAATAATGTAAGATAGATAGATAGATCTATACACACACATGCGCACACACACACACACACACACACACACGCACACACACACACACACACACACATATATATATATATATATATATATATATATATATATATATATATATATATATATATATATATATACCTCCCTCAAAAAATTATTTATAATAATTGGGACATTTTAAAAATCACATTGGTGGGGCATAACGTCCCTCTTGAAGATTCATGAAGAGGTACTATACTCACTGATACACTATGAAAACGTGCTGGTATGGTGAAATGTAGATCATAGAGGTGCAATGACAGTCGATTAAAGTTTTTCCCCAGTGAAGATTCCTAAATAGCAGCCAGTATTCACTGGTAGGCTAAGAAAAGGTATCTGTGTGATAAAACACATATCCTTATAATACAGTAACAGACAGTTAATCGAAGTGCGGGTTGGAGACTGAAGAGTTCTGAAGAGGTGCCAATATAACGAAACTTAAATGCTTAGATTGTTATGTCATCATAATGTAGTGACAGTCCATCAAAAATCAGTTCTTTTGTGAAAATTAAAGAGAAGATAAGAAAGCTGAGAAGCTGAGAAAAGGTGTTCTATGTTGAAATTGGAAGAGGTGTTGGTACTGTGAACCGGTGAGTACCAGCCTACTTCAAGCACTGCTTAATAATCAAATTAAATAGGATTTTGCCTTATCCATGCATCATACTACGAATTCACAAATATTAGATTACGCTTTGTATATCTAATTTACATGCACACACTGCAAATCCCACAGAGATAAAGATTAAAACATAAGGAGGCTTAAAGGGATTGGAAATTCAACAGCAGAAAATAGGTGAACGATGACTGCCAACTATATCAATCAAAAATGCACTTTATTGATTTTATGGGATTTTTTTTCACTTATGGGAAAATGTTTTGACATCTTTGTAAATCAAATGTTTGTTTTTAAAGAAGGTTGGCAAAATATTTAAAAATATTATGAGTGCCTTATGTTAAAAGCTTGCATATTCAAGAATTCATGTGTTAATACACCCATCCATTATTTAGCTCTTGTAATGCAATTAAGTATAATGGGTGAGAGAAAGTCATTCCAAGGAGCAGATGGCACAAACCATCAAGCGTTCCTGGAAGGGTATTAGCCCACTGCGGAGTACCAGACTAATTCACATCAGACAACTTTAGTGCTACAAATGAGCATAACTTGCATGTCTTTATAGTGTGCAAAGAAAATTGGAGCACCTAGAGAAAAAAACATGTAAAAACAGAAAAGATATGCAAACTCCATACATGAAATGACTGGGCTGGAATTTGAACCTGGAGCTCTGGGGCTGTGGAGCGGCAGTGCCATATTACTTAATATAAGAAATTCGGATAATTTTTGAAATAGACATTTTAACAAAATATTGCAAAAACTTTTAATGGAAGGAGCAAATGACAAGAGATTACTTAGGCTTTAGCGTTGTTTCCTTAAGAATTTAAATAAATGTTCCTCTTGTATTATAAAGCCATAGTAACTAACTGGAAATGGAGCTTAGTACAGCTCACTTGCACTATATCCTTAGTTATCAGAAAGTAAGAAACAACCATCAGTTTCAACTTAATTTGCTAAACACCACTCCTACTTTTGCACACTAGGTATATCAGCTGACTAGCTACATTATCCACCCATAAGGATGAAGATAAAATTAAAATAAAAGTCAAACATTGACTTCAGTCTGAGTCACGCACTGTGTCCCTCACTTGCTTTTGTAACTACTTACTGAAATAAACTGAGACAAACATGGCGTTAAGTCAAAAGAAAAAACACGTTTAAACTTTCATTATTTTCATTCTTAAGCATGCACAACCACAAACATTAAACTGGTCAAACTAAGATCAATGGCACAATGTAGGCTGGAAAGAGTGGAGTCAGCCGTAGTCATAAATGCATGAAGCTGTTTTTCTTAGGCAGCCACCTTTGCTGTGGTTCCCTCTCATTTGTACTGCAGTGTAACCAGAAGTCTGAATCACTACATACATTGTTCGGCACATAATATGCAGCAGCCACAAAGCTAAGTTTAGACCTCTTGCCGGGGAATAAATGTCATAAATTAAATTAACAATGAAAGGCTCAGAATTAAAAATTATGACAACCTCACATATTTATATCCAACTTGACCCTGTTTGTCACAAAGCAGGAAACGCCTTCTAGTGCCCCAAAACAACTGGAGGTGATGCAACTTTAGAATGAAAGCCAACAGAGATCCAAAAGGAATCTTAAAAAGATAAGCAGATGTGTCTCTGAACAAACAACCTTTTGTTCCACAAGCACAGCCAAAGTAAAAGGCTCCAATCTGTCTGAAAATATCAGGTAAGGTATCATTAGAGGCAGAATTTTGTCTATGGTTGAAAAGTGTGTTAAAGACATACCAGAAGTCATTCAGATAGATGCATTAGTTTGTGTTTTTTTTTCATGCACAATGCTGAATTCTGTCAGAATATAATGCAGCATACTTGTAGACAGCCCCAGTAAATAAATTATATAGATCCCTCTTTCAACTGCTAAGTCATCATGGCTTCTATGTGGATTTGGCATGTTCTGCCTTTTTCATTCAGTGTTCCTTCCACACTCTAAAGACTTGTGGCTATGCTAGGAAGAGAAGCAGAAAGTTTTAATTTGTCCAGTGTGAGCAAACAAGGCTTGCAGTGTACTATATATTCCATTCAGGGATGATTTCTGCCTCTTATCCATTACTATCAAGGGAAACTTCTCAATTACCCATGAACTTGTTGATAAAGCAGGTTCAGACAATAGCTCCAAACAAAAGTAACATTACTGTAAAATGTGAATTAACCATAAAGGCCTTGTATGGCACAAACATATTAACGCTTCATAGGAAATACATTTTAGGGAATTATTAATAAGTGAGTCCTTATAATGTGGAATGCATGAACTGAATTTACAATATACAGTGCTTCTATGCAGACCAGTCTGAACACCCAAAAATATAACTTTGCACCCAGTCCTATCCTCTCATTACTGATCAGACGTATTAGTCTTCCAGGATCTCACTGACCAGTCTAATGTATAACCGCTATTCTCCAAAAAGGAGGCACACAGAGAGCTGATTGGTGAAATCATTTGGAAATTCAATCAACCACAAAAGTATAGTGCTGTATAGAATTTAATAGCACTTATATTTTCTGTTGAAATTATCTTATTTCCATACTTAAAATAATTATATGGAACGTACTGAATCAGGATATGTCATTTAATAAAATGGGTAAACAGTAGAGGTCCTTGTGAAATCTGAAGTGCTGGTCACTAGTAATCAAAATTTGTCCATTCTTCTTGGCAATTATAACCCTGACTCAGACAGTAAAACTACAAGTGTCAAATTAACACTTAAAGCACATATATAATTAAATGACCATTTGGCTGTGTAGGGTCTGCATGTTCTCTCTGTGACTTGATTTTTGCTCTGAGTAATACCACATTCTAACAAATGGGTGTTCAGTTTACCATGTAGCTAAACTGGTCCTGTGAAGTGTGGGTGTGCATGTAGTGGATGGGCACCCTGCCTGATTATAATATTCCCAAAACTGGGTCCTGCCAATATACTATGCCCAGGATTGGATCACTCGGTTCTAATGATGGAAGATTTATACCTAAAATTCTACATTAAAAAGGTCAATATCTTAATTTACTGCAGTGGGCTGGCGCCCTGCCTGGGGTTTGTTTCCTACCTTACACACGGTGTTGGCTGGGATTGTCTCCAGCAGACCCCCGTGACCCTGTAGTTAGGATATAGCGGATTGGATAATGCATGGCTGGATGGATATCTTAATTAATTAAAAAGTTACCAGAACTTTACAAAACTGACAGCCAACCAGCTAGCGTGATTCATAAACGGGTGCCGATGTTTTCCTCCCAGGAGATGTTACGCTTTACTGCTGGTGACTCGCTGATCAAAGTACGATTTTGTGGACATAATATGTCAACAAGGTCCAAACAGTCGTATAAGACGCAAGGAAGGTATTCAATGAATCGTATGAGACGTCTTCTGAGTGTTAAATGTTCGCCACAGACATTTGACAAGAAGGCAGTATACTCGATTTCAAGAACAACTGCAAATATTTATTTTAATAAACCAGACAGAGTTCGTGTTTTGTTCCATACTTGATCACTTCTTACCAAGTTCACCAAGTTCATTATAAGAATTGCCACCTGGCTTATTTTGACTCTCGACAATTCACGATTCCACCACTTATTTGAATGTTAATCATGTTAAAGATGTGTGTCTAGCCAGGGCTCACTTCGAAAGACGTTATAAAAAATTTCACTCAGGGAATTGGATCTCTATGTATAAAGTTGCCTGAGCAGGATAGCAATAAAGCAAAAAAAATGCATGGGATTCCTGTGTCGTACTTCTTAAGAGTGACGTTACTTAGCATATCATTCAGGTAATCATGCATTTATTGAATTAACAACTGAACATTGCTTGTGGATGTTTGCTGAAACCTCCGAAACTGTTTAACAGCAGTGCCCACTTAAAGTGGACATGGCTACATTCGAATCGAGCGCCTAAGACGCTATACACGGTTGAAGATCACGTCATTCTCTGGACAACTTTATAGAGCTCCAGTAACCCTGGTCGAGATGCCGGTACACACTCGGGCACACAACAAACCGATCAGAATAACAAACTCCACGCTTGGCTTTATTGATTACTTGGCCATTCGCTTCCGTAGCACTGAGTCCAGGCATTGGTGCTATATAAAACATAGGCTGTTGGATGCCTTCAGAGCGTCCTGGCGAACGGAGCTATATAAAACGGAGGCTGCTGTGAACAAGTCATAAATGTATTTTATAATAATGATCACGCACACAACAGACTCGGGCTGGCGTCTGCAAGTATCTAAAGTGTGTACCACTTCGCCTCTCCGCTTCAATGCCGTAGTGTTTTTCATACCGATACACAACTCAGCACCTGTTTCGCGGAGTTTTCTTATTTCCCGTCAACAACCTCCGTTACGCACTCGTGTGGTTTAATCCTAGTAACGTCCTAAATCCCAATCAAAACTCAAACCTACCTTATTAGTTTTGCATCATTCAAAAGATGCGCTGCCTTTTGACAATAAGATGCTGTAACAATGGGATAAGGGAGATTTATGAAACAACACCGATTCAATCATTTTAATATCTCTGAAAATCTTTCCAGCTAATAAGTAAGAAAAAGTAGAAAAATGTTCTTTACCTGTTAGGCAGATCGTTAGGATTGCTTTGTCTAGGCTTTGTCTCAAGGGCAGGACTGCATGGCTTTTGTTTCACGCTCCAGAGACGCGGCGTGCCTTCTGCTCTTTCAATTGAACAGAACTTTTCAGTTCACGCATAGCCAGTCACACCGTAGCCGTGTGCTCTTCCCGTTACCTTAAAAAAACACACACACACACGTCCGTTTCCAATACCCGGTCCCTTCTTTTCTTATTTCCTTCCTTTCTTTCTTTCTACTCTTAAGCCTCACACTACAGTCCGTAGTGGCTTGCAAACCCAGCGGTGGGGAGCAAGCAGCGTCTCCGGCAGCCGCTCACGTGTCTTTGTAACGCTGCCTAGCCACCGAGATCCCGTCGTCTGTCAAGTTAAGATGTAGTCCATACTGGCGGGACTCGAAGTCAAAGCCAGGGGCGTCAGGTGCGCGCGTGCAGGTTGGAGCTTGCGGGGTTCATCATGGGCAGCGAATGCGGGAATAGGCGTACTCGCGCGTCTGTCGGGGAGGAGTGAGTGAGAAGAGAAGAGAGTCCTCCTCTCGGGGGTCATCTGTCCAGCAGGGAATACTTTCAAAGTTATTAAGAACTTTTGAAAGTGAAACGTTGTGACTTGTAAAATAATTGAAAAGAACCACTCCTGAAGAAAAAGAAAAAAAAGAACCATATTTTTCCAAACTAGTAGAGGTTTTTCGCGTAATGGAAAGGAACATAATACCGTTAGAAAATGATGAACTTATATATATATATGTACTCAACAACAGCAATTGAGGGCTTTTCATTCAGGTAATATACGGCCAGCGCACCCTTCTTTATTTTAATAACAAACCAGATAAATGAGACTGTTTTGTTCCTTTCCACATTTATCCTAACTCTGCTTTGTATAAGTAATTCACCTATACAGTATTTGAACAGCTAATAATCTTTCAGCCCTGAATTTATGTATGGTTTTATATAAAACTATCGTATGATGTTATCACTTGCACGCAACAACTTAACGCTCTTAAAATCCTAGTATTAAAATGGCATTTCCCTGGATTGTTTGGTTGTAGAGTCATTATCTAACAAATAACCATTTCACTCTGGGAAGGGTTCTTTGCTTATGCGTTTCGCTTTTTGGACTTTGAAAAGGTTCCTAATATGTGGACAAAACAGACATCTTTAATTCATTGTAGACTATACACGAAACTTCAAGAAAACCTAAACTTACACGGTGATTTTATGAAGCAAGGGTCCTGTTAAAATCAAGAGCTCACTGGCATTTCACAAATGGGTTACCATCTCTTCATATTTTTTTTTTAACATGTCAGAGATCTAAATGAAAGGTTCTTTCTGAAACCTTCATCATGGTTCTTTTGACAACCAAAAACGGTTCCTTTCTGGCACTGTTTTGAATAATCACTTTGACACCATTGATTTTAAGTGTGAAGATGTTTTCCACAGCAAATATGATCACAGTAACGTTCGATTGCAGTACAATATTAAAATAACTCGGATTGAATTAAGAACAATATTTTATCCATCATTAGCCATTGCAAATCTATTTACATTGATGTCATTTTTTGGATACTCTTTCCTGTGCAGGGTAGCAGTGGGGTACATGAGAAATGTAGCAGGAAACAAAACTGGCACGGAAAACTTCACATGGACCAGGACATGAGCTGACAGCAACGCTCAGCACAGCGCCACCGTGCCGCTCAATTTACTTCATAGGAATGGTAAAAAAAAGACAGAAGTTAAAGTATCTATCTATCTATCTATCTATCTATCTATCTATCTATCTATCTATCTATCTATCTATCTATCTATCTATCTATCTATCTATCTATCTATCTATCTATCTATCTATCTATTTCTAAAAATACGCGTTTTTTAAAAATTAAGTCAATACAAACAGCAGGCAGATGAAGTTCATTCATTGCTCAATAAGTAAACATTAGCGCAATGCCACAAAGTTATTTAACTTTCATCGTCGTGGACTGTACAATTCGTGTAATCATGCACTTATGTGTACCACCGTAGGGAACTTACTATGTGATATCTTGGGAGTGGTAATATTTCTTACAGAGAAGACATAAGCACCTAAATATTTAAACTGCAACCGTAAAAACCTAGAAGAGTGTAAATGAAGCCATGTTAAATGTGTAATTCGTTTAGCTATATTGACATTTGTTTCAGAAATTTAATGTACGCCCCGGTACCCTTAGATTATAAAAGAAAACCCTTAGCTGACTAAACTAAAAAGAAATGTAACGGTATAAATGGAAACTTCTCTAAAGGTCAGCTGCGGCTACTTGGAAAGCGATGACAGCTCTGTAGCCCCCTAGTATTTTCAGCATTGTTCCTTTCTATTCTTTACAATAACTACAGCAATACACTCATTGTCAGTTCCCAGAAGGTTTGCTTTATTACCGGTCGTGCTCCGGTTGAGCACCCTCAGTAATTTGGTGATAAGATCGGAGAGTCGCTTTTCTTTATTATTCGTAGAGTGAAGTAACAGCTTTCAACTATGAACACAGTGTAGGCTGCCTAACATCGTCCTGATCATCTTAAAATAATATTTTGTAGGTAAAGCGCCACAAAAACCCATCATTAATGTGTACATATGTCATACCCAACTCTTATGTGTACAATTCGGCCAAGTTCACGTTCAAGTTTAAAGTTCTTTTATAATACTTGGAGATACTGGCAGGCACTAACTGCTTTAGGTGGTATGTCGCATATCCTGAACTGTAGAGTCAAGCGGCGAGTTGGATGCGGTCCAGTGCCTAGCTAATGGGAGAAAAAAGCACATTGTGAAATATCTGTCCTCTCTTATTCAATGTAAAGCAAATTAACTTAACTTAGAGGATTATTCGATAGAATGCATGCTATAAGTTATTTGAATACACATACAAGATGACTGTGTGTACTTGAAACACAAAAACTGCATATGACACTAAAACTAGTTCATTAGACTTATGAGGGGGTTATTGCCATCTGCTGGTCATCTGTGTGAATTCACTAAGACTTGCGAGTAGAAAATGAAAAGTTCTAAACAGACAGAAAAGGCCCCTTGAATAGCTGGAGGTGTTTCTCATTAGTTCCAGTTAAGTAAGAATACTTAAAAGCAGCAGAAACATCAGCATTGTCAGTTAATTTGTTTCCCAGTCACTGATCACCAGAATGATTTGCTGACCATGTAGAAATTTTTACTGTTCCCTGATTACTAGCATTTATTTGTCCACACTGCTCTCCTGTTTCACCAGGAGGAGATGTAACTTTTACTCTTCATTTACATCACACATTTTTGGCCTATGTGATGATTTGTATTTTAGATCCTGGTCTAGATATAAGTGGCAATAGGAAGTGAATGTCTTTATTTGAACAAGTTCTTTCTCATTGCATCTTTTATAAAGCCCAATCAGGCTTGCCAAAAGTAGAACTGAGGCAAACATTTACTAGCAGGTGGCAGAGACAGAGAGAGAGGGGGAGAGAGAAAGCGAGACAACAGGTGAGAAGGGAGAGTGATGTGGATTTGGAATTTCTGATGTGGGCAGATATGCAAGGCACCCCAGCACACTGACAAGGCCCGAGATGTAATGGGGTTTAGCTTGTTGTCTGTTTCTTCAGTAGTTATCCTTTGTTTATTGCTCATTTGTGGTTCAGTTTATCAACTATTTCTTATGATCTTTGTCTTCTTAACATGTATTCTTGCTGAAGAAAATGGGCTACTTTATCACTATATATTTATGAATCACGTTATAAGAAAGGGCTGCTTTAGCGTTGGGTGGTCAATGATTTTTCCCCTTTACTGTTACTGTCTCACTGAGTCATTGTGAAGTCCAGGCTCTCGGGCTGTCCAGGGCCAACTACCAGATGAGTCCAGATTCAGACTAAAATTATTTATTAAAGCATTAAAGATAGGATGGTCAGGAATAATGAAGAGTACTTCACATGCTATGCACTGCTATGGCAGGGTTGTTAACAATACTGCCGCTCCTCATTGACTTTTCTGTAGTTCTCCTTCAAATTTTCAGCTTGTATTCTGGTCTTTTCTACCTCATTGCCTTCTATATCTACTGCCTCTATAGTGTCTAAATGAATGTTTGAAGGAATGACCTAGAATAACAATATCATTATTGCATAACCCTGAAGTCACCAAAGTCATAGTGCTAAAGCCAGGAGACCATCTAACAGCACCAGGCATTCATTACAATACTGCAGTCTAGGAAGACTGCAGTCCCACAGCAGGATTCTGTCTTCTGACACATTGCAGCATCATGCTACCATTGATGTCTGTCATCCCAGAAGACTGACACAATCTAAAATAAACCCTCTGTCCTTCATGAACTCTACTGTCCTCCCATCCAGACTGTGTTCCTAAAAAGCTTATTGGAAGGAATACCAAATTGTCCTTTGTCTGTCCATTTTGCATTTTTTACTCCAGAGTGCTGAACACACACTATGTGTAACTTAACGGGAACAATTACTTTGAAAAAGATGGAGTGGTAAATGATAAAAACAGTTTATTAGTGAGCAGCCAACATTGGTTCAGACAGTGAGGTTGCTGGAATTCTAAGAGGAGGTAATGCAAACATGTATATTAGAGAAGTGCATAAAGTATTATCTGTGGTGGGCTGGCACCCTGCCCAGGGTTTGTTTCCTGCCTTGCGCCCTGTGTTGGCTGGGATTGGCTCCAGCAGACCCCTGTGACCCTGTAGTTAGGATATAGCAGGTTGGATAATAGAGGATGGATTTAGTATTATTTATTTTGATTTTCAGGAGGCTTTTGCTAAGGTGCCACACATGATGCCAACAGTAAAAGAAAGACAACTAGCAGTTCAAGACGCAGTGCATATGTGGGTAGAGAATTGGCTCAGGAATGGTGATAATTAGGTGATGTTAAAAGTGGTGTCCCTCAGGGATCAGTGCTGGGACTACTGTTAATAGTAATATATATATATATATATATATATATATATATATATATATATATATATATATATATATATATATATATATATATATATATATATATATAAATGATATAGATCAGATTATAAACAAAAAGCTGGTTAATTCTATACGTGAAAAAGCAGATAATGGAGAATCACCTGAAAAATTACAGAGCGACCTAGACAGAATTCATATGTGGGCAAACTGTGGCAGATGAAATTTAATAAAAGGAAATGTATAGTGTTATGCACACAGTTTAAAATGGAAGTATTAGATTTGATTAAACGTGGGAGGTTGGAAATTTAAAAGTTCACTTTATGAGAAGGACCATAGGAGTCATAGTAGACTCTTCACTCTCTACATCAAGCTAATGTGCAGAAGACATCAAGAAAGCTAATAGGATGGTAAGTTATATATCACAATGTGCAATGTGCGGAATATAAGTCATGGGAGGTTATGCTTAAGTTAAATAATGCACTAGGGGTATCTAAACTGTACAACTGTGTGTCTGGAAAAAGTCCAGAGAAGAGGAGCTAGGCTGATTCAAGGAATTAGAGGAGTGAGTTATGAGGAGAGATTGAAGTAGATTAACCTTTTCAGTTTAAATAAGTGGAAAGTAAGAAATGAAAGAATTAAATCTTTAAAAATTATGAAATGAATCAGTACAGTCAATCTCTACTGTTACTGTAAAATGAAGCTTTTGATAAAAATCGTGGGATGCAGATGGAGATTTGTTAAGAGCAGCTTTCGAAAGTTTCTCTTCCCACAGAGAACTGTAGACACATGGAATAAACTACCAAGTAGTGTGGTAGACAGGAGAAATTTAGGGATCTTCAAAACTTGACTCTGTGTCACTTCAGAGAAATTAGGTGGTGTAGAATTGTTGGGAAGCAGAGACATAAGAATCATCAATTATTAGCTTCTGGCGACCAGAATGACTTGCTGACCCTGTAGAAATTTTTACTGTTCCCTTGATTATTAGCATTTCTTTGTCAACACCGTACTCCTGTTTGATCATCCTTCATTTAAATCACACATTTCTGACTTACGTGATGATTTCTGTTTCAGACCCCTGTCCAAATATAAGCGGCAATAAGAAAGGAATATTTTTATTTTAAGAGGTTATTTGTTGGGCTAAATGGCCTGTTCTCATCAAATTTATTCTAATGGTCCAATATTCAAACACATTTAAACTAGTTCAAACTTGTGATGGGCTGGAGCCTATCCTTGCAGCATTGGGAGCAAGGCAAGAACCATTCCTGAATGGGATGTCAACTCATCACAGCACTCATTTCCAAGCATGGGGCCAATTTAGTGTTGTGAATTACTCTAATCTGTACATCTTTAAACAAAAATGGTTTGCATACAAAGGCAAAACTTACAAATATTCTACACAGGCATGACCAGGCCAGGATGGAAGCCCAGCCTTCTGGAGCTGTTTGGCTGCAGTGCTAACTGCTGTCCTACTGTAAATGACTGAAGACAAAAACAAAACTGTTCCATGGTGCCTTTGTCGTTGTTTTGCTGTTGCTAAGCATTATGTTTAATTTCCCCAGAGAGTAGATACCAGAATAAATCATAACACGGCATAACATTTTGAAACCCATTTAATCCAATTCAGAGTCATGGCAGGACAGTAGCATGAGCAGTAAGGTTAGGATGCCAGTGCATTGCAGAGTCCATTCATGCACACACCCACATGAGGCTAGCCAGAGAAAATCTCCCACAGACTCTGAGAATGGGAAAACTCTTATAGCCTGTGGACACTGAGAACAGGATAACTCGTACAGCCTCTTGGCTGGGATGCTGGACCCTTGGAGCCAATCAGAGTTAATCATGCAACATTAAAATGTACTTCTACTACTATGTCAAAGATTAATTGTTCCATTCATTTAAGTCCATTGTCACCTATGCATGTTAATCCCACAGTGTAATTTGTTCCATCTTAAATACAGAGCATAAACGTTTAGTCTGATATTTCATTAAATTTTGCTGTAGTTCAATAGAATCCTTTTTTGTCCTTTTCTTTATACTTAAACACAGATTTCATAAACCCAGGCCTTGCAGCATTTCAACATTTTCAAATGAGTCTGCAAATGAGAAAACATAAAAGAGCTTAAAAGGTACAGGCTACTTTGCATTTGAATAGCAAAAGAGGTAAAAATGCTTTGATTTTGCAAAACACTTCCAAACATATTTAATTCTAGCCAGGTCTGGTGTATGATTTGCTCTGTGCCGAAGGTGCAGATGATGATTCCCACATTAATTAAATCAGGCTCTGGTCATCAGATGCAGAGGCTAGTCTGGTCAAGATGAACAAGAACTTCATATTGGCTGGCGGATTTTATTTGATCTTGATCTAGAGAGGCAGGAGTAGGGAGGAAATGATATGATTGCAATCGGTGGGTTCCACATCAAAACCGCCAGAATAGGAAATCACAGTCAACTGTATCATCCCGATCACAGCGTTTACCATTGCTGTCGCTAACGTTAACATCAGAGGCCTGCAGCACAGCCTGTATAATAAAGATTTCACTAAGTTATGATATCCATGCTTCATGTTGTTTTTTAGGCTTCCAACAGATTAAAAACAAAGTATAAAGTCCCTCAGACATCTTGCTAGGCACCACCCTTTTATAAAACAGAGCTCTGCAAAGTTTGCTTTGGGGCCTAGGTACACATTAACCCAGCAGGTTAGCTGGGCCTTTGCTAAGCCACACCACTTTTTCTTTTTCCTCTGACTGACTCATTTTTTTCTTCATTATTCCAACTTGTTAAGGAATGTACAGTGCATTAGCTACAATACAGCCTGCAAAAACAAACTCTGCTAATAAAGTAAGCAGAGCAAAGGGAAATGTTTGAAAGCCAACTAAAGCTGAAAGGAAAACAGAAGGGATGTAATGTGTGAGCTGAGAATTTGTCTGATGAAAATGTGCCGGAATACATAGTCACCTTAGGTATACCGTCCAGATTGCAAGTTGTACATGTTGGCCATTTCTCCCCTGCATATTAATAGTTTTCTAACCTGCTTTCTTATTGGTGCATACACACACATAGTGGTCATTACATATGTTCTCCCAATGTTTCCTCTTCAGTAAAACAGATGGCAAATACGACTATTAAATAATCTCAGGACCAGAAACTGAAACTGTATCTTAATAAATTGCAGAGTAAACACCGTGTCCAGACAGCTACCGAGGGATTGCTCATGATCAGCTCTCATCTAATAATATATAATGGTTATTATGGTGCTCCTGAATACTTAAGAGGACCTGAGCCAATTGGAAAGAATAAAAAAAAACAACTCCTATGCAGTAAATGTATCCAAGAGTGAACCAGAACAGACAGGAAAATTAGATTTTCATGGCTGGGAAATGGCCTTGTGTAGGTTCCAATGGTTTGCTATCCTTTAGACCTTTAGAGTGTTGTGACTGGGGATGAGTGGTGCAGTGGTTAGTGCTAGTGCCTCATAACATTGAGGAGATGAGTTTGAAATCTGGACCAGTGACCGTGTAGGGTTATTACCTGTGGAAAGCATACCCCCGGACACAGACAGACAGACACCAGAATGTCCAAAACACTCCTTTATTTTCCTTTGAGCACCACAATGCCTTCCTCCAACACTCTTTCTTCTCTCTCTCTTTCTCTTTCTCTTCTTCTTTTCCTTTGACCTCCACTCCCCTCCTCACAAGCTTCGTCTCCTTCCTCCCAACTCTGGCGCAGTTTCTGGAGGGAGGCGGTCCCTTTTATGCTGACCCGGATGAGCTACAGGTGATCCCCCTGATGGCACTTCCTGGTGTGGTGGAAGTGTCAAGAGAGCCCCTGGAAGCACTCCAGGTGCCCCGGGAATTCCTCCAGCAACACTTCCTGGTGTGGCAGAAGTGCTGCCATCCAGTGCTTCACAACCGTCTGGGCGGCCACGTCCTCCGGTAGGGATAAGCGTCCCAGCTCTGGTCCAGTGGCCCATAAGCAGACCCGGGTGGCTGCCCCCTCGTGGTATTGTCCATCACGGGGACCATCCAGGCGTCCCAGCTGGGTAGGGTCCCCATCCATCTGGGACATACCACAATCTGAAGTGACGTATCTGAGGTCATTTGGCCTGGTGTCAGTAAGTATGTCCTGCAGTAAACTGCTGCATTGTCCAGGGTTGATTACTGCCTTGTTCCTAATCAAGTGATCAGAAACCCTGAATTGGATTTATCAAGTTTTTCACAACAGTTCTTTGGAGTTTCCTGTATCCCAAATCTTAATCTACACTTTATTAGAATTTTGTGATTGACCTCTTCGTTCTAAGTTTTTTATTCTGGATGTTATGGGAGAACCCCTTCATTTTGTTGTTTACTAAAAGTAGTATTAAATGAGTTTTGTAGTGGACGGATGGTTGGATTTATGTATTATTTATTTAGGAGATCATATTTCATCCTAATCAGATAATTGGTGACTGGTGGGGAATGGCCAAGTTTTTGATTTAATTCTTTAGGTGATAAGCCCCCCATACTTGTAGCAAATAACAACATGTATATGGAGAAAAAGTATAAGAGCTTTTCTTTCTTCTTTTAGTGTAGAGATTGGCAACTCATGCCACTGAAGCAAGAATATACCGCTATAGCATTTTATTTTGTATGCCTGTTGGGTCTAGAGCTTCTGTGGGTTTTGGTTTATGAGATAACACTTAATTATTCATATAATAACTAAGGTCATTGTTCAACAAGTGTTTTTCCCAATCACCCTTCTAACAGTGCTGTAAATACATTTTTTGAGATGGACTAGTGTTTAAATAGACTCTGGCTGTTTTTAACCCTGTACTATAAAACAGAGCTCGAACGATCAATCAGGTTCTTAGCCAGTCAAGTGCATGTTTGCAACAATTCAGACTACATGACGGGTGATGACAAAGTGTGGTCTTTGAGATGACGCATGTAAAGGAAATAATTAATTAGGAATTCATTTTCATATGTTGTTTTTGATTTAAACTTATTACAAAAATCAATCAAAAACAAGTGACTCTTTTTGTTGTGTATTCCTTATGCGGGATTCAAACAATGCAAAGTGTTTCGGGGTTACAGTCGCTCCTAGCAAAGATCCATCCGGTGGGTTGCTCTAGCCTGTAATGACACCTGTTTCCGGGATGCCCTTGGCTTTATGGCAGCTGGACTGGAAGGGGCGGGGTCAAATGCCCTCACTGGGCAGCTTCTCAGCTCCATGGGGAAAGAAGGATTTATCAACATTAGCAGCAGTGTCTTCTATTGTCTTGGTGAGTTATTACATATCTCAACTAAGCCTGTCAGGAGGTCCTCCGACATGCATGCGTGACACCTGTCATTGACGAGTGTGTTTACTGTGTGTGACAATATGTGATCTCTTCTGCCAACAACTGTTTTAAGTTAAGTAAAATTGTATTTGTTACATACAAATTATACATGCTATACAATATGCAATTAAATGCTTGGATTTAAGAGCTGGGATGAGCATGTTTTATCTTGGTAAGTTTTTGGGATGACCCTATTCTAACTTTGTTATGCAGACTCAGGAAATGTATTGCACCTCAACTCTTGCCCTCTTATCATTACACTCACATAGCCTGGAAGGAGACACCAACTGCAGCCGCAATATACTTGCTCTTGGGACCAAAGGATTCGTTCTGCATCCAGAACTAGTTGCTACTGTGCTTCACTGTCCTTATTAGAGGACATCTTTTCTTTACTTATTTATACCCCAGGTGGAAGGATTGAGCAAATTTTAAATGCCAGCAAGGGGAAAAGACAATAATCTTTTATCAGTCATTATTGTCTTTAACATGCTTAAACATGGTAAAGGTTTGGGGCAGCCAGCCATATAATATGTTCCTGGCTGCAAAATTAAAGAATTGTAGACAATAGCGGTTTACAAGACTGAGTCCAAAACAGAACTGAAATGCTGAGGAGGGGAGTGAGGTTTTATAGGGAGTCTTGGGAAATGACGTCATCCTCGGGGCCGGAACAGGAAGTGACATCTTCAAAGTTGAGGTACCGGAACCTGGTGGGATTTCCCGGGAAAAGTCTGCAGGAAACTTAGAAAGAAAGTCAGTACCATTCTCTAAGCCCTTTAGCTGCCTCCTACTCGCATGTGTGTGACAGTTTGTATGTACACAGTATTTTACATACTGCAAGACCAAAACCTAGCAACTGCACTGACCAATGAGGAAAGACCACCTACCAATGAAAACGTGAGATTATGATCACATGATTTAAATGCTGCCACTGCGTGATTTAAATGGCAGGTGTTGTTGATTCATGAAAAAAACAATATTGTGTACGTGAAGCTCAGAAAAAAATTAAATCTAGAGATCGTTATAGGGGTGAATCATTTCTCAATTTGCCGAAAACCTGAAAGATATGACATCCTAGGTTTTTCCATGTAATTGGTGAGAAATGGATGTAGCAAATCACCATACAGCCTGACTATTTCAGGAGCTTTCATGGATTCTGGCTGACACACCCAATATATGTGGCCTTTAGTTTCTTAAAGTTATATTGCTGCATCACACTCTATGGGCCTTCTTTGTTCTTCCTTCTTCTCCTCCTTTCTTGTTCTTCTTCATTTCTTCCTACTTAAAGCTGACCTTTAAAGCTTGTCAGGGTCAATGTGAACAACCCTAGCCCTCAGCTCACCAATTTGATTTTGACAGACCATATCAGTACATATGCACAAGGCATGCACACACAAAGAGGTTCACTTTTATGTATGTGTAAAGTCCAGAAAATGACCATTAGAACGTGGCCTTTCCATCTTGCAAGACTGCACATTTTACTGTTTTTTGCTAGTTTAGCCTTTGGTCTGCTGCCTTTACTAACACTTCCTACTGAGTTCAAATGTTTAGGTAAAAAAATAATAGTAAAAGTAACAGTTCTATGCTGCAAGTATATTCCAGTCTTTTTAGCTTCAAATATGTCCATCTTTATCTTCTCTTCTTATCATAAATACTCCACCATTATCTTAAAACATTGCTGTGCTACCTCTTAATTCCCACTGATATCAATTATTGAGGTTTGGTACTTTGGAAGCCAAAATATTTCTTGCTTCTTCCTGGAAAGCCCCAGAGCTCTTTGGTGTTTTCCCTTTTACTGTAAACTCATCTCAAACAGTCTATGTCACAGATTAATTCAAATCAGTTGAAAACCTGACTACGTCAACTAAGTTGTTCAAATCCTAAGTTGTTGCTGCCCAACAATACAGCTTTGCTACATTGCAGCTATTTTCTATCTAGATAGTGTGGTACACTATTAGAGATAAAGGTTCTTTAAAGGCATTTTATGGTTCTTTATTGGGTTGTGTCATTCCTCGTGGAACTATTGCACCATTTCATTCTGGGATGGGTTCTTTGCATATTGAAGTTGGTTCTTTGAGCTCTGAAAAACTTCCTAATATGTAGAAAAATAATCTTTAATGAATGGTAGACTACATGCTACACATCTTCTCTCTGACACACTAACACTGAGTACTTTCAGCCAACGAAATATTCATCAGAAGTGTGTCCAGAAACAAGACTGGGTCTCCTTTATACCAACAGCAATACACCTGTATAATGCCTCACTGGTGCTTAGACTACCAAGTCAAAACTTTTCTTTCTTTTTAATTTATAGCTATTCTGGAGTTCAGACCAAAGTGTTTGTGTAAATTTAATTATTTACTTATCTACCTATTTATGCATTTATTTATTCAAAGAGCTTCTGCAAAATGCCAAATTTTACCCTGGGCACAAATAAGGATCTATCTATCTATCTATCTATCTATCTATCTATCTATCTATCTATCTATCTATCTATCTATCTATCTATCTATCTATCTATCTATCTATCTATCTATCTATCTATCTATCTATCTATCTATCTATCTACAGTGCATCCGGAAAGTATTCACAGCGCATCACTTTTTCCACTTTTTGTTATGTTACAGCCTTATTCCTAAATGGATTACATTCATTTTTTCCTCAGAATTCTACACACAACACCCCATAATGACAACGTTAAAAAAGTTTACTTGAAAGTTTTGCAAATTTATTAAAAATAAAAACATTGAGAAAGCACATGTACATAAGTATTCACAGCCTTTGCCATGAAGCTCGAAATTGAGCTCAGGTGCATCCTGTTTCCCCTGATCATCCTTGATATGTTTCTGCAGCGTAATTGGAGTCCACCTGTGGTAAATTCAGTTGACTGGACATGATTTGGAAAGGCACACACCTGTCTATATAAGGTCCCACAGTTGACAGTTCATGTCAGAGCACAAACCAAGTATGAAGTGAAAGGAATTGTCTGTAGACCTCCGAGACAGGATTGTCTAGAGGCACATATCTGGGGAAGGTTACAGAAAAATTTCTGCTGCTTTGAAGGTCCCAATGAGCACAGTGGCCTCCATCATCTGTAAGTGGAAGAAGTTCGAAACCACTAGGACTCTTCCTAGAGCTGGCCGGCCATCTAATCTGAGCGATCGGGGGAGAAGGGCCTAAGATAGGAAGGTGACCAAGAACCCGATGGTCACTCTGTCAGAGCTCCAGAGGTCCTCTGTGGAGAGAGGAGAACCTTCCAGAAGGACAACCATCTCTGCAGCAATCCACCAATCAGGCCTGTATGGTAGAGTGGCCAGACGGAAGCCACTCCTTAGTAAAAGGCACATGGCAGCCCGCCTGGAGTTTGCCTAAAGGCACCTGAAGGACTCTCAGACCATGAGAAAGAAAATTCTCTGGTCTGATGAGACAAAGATTGAACTCTTTGGTGTAAATGCCAGGCGTCACGTTTGGAGGAAACCTGGAATCATCCCTACAGTGAAACATGGTGGTGGAAGCATCATGCTGTAGGGGTGTTTTTCAGCGGCAGGAACTGGGAGACTAGTCAGGATAAAGGGAAAGATGACTGCAGCAATGTACAGAGACATCCTGGATGAAAACCTGCTCCAGAGCGTTCTTGACCTCAGACTGGGGCGACGGTTCATCTTTCAGCAGGACAACGACCCTAAGCACACAGCCAAGATATCAAAGGAGTGGCTTCAGGACAACTCTGTGAATGTCCTTGAGTGGCCCAGCCAGAGCCCAGACTTGAATCCGATTGAACATCTCTGGAGAGATCTTAAAATGGCTGTGCACCGACGCTTTCCATCCAACTTGATGGAGCTTGAGAGGTGCTGCAAAGAGGAATGGGCGAAACTGGCCAAGGATAGGTGTGCTAAGCTTGTGGCATCATATTCAACAAGACTTGAGGCTGTAATTGCTGCCAAAGGTGCATTGACAAAGTATTGAGCAAAGGCTGTGAATACTTATGTACATGTGATTTCTCAGTTTTTTTTATTTTTAATAAATTTGTAAAAACCTCAAGTAAACTTTTTTCACATTGTTATTATGGAGCGTTGTGTGTAGAATTCTGAGGAAAAAAATGAATTTAATCCATTTTGGAATAAGGCTGTAACATAACAAAATGTGGAAAAAGTGATGCGCTGTGAATACTTTCCAGATGCACTCTATCTATCTATCTATCTATCTATCTATCTATCTATCTATCTATCTATCTATCTATCTATCTATCTATCTATCTATCTATCTATCTATCTATCTATCTATCTATCTATCTATCTATCTATCTATCTATCTATCTATCTATCTATCTGTAGAATAGTGATTATGTTTTGTTGTTTATGTACCTTGACAACCACTGTAGTTAAGAAAGTAGGAGGGCGGCATCAAGTAAGGTTTAGATGTGCGTGCAAATATGTTTTTGGTGCACAATAAACTGCTGATAACTTTCAATAATTGTGACCACTCATCATTCAACACTATCCATCTATAATTGCATGGATAAGCAGGGGTGCAGGTCCTAATGATTTACATAGTGAGTGAAGTAAAGTATGAGGTGCATGTTGTTAATAGCAATGTATTAAAAAGGACTTATTGATTGATTAATTGATCACATACACACACCCACACTCACTCATACTAGGCCAGTTTAGGACTCATCAGTTAGTCCAATTTGCATCTCTTTGGAGCTTGGAGATAATCAGAAATCCACACGGATACAAAGAAAACATGTAAATCCATATACACACTCACAGGCCCAGAATGAAACTGAGCTCCTTATTGCTTCAAGGCAACAGCGATAAGCATGGTGCTTCTGTGCCAAACTTTGAATGCACAGTAAATAACAGCAGAAAATGTGATAAACTATAAGAGAACAGCAGAAGTAATCTGATATGCCAAAAAAGATAAAGGGGAGCAGCAGGAGACCAATTCATATAAAATGCAGTCAGTTTAGAAGCAGAGTCTCTTTTATTACAAAGCACCATTCATTCAAGACATCCATGTTCACTATGTGACAGCCTGTTCCTTGCAGTTAAGGCAATGAGGCGAAATAATGTATATGTTTTTGTATGTGTTTTTTTACAATAAAAGATACTCAGATTACCCAGAGCAGACCTGCTCTGTCGCCTCTACACGCTTGTGGAGGTTTGTGTATTTGTCTGAGCTCTGTGTAGGAGTAACTTCCAATGCTTTGCTTTTATGCCCCATAAGGATGTCAACTAGATGATGAAAATTAATATTTGAATGATATTCAAAGCTGCAGTGAGGTGGCGCCCTGCCCAGGGATTTGTTCCTGCTTTGGGCCCTGTGTTGGCTGGGATTGGCTCCAGCAGACCCCTGTGACTGTGTTAGGATATAGCGAGTTGGAAAATGACTGACTGACTGACTGACTGATTTTCAAAGGATGTGTGTGTTTATTTACATACCCTGATGTTACTTCACGTGTTTTATTTCTGAAACAAAAGAGTTTATGCATTTTGGTGCTTGATGATGGACACAACTATTTTACCTGAGGGAATATACAAATCATTCCAGCTATTTAGTACATTTGTGAACTGTTTTAATAAAATACAATTATTATTTGAAACATTACACATTACACATGATCAATGATTGTTGGTGTTATGTAATCATGAGCACCATACATACACACACAAAATCAGAGAATACCTTGGCTGTATTGCACAGAATAAAAAACCTAGAAAGCGCAGGAATTTCGGTAACACAAAGCTAAAGGTCTTTCTGTGCTTTCCCCAGCTTAGAAATATGGCAAAATTAAGGTGCTTTTTAAGCTGAAGTACTTAAAAAAGATTGCTCATTACTTTGTCTCAAGCAGAATTGACTACTGTAATGCTTTATGGTCAGGCTATTCAAATCTTTCACTTGCTGCTCTTAACAAACAGCAGGAAGAATCCTAACTAGGACTAAGAAGTATGAACAACCACATACAGTAACTCCAATGATTAAATCAATTCAATGGCTCCCAATTACGTTTAGAGCTTGCTTTAAAATACTCCTTGTCATATAAAATTACTAGTGCCAGTACTCTAGTAAATTATGCTCTCTTGGGATGCAGACGTTCTCAAAATTCAGAAAATAATCAAAACTAGTTTAGATGGCAGAGTCCTTAGCTATCAGATACCCAAATTCTGGAACAATTGCTTACTAATTTTAGAGAAGCCTCACCAGCATTACAACCAAGAATGTATATTTATTATTTTAGCATAACATTATTATTTTAGTGTTTCTGCTGTGGTTGTTTCGTATTTTTTAATTATTGTAGTAGACTTTTTGATTAACTATTTTTAAGTTTTTCCATGTTCTTCCTTTTTCAGCATCTGCGGTGGCACTTGGCCTGCCTTAGAGAGGATATGTTGTCACATATGATGGGCCTGCTCCAGAAGAAGCTGCCAGTTTGGAGAACAGTTATTTTTCTGGTTCCAACTTTCCACGCTTTTATCTTATGTTATAATATGTTAGGGGCAATCCAAAATGACTCCAAAATAAATGGGGTTTAAGTTCATGTTCAAATGTTGGCAATTCATGACAACATTTATCTCCCTCTTTGTGCCGGCATTGTTGAGATGAAAAGACTTAAAAACCATTTTCTTGAGTCTGGTTGAAGGCACTAAGTTCCTTGGAAATGAGAAATCCTGATCATACCTTTCATGAGAATGGATTCAATCTCCTGAAATTCTTGAAGGCTGTACAGAACAGCAGATTTCATTTGTAAAGTAACCTTCTCAACTGTGTTTTAGGGAAATCATTTATAAACCGGTTGAATAATGATGGCCGTCTAGGAGACCGATTCACTAAAAAGAAACCAATCATAATAGATTGATTCATACAAGAGAGCTGTGACCAATAAGTATGTCTTTTTATAGAAATACACATAGCTGGTGTTAGATTTACCGCTTTCTTTTCCCTCCATATCCTTGCTTTTAGTTTTTTCTGTGTTTTCTTCCATTTTATCTTATATCCATGTTTCCATAATTCAGTCCTCCTGCATGTCACCAAATTTTGCTGTGGTATTAGTTCATATTCTGCAAATGTGTTCTTCAGCTCCCTGTTGTGCTTTTCCTTTTGTAAGATTTGCAGTCTTTGGCCATTTTGTTTTTTTATTTTTCTGTCTTTTTCTTGATTTTATTACATCATCTCATCAAAGATGGCAGTGTTGGACCTTTCCAACAACAAAAGGAGAGACTCAAAAAATGTCTGTTATCGAAAGAAAGCATATTATTTATGGGTTTTTAAAATTTTTTCTTTGGAAGCAAATTGATTGATTATGAATTTGGGTTTTTTGTTTTGGTTTTTAGGAATCCTAATCTCTAGTTATTAAACCCTTCAATTTTTCATGACCTCACTTTTGTACTGCCACAAAATCAAGTTCTGTCATTAAACTAATAACTAATCATGTTGTTTGCACTTTTCACAGATGATCACTACACGCTCCTTTCTTTCCATCACTGCATCATTTCACTTTTTACCTCTTTAATTTAGTGTTGTGCCCTGTAATGGACTGGCTTCTAATTCAAAGATGGTTCTTGACTTGTGTTTGATGCTCTGAGGATCAGTTCTGTCTCCCACAAATCTGAATTGAAATGAATGAAGGGGTATTTTAATTTTTTAAGATGCCAAGTTATGCACAAACTAGATGGCCAATAGGCAGCTAGGAAAGTTGGAATTTGCAGCAGGACAGCTATGGAGTGGCTATAAGTAAACTTTGGAGATCATTCTGAGTGAGCAGACCCCCCTTTATAAAAAGATGGCTTGGTTGATTCCCAAACATAATACAACTTGTTGTTCGAATAGTGCACTCTGGGGTGCCCTTTAAGGAAGAAAAGAAAACTCAGCAGAAACATTCTGCAAGGACACTTCAATTAACCAAATCAGTTTTAGTATCAAATGTTCTTAATCCAGCCAAAAATAACGAGACTCTGAATGAGTCCTTTGCAAAAACGGGCAGTTAATTCTGTCCACACCTAGCGATGCAAGTTAAGCTCCGTACACAAAGCATATCGTATCAACTCTGTAATGCTGCCAAACAAAAATCAGGAAGTTCTTTTTTAAAGAATGGCCTGTATTCCTGATGATAAGCTAGATGGAAGCTAAATAATGTTTTCACAGACGCTTGATACATTTGGTCATAGGCGTTCTTGATTGTTTCACTGGGTGATTTAATTGCAATGGCATATGTTTATGCATATTTCCAGTGTTGCTCATAGGCAGGCAAATTGGGGTTTTTACTGATGATTGGGAGCAGTGATCATTATTTTCAGAAACATAGATATTCAATAAAGTATTGTACTCATACATTACTGAGCGGTATGAAGGGCAGATAGTTCAATGGGAAGTAAGAGGAGGGAGCATCATTTAGGAGATCTTGGAGGTAACTGAATCTCAAGAACACATGATCATGTGTGTAGTATTGAGTGATAAAATAATTCATCATCAACCTATGCACCTTTTGCTCAAGTTTTTATGGTTATCTAAAAGGAGCCTACCCCAGCAACAAAACAGGACTCAAACATGAATTGGATTGATACAGTCATGGGCGTTTCCATGGATGATATTAAGCTGTCTGATCAACCTACAGTAAGATGGAAACACATGAAAATACTAGGACAAGAGATCAATGAGAATTGGGACACTATGAGCTAATTCATGCAATCCATTTAATAGTGGTGTTTCTAAGAAAGAAAGCATTGTGGCTGGTGGCACATTTTATTCTTACTCCAGTTGATTGAGGTCTTTCTGACTGGAGACATAAGTGAAGGACTCTAAGATTTCTGGGCCAACCTCAGATTTTGATCCCATGCAGTACTCCAGCTGAACTCAATGAGTGACAGGCTTACTGCTTGCACACAACAAAGAACATTTCTTTGGACTGTATTTAAAAACCTACTTCAGCATGGAGAGAACATGAAAACTCCATACTGGAGGCCCCATGACAAACATAATTATTATTATTTAAACAGTCACCTTTATCCAAGGCAACTTATAAAGCAAGTTTAATACATACAAGAATAAAGTTGCAAGCATCAAAGCAACAGAGAAAAGAATAATAAAATGAGCACAAGGGGGGTATAATGACTTCATAATTACCTACTACAATAATAAGACAAAAACACACGAAAATCAGTATCCTAAACTGTTTGTCAGTACAACAGCAGCTAACCTATAGGAGAAAGTTTAAGCAGACCCAAAATATTTAATGGAAAGTTGTTTTCTACAATGTAATCTAGGCATTAGGAGTTTTCCACTATGGCACTCTATAATAAAAAAATGAATTGAATGAATCAGTTAGAATGGATCTGTTTGCTTACTCACAATACTTTGCCTCTGAATTAATATTGAGCAGTATTTCTTTCTGTTTAGTGTTTGTCTGTTAATTCTGAGAACTCTGGTTTCGATTCACATATGTACTACCAAATTGATTGAAACTATAAATGTATCCTGTGTGAATGTATATGCTCTGTGAAGGTTGGCTTCTTTAAATCTGCTGCGGCTGGGACACATTCCCTGAAAAGCTGTACAATAAAAAGGAGATTTAATAAATGAATGTATGAATATTCAAATTATTTTGAAATGAACACTTAAAATAATAAAATAATTGAAATATAAATATATTACTATATATATATATATATATATATATATATATATATATATATATATATATATATATATATATATATATATAGTAAACACAGTGATCACAGCACCCCAAGAGGACGTGGCCGTTCCTCCGAAACCCCCTCCTAAACAATGATACAATGCGGAACAAACACAGCTTTTCATCTCCTCTTTGTGGATCAGCTGCTAGCCTGCTACTTGCTGCCATGCCACGTGTTCTGCATGTCGCACATGGTTTCAAACATTTAAAAGATCACACTACAGCTGTCCTAATGTCTCACTACCTTGTCTGTCTTCCCCCAGTCATCCTCTGCTTTTTTCTTTATGCTTTATTATGCTGTACTCAAATAAAGATTCCATTTCTTGAAAACCCTGAATGAACCTGTGCAACTTTGTGACCCAAGTGTGACAAGTGGTACCAGAAGTGGTTGCACAGATGGATCCTCAAGATGATGTGTTTCTTGGGGCTCATCACATTCCGCTTCCTCCGGACCCAGAGGATCTGCCACCTGTACCTGCTGTTCCACCGAAGGACCTGCAGGCGATATGTATATATATATATGTATATATATGTATATATATATATATATATATATATATATATATATATATATATATATATATATATATATATATATATATATATATATATATATATATATATATATATATATAGTCACACAAGCATACCTTCCTGACTCATTCTTACCAAGCAATGCCACCCCAGGAAAAGAGGGGGCTCTGTCGCTAATGGTACCTTCTCTTTTTGTTCCTACAACTCAGAGAAGATGCAACTGAGTCTACCCCTTCTGGTCGGAAGACTGCATATTTGTGGCATCTCATTTTGGACAAGCACTCAATATAGACAGAGCTCTACTCGAGGTCTAATACAGAATTGAGAAGGCATTTGGCCCTTTACTTTGCTGGTATGTGCCATCGTACATTGTTTTTGTTGGACTTTAATTTGTTAAGTAAAAGAGGTGACCTGTCTGGTGCCCAAAAAATGTATTTTGGATTTCATGTCATACCTCGCACAACCATAATATACAGTTTTTACAGTATATTGTATATATATTTGACTTGAAAGCTTGCTTCAAAAGATTTCCACACATTGACTTGATTCTGTTAAAACAAGGATTGTAGACTATAAACAACCAGATTTAATCTCTAAATATATCTCGTTTTGTGTTGTTCAATTACAATTTATACAGAAAATTGAAATAAGATTCTAAACATATCCACATTTCTCTACCTCTCTAATGAATGAATTCCTACCTTCTATTGAACTGAAAACTAATTTTAAAGCCTACTTTTTCCATTACAGGACATTAACTATGGGTTCAAGGCCAAATACATCCAAATATAGGATGCTAATCCATTAAAATGCTATCATAAATTTGAAATATTTTAGTAAGTGACTTTAGGATGACTGTACGTCAGTCTGACAGCATAAACATTCAGCCATCTACACTAAATGTTTTTGTCGTGCCATTTGTTGATGCAGCTGAGAAAACAAAGATCTATGGGAAATTCATTTCCTGCTTACATCTCTCTTTTGCAAACTCATTCAGTTAAACAGAGCTCTATAAATAAGCTTAACAAAATACTCTAAAATGTGGCAAACAGCAAAGCATATGGACTTCCTACCTATAGAAAAGTTTAATTCTAAACTATTACTCCTCTTCATATCGATAACGGCCATAAAACAGGACTGTCCGTCATTTGTTGAATGAAGTATAGGAAGAGTTAAATGAACTGATTTTAGTGCCAGCCATATAAATGGTATATCAATATACTTCATTGAAATGCCAATTGCTGATTGAGACAGATTAGGTGATCAGTATGGAATGTCAGCAGTTTTCAGGTGATGCTCCCCTGAGGGCTTTGAATTTCCAACAAGCTAAGAGAACTGTAAGCAAAGATTATTTGAAAACATACCATTTATCCAAAACATGCTTACAATCTTCTTAGTAGTTTTCAGTGAGCATATTCTGCTACTTTTCTTATATGTTTTTTATTTGTGGTACATTCATTTTCTACAGAAAAATGTTTTTTAAATGATGATATTATTCAATGCACCTTCTCATTCTAGCTTCTCCAACAGCATTCATTTTTGATTCAAATCTCTCTTTGCCCATATGCACCTCTACTACTAAATATGGCCTTTATTTAGTCTACTGATCTGATTTAGGTCTCAGTAAATGCTCTATCATATATTTAAAATTTATTGTTCATTTTACTGCCATTATTTTGACTTTGTTGCTGATGTGAAGTGCAGTTAACTCTCTAAAGTGTGTACCTTGGATTTTCCACTACCTTTCCCTCTGAGATCTTATTTAAATAAAAACTTAATATGAATTTTATCCTCAGGTTGTCTCTGAAGAAATTCACAGACACAATTTATAATCTTTCAAGAAGTTTCATCGATATGACTTGCAGGCACAAATATATAATCTTTTTAAAAAGTTTCACTTATTTTTATTTAAAATAAAGGATTTTATGAGTCTCCTGGTAGTTTTCCCCCATGTGACCAAAGAAACCTCTCAGTATCCTTTGGGATTCCACTGGGTGTTTTAAAAGGAACAACTGTATATGGGGGATCTTGGGCTCAAGGATTTTAAAAGCCACTGATCTGGAGAATCTTTAAGGCTAACAGAGTTCAAAACTGGAGCCCTTCAAGTAAAAGACATAGGCAATACCTCTCACCCTGGCATTAATGGTACTGTGGTCATGGCTTCATCGGGACAGGTTGAATGAGGTGGCCTGATAGATGGATGACCAGTTTGGGCAGAACCTTCACTCATCTTCTAGTTTGGTTGTCCTGAGAAAAGACAAAGCCATGGTTTGTGGTGTTAGTAGTTCGATTACTCTCTTGTGTTTTTAAAGCCCTCCATCCTGGTACATTGCTCAGAAGTCTATGAAAACCGGAGACAGAGTAAAAACTAAAAACTTTATTAAGCTTTTTGGAATCAAGTTTTAATATGCATATTTGGAAATTGCAAAATATAAGCTAGCTCATGTTGAATCCAAAATGTGACATTGTTATAAATAAGCTGATGATATTTTTCTAATTCAAAAAATGTTTGGTTGGGCTAAGATCTGCAGAAAGAAAAGACCACAGCATTCACTGGAGTTTATTTTAATGTTCAAAATAATGAACAATACTAAGACTTCCCTAGCCTTAAGGAATGAGGCATAGTGGGCCAATGAGGTGGACGCAGAAATAGGCACACTATTATCAGGAAGATGTATCCCATTGCATTCAAACATTGCTCTACTCATGGCAAGGGACCAAATCTTTACAAACAAACCTTTACACAGCCATCACTATCTTGCACTCTTGATACCTGGCAGAATAAATCTTGGACTCATTTACTTTTTGCTATATCCTATTTCAATCAACAGTATAAATCAGCAGGAATCCAAATTCATCAGATCAGTCAATGTTTTTCCAGTTCCTCTTGTGTTGAGTATTTTGGTTATTTAGCTAAATGTCAATGACCAGTTGGGTCATTCGCTGCCAGTCAATAATCAGTCCATAAGAAAGTATAGTGAATTACATGTCCTGATTTTCCTCCTTCATCACCACTGTTGTTTCCGTTTATTATTTGACTGGTGATTGCAGTTAATTTATTACTCTGCATGAGATGTGTCAGGATCTGCTGGCAGCTTTCATTGGTGGTTTATTTCTGAGCATAGGACTTCTTTTAGGTGACAGATCATTTAGGACACACCCAAGGCAGTCTTGTTAGTAAGAAAATGAAAGGAGTTTTTGCTCCTGATATCTTCTGGTTTATGCTCAGGACAAGCATCTGTTAAAAGGGTGCACAAAATGTCACTTGCATCTTTACTCTTATTCATTTCACTCAGAAAAATCCACACACATGATGTACTGGTGTTGTCTACTTTCTTTAAATAACTTTATCTGATGCTGTCACTAATTAATCAGTCACTTAATGTAGAAAATAAAATGTGTATTGGCATTCAGCCCGACTGCACTGTTGATTATTGGATATATTAAATAAGATACAATGCTTGGTTCACAATACAATAATGATTGACAGTGACATTGATATTATCCAATGTGCAAGTAGACATTAATTTTGTGTACAGCTGAATGGTAAAGAAAAACAAACCTTTTGAAGAGAAAGTATGGTTTATAAACTAATGGCACAAGGCTTAGAATGTTTTCATCAGTTTGTGTCATTCTATGGTATTTTATCTCTGTTTGTTTCCAGAATGTCATCATTTTTGAGGCTGTAAATCATGTGGAGACTTCTGTACCTGCTACTAAGGCAGATCTTCCTCATTCTTTGAAAACACAATTAGTTTAAAAAGAACGCGTTAGTCTCACATGTGCTCTAATGATCACAATACAAGCTCCTTCCCGGTATGTAGTACCACCCTGGGCCGAGAGGGGTGCACTGCTGTTAACAGCCTTTTTATGTTCTTCCCCACAGCATTGATAAAACGCCCAGTGAGAACAACTGACCTTATGGTCCCAGGGCTTCAAAAGAATGGACGCCCGAATGGAGGCGCCTTTGACCAAGGAGACAATTCAGAGCAAGAACATCCTTACGAGAATGTACGTCCCTGGCAAAAGCCTGGTGATCAAGGCCACTTTGCTATGTGGCAGCAGCATCGTTGTTATTTTCATGCCATTGTGTGTCATTTTTTTTTAAAAGAATAGTCACTAAACGAGGTGGGCCATGTTGGCACCACAAACTGCTTTTGGCTTATTGACCTTTCTTCCCTTGACCACCACACATATCATAGTCACACAAGCTTTGATTCTTATTTTATTAGGGGAATTTTTCAAATTACTTTCTTCATGTTTTTCACTGATTATCTGAATAAAAATATTGGATCCTTCTTTTGGTTCCTGTTTTAACTTTGTCGTGCTTGAAAATTGCTATTTATAGTCTCTAATTTAACCCACATTGCTGGTCTAAGGAAGATATGGTGCACATAGAGGCTGTGGTGGACGGCCGGGGATCCTGCCCGGACGGGACACCCTTTATAAGAGAAAACTGGGGGAATGGGCATACTACCAGGAGTACCTCCCCTAGGACACGAGAGGGCAGCCCCCTGGGTTTACATCAGGGCCACGGATTTGGAGCTCAGATGCTCAACCCGCTGGGGGTCCGTGGCCATCACCAGGGGGCACCTGAACATCTCCAGAGTCTGGGCATAGAGCACTTCCGCCACACCCAGAAGTGCTGCCAGAAGAGAAGTGGGGTTCCTATGCAGCACTTCCGCCACACCCGGAAGTGCTGCCTCAGGTTAATCATGAGACACCTGGAGCACTTCCAGGTGTACTATAAAGGAGGCTGCCTCACTCCATTCAGAGGTCAGAGTCGGGTGGAGGAGGACAAGGTTGCGAGTGAGGAGTGGAGGTGGCAGAAGAAAGGACCGAGGTGAGTTGAGTATATTGGAGGACAGTGTTGCGGGCAGGTCCATCACCGGCTGATGGACTGTGCTTGCTTGCGGCTCTGCGCAAGCTGAAGGAGTGCCTTCAGCCCGCAGAGTCGCTTTTTCAGGTGATATGCACTCTCTGTAATGGATTAAAGGAGCTGGAGGAGAAGACGCTGAGACAGTGGGTGGAACGGTGCGATGCTGGAATCTTAGGCTGGAGCGGGCCACGGATCAGGGCCACGGATTTGGAGCTCAGAAGCTCAACCCGCTGGGGGTCCGTGGCCATCACCAGGGGGCACCTGGACATCTCCAGAGTCTGGGCATAGAGCACTTCCGCCACACCCAGAAGTGCTGCCAGAAGAGAAGTGGGGTTCTTATGCAGCACTTCCGCCACACCCGGAAGTGCTGCCTCAGGTTAATCATGAGACACCTGGAGCACTTCCGGGTACACTATAAAGGAGGCCGCCTCACTCCATTCAGAGGCCAGAGTTGGGTGGAGGAGGATGAGGTTGCGAGTGAAGAGTGGAGGTGGCAGAAGAAAGGACTGAGTTGAGTTGAGTTGAGTATATTGGAGCACGGTGTTGTGTGCAGGACATTGAAACAAATAAACTTGTGTGTTCTGGACATTCTGGGTCTGTGTGTCTGTCTGTAGCCGGGCTGATCTTCTATAAGGCATACTAGTGAACTGTGTGACATGGAACACACAGCAAGGCATGGAAATGCACTGGTAGAAACATCTGATGCCTTGTAGCGGTGCTGCTTAACTTGAAAGTGTATCAGAGATGGGCACAAGCATAACAGTCTGGGTAGAAGCATACAGTTGGCAAGGATACCTGGAACTCGGAATAAAGAAAAGAGTTAGGCTAGAGAGGAAACATTACATGCAACAACACGTCTGCCCACTAGACAATACACAATTTCAAAAGGGAACTTTTAAGAAGAACTAAAAATTCAGGGGTGCAGGAAATAAATCACTGGAAGGTTCCAGGCTAGATATTTTGGAGCAAATAGAAGGTTGGAAGGTGAGTGAAGGGCTTGAATAGACAAGTGGTGTTTAAAATACCAACATTGTCATAGGTCCATTGAGTGTGGAAGCAGTTAAAAGGCTGTGGAAATGCTTCACTGGTGGGAGGAAGAAAGACCATGTCTTGTACCATAAATAAAAACATGTCTGTAGGATGTTAAAGTTTCTTAAGTGATGTTTAAAATGTTTCAAAGAAAGTAGACTTTTAGAAGAAAGAATAGATTTCAGATTCAATTAGGTGAATCACAGCAATACCACTGGCACAAAGATAGAGGCATATATGAATTCCAAAACCTTTACCAAAACTATAGTATAAGAAGGGAGGATAAATGAGATAGGCTGTGACAAGATGATTATGTGTGAGTTCATGATAAGGGATAAAGGGATAAAGACAAAATGAAATTAGGACAGGAATGTTATTTTCACATGCTGACTGGGGCCCACAGATGTCATGTGTTTTATATACTGTAAGCCAGGTAATAATCTACTGTTTATACTCGCATATAAGTCGGGTCTTGAAACCCGAAAAAATCAATCATAAAATCAGACGCCCGTTCAAAAATATGACACTTAGATTTTTTTTAACATCTTCTTGCTTTTTTCAATCTCGCACCAGATTCTCAGACTTATCAAATTTTGTTCAATGACTTTTAATTTAAAACCAGCTTCATATTTTCTTCTGATCAAACGCTCCATCGTAGGTAAGGGATACTCTTACGATAAAGGTGTATGAGGGTGTGAGATACACGAAACAGTGCAAATGTCACTTTGGAATAATTCAGGTATTACTGTGTGGTCACATAGGCACAATAGACAGAAAAAAAAGGCAGTGTGCTCTGCGGTTGCTCTCTCAGGTGGGCGTTAGCATATCATAATCTCTTGGACCAATAGCGTGAGTTTTCCACATTCGACTTATACGGGCAACATTATAAAATACCGGAAAATATGCGGTAAAATCAAGCCCTGACTTATCCGCGGAAGAACTTAAACGCGAGTATATATGGTAATTGTAGAAGATGCTGTGAAGAAGTGCGAGAATATACAAGACGCTGTAAAGGACAGAGGCACTATCAGCATGGCACATGACAGAGTAAAGACCCTCATAAAACTTGTCAGTGGGGTTCTCTACCACAATACCATGCTGTATTCTCCTGTGGGAAGACAGGGGCCACAAGTTGATGATAAACCATGTAACGTGCAGTATCCTATAAGATACATTTCCAGGGGTACCAAAGAGGTTTAGTACTGCACTTTAAAAAATAGGTAATGTTACATCAGGATGATAGTGAGTGGGTGAATTAATGAGTACCTTGGCAGTTGAATCCCAAAATTTAAGAAATGTTTTGGTGGTTAGGGATGTAGGTAGAAAGAGAGAGCGAAAGTTAAAGGCCATGGAGGCATGGGAAAAGTTCAGAAAACGTTCAGGCCATTAGCAGTGCTGAGTAAGAATGGATATGACTGTACTCTAGCCTGTGGAAAAAGTACACAAAAAGAAGTAGAATCAAGACTTTACAGATGTAAAGGATGCAGAGTGTGACGGCCAGCCAAAGTCATTACCTGGCTTGGACAGCAGCTGAATGGAAGGACCAGGGGAGAGAGCAACGACAGGGTACTACCTTCCCCGGGACACTACAGGGCAGCCCTCCTGGGCGGCTGTGGCACCACGGATTCTCACAGGGCACGCTGGGAGTTGGAGTGTGACACAGCCCTGTTGGATTCTGTGGGGGGGCCTCCAGGGGGAGCTTCAGAGTCCTACATGGAGCTTTCATCATGCCTGGGGGTGATTCCAGGTCTGATTAATGAGCCACCTGAAACTCTCCTAGGGTTTGCTTAAAAGGAGCTGCCTCACTCCATTTGTAAAGCCAGAGTTGGGACGAAGCTTGCCAAGAGGAAGAATGCATGACAAAGAGAGAAGAAGAAGAAGGAAGCAGAAAGACTGGGTATTTGGTGTTTATGTACTGTGCTTCTGTGGGGAGCAAGGGGGATGCGCTTCTTGTTTGTAAATAAATGTGTGCTGTGCCGAACTCGTGTCTCTGCCTGTCTGTGTCGGGATTGGGGCAGAGACTTAAAGATAAGAAACTTTAATCAAGTATTCTAGTAACCTAACAATGAAAATAATTTTGGGCCTGTCACTGATCTTAGTAGGGGATTGTAGCCACTTCAAGCTGAGAGTGACTTAAGTTTAGAATTGATAGAAGAACTGATGTAAGGGCTTACTGGTGGGAGGAAGACATGTTAGGGTAAAAAAAGAATGAGACAGACACATGAAAGTTAAGAAAATTGAAAAGTGGATGCTTGGTGGTACTTTGGAGGTTGGAAGGGGGTTGAGGTTCTGCACAGCAATAACTAAGCTCAAAGGTAAGTAAGGGTTTTGTTGAGTTTTTCAATTTACATTGTAGTTTATTGTCTTGCAATTTATCACTCATCTGCATGTTTTATTTATTTAAAAATGAACATACTCTTTATTATTTCCAGAGAAACTAAAAAAAAAGATAATTGGATTGAGAGTACTAAATAAACATGCTCTGTTTAGTCTGTGAAATACAAAAAATTAAGAAATAAAATGAAATTGTATAACATTTCATACACAGGCCACCACTGGTGATTTTTGGCTTGTGCAACAAAAGAGATTTGATTAGAATCAGGAAACTGAATAATTGATTTAGGACTTCAGAGAAGCATTAATTGAATCTTTATGATTTTCACGATGAGACTTTTACACTGTGATACCTCGAGTAAACCGCCAACAGAGTAGGCAAGCCAAAATGGTAGAAAAGGGGAGGAGGCAATAGAGAAAAAGGGTTAAAAAAGGAGGAGAAGAAAATTGAACAAGTCCAGTGTAAGTGATGGATTGGAGATGGCTCTTATTTTACAGTATACCTGTTTCTGTCATGTTTGGTTTTATGTCCTTGAGACCATGTATTGTATAAAGTGGACTCATAAAATAGACATATAGATGGATAATACAATAAATGTAAGACAATCTCATTGTGACTGCAAATAGAAAGTAAATAAAAGATAGGATGGAAGAAAAAACTTCTAATTATTAAAAACAGTCATGAAGCTAGCTGGCTTTTATAAAATATAAAAATTAGGCTACAGTAAATAAGAGAGAAGCAATAGCACTACAATGAGATTAGGATATTGTTGGAGTTAAATATAATATCAGGTGCCATATGAATTTTAGGACAGATAGACACAGTAGGAAAAATGTGAATTAGTGTAAGTCGCCCTAAGGTGGGGTGTTCCTAAATAATGAACTGATTTATTTCATGATGTAGAAGTACATAATAACCAAGAAGAGTTGCATTAAATATTTGAAATATTTAAATGTGCATTTCAATTTAAATGTTTAAAGTCTAAATATTCTCAAGTGTAACAGAAATTTGTCATTCTTATTCTCTGATAGAGTTTATAGGTGGCTAGATTCCTAAGAGTCAAAAATCAAAAATAACATCATGTTTATAATCACTAACCTTGACATAGTCTAAAACGACTATTATAACCTGGGATTGGCTCTTTGAACGTATCAAATATCATACATATTATCAACAATCTCAAAATAACATAAAATGACACCACATGCTTATATGACTTTTCTCATTTTTTTAAATTTTTGTGAAAAGGAGTAACTTTGACCCCCTTTTATCCCATTAGGGGGCCTTGCATAACTAGACATCAAGATGAGTTGAATGGCATATCATATATGAGGGTTTTGTCATATCAGTAAGTCAGGAGGTGCAGGGCAAAAAAAACTTGAAGTGATTTCAAAGTGTTCATAAGTGATTCTTATGAAGACAAAAGAGCAGGCATATAACTATTTCTCAAACATAACACAGCCTGAAAGATCTACACAGAAGAAGTCAGGATGTCTAAATAACTGCTGGTTCAGTTACTAAGAAAGACATCCAGTTTTAGTGAAATAAATTAGATGCAGGCCACCAATATTTGATATTTTGATTGATACTGTATATGGGTGATTTTAACTCCCTAACATTATTTTAAAATCCTTGCTAGAAGGGCAGAAGATGAAAATGAAATGGTTTCATTGGTACTGAGCACATGTGAAGCCCAACACAGAGCAGCACCAACATAGATGTTGCATTTTCTTACAATAAAGGCAGTGTAACAGAAACAGATGGGGTTACATTTTTGAGCAGCAGCAATCAGGACACAGCTACATTTGAAACACTCTTTAGACAATCATAGTTGCACAACAAAACAAAGACTTAATGTGTGAAAATCAGACTTCTTGGGAATCAGGAAACACCTGTAAACTACAGAATTGGGAATCAAAACATTTTTAGTATACATAATAGATGTTGTCAGTTCAGGGACATTATGATTCATTCACAAAATAAATATTTTCCAGAAACAAAAGCAATTATCTAAACGGTTGAATAAAGACATTATTAAAAACTTCATACTAAAAAGCACAAAAGCATTTATACTCAGAGGAATACTGAAATTACAACTAGATAATTAAAGCCTTCTAGAGATTTAAACAGGAATAAAAGCTAAAAAACTTGCAAAGGAAGTTTTGAATGCACCTCCTAAACCACCCAAGTTTTCCAGTTTTATTTCCATAAAGAACACTAACAGGTACTTTAAAAAGCTCTTGAGATTCACAAATAAGAATTGTCAAACATCAGCAGAAAACAGCAAATGAATTAAATACATATTTTAGAAAGGTTTTTACAAGAGAAGAAATAAATAATAATACTTCTGGCACAATTAAAATTAAGTTGTTTATAGTCTTTAAAATAAAAAACTCAGACAAGATTCTGTGCTTTAAGGAATAACAAAACTGCTGGGACTAACTGTATAGTATTCTACCCTCTCTTGATAAAAAAATATACATTATCACAAACATGCGCATGGTAGTCAGTTAAATGGACCAAAAAAAGGTAATTCCATGCCAGGCCAGGGGGTGGCAGGGTGCATTAAACCATCCTCTTTTACCTATGCAGACCAGACATGGGAAATTCTGCCTGATTCAGGCCAGATGACGCCACTTCCGTTTCCAGGCCCGATGATGTCTCTTCTGGTTCAGGCCCACAATGAATCTGTGCAGAATGATCAATTTTGTTGCTGTTGTACCAGATTGTGATGGTGAAGGGGGAAGTCTGGAAGAAGCCATTGATTTACCAATCAGTCTACATTATTACCATCATTCAGAGTCACAAGCTCACACCATGACCAAAAGAATGAGATTGCAAGTACAAGTGTCAGGAATGACATTTCTGCTCAAAGTTTATGTGCTCAGTAAAGGGTTCAGCAACAATGGTGAGACTTTGGAGTATAACTGGCTCAAGAGGAGGCAGAGGAAATAGTTTAGTTAAATAGCTAAGATGCCCCCTGGGGGTCTGCCTATGAGCTGTACTGGACACTTCACACTTGGAGAAGACTCAGAGTGCTGCTGTGTTGTTTATTTCTCTCAATGAGACTGTAATTTGCCAAGGTAAGTTGGAACATATTATTAAGGGTAGGGAAACCAGCTCTGTCCAGCTTGGCATGTTGCTACAGTACCTGTCAAAATTGAGCAGAAATAAAAGTGAAATGATGGAGGTAGTTAACCATGTTGAACTTCTTAGTTCTACAGCCACAGCCTCTAATTCTCTAAGTGATTAAGATCATAAGAAGCTGAAAAATGATAGCCCCTTACAGACTTAAGGGTGGACATTATTGATAAGTGTGCAGCAACCCAGAAGAAATATTTCCTATTAATATCCATCCATCCATCCATTTTCCAACCCGCTGAATCCGAACACAGGGTCACGGGGGTCTGCTGGAGCCAATCCCAGCCAACACAGGGCACAAGGCAGGAAACAATCCTGGGCAGGGTGCCAACCCACCGCAGGACACACACAAACACACCAAGCACACACTAGGGCCAATTTAGAATCGCCAATCCACCTAACCTGCATGTCTTTGGACTGTGGGAGGAAACCGGAGCGCCCGGAGGAAACCCACGCAGACACGGGGAGAACATGCAAACTCCATGCAGGGAGGACCCGGGAAGCGAACCCAGGTCCCCAGATCTCCCAACTGCGAGGCAGCAGCGCTACCCACTGTGCCACCGTGCCGCCCTCCTATTAATATTTCCTATTATATGCGTATTACTTTCTTGGAAATTTCCATTTTATTTCCACATAAAAGTGTGTAATGTAAAGTTAATTAAGGCAATGTAATGTTCATAAAACAAGCACCTTTGCCATATTGGGAAGCAACCAGATTTGAATGGAATGACCAGGAGAGAAATCGTTTAAAAAGGCAAAGGATTGTAATCAAAAAATCATGAAAAACAATTTGTACCTAAGAACCATAATCAAAAAACAAAAGCAATAGGTCAGCAGCTGTGAATTGAAATAAGAAAGTAATGAAAATAATTATAATAATAAAGTTGTTTTTTATTGGAATCTATTAAACTCAAAATAATTGTCACATCAATCTTTGAACCATCGCACAATTGTTGTGATACGTGTAACTTCCAGATTTATTCTTAGTGTCAATTGCTACTACCAATCTGTTATCACAAGACAAAATAGCAGAGACCAGAAGTCATTGCCTCTTCCAGCTTTTGCCATCGGGCAAGAGATACAGAGCAATGAAAACCAGGACAAACCGCCTTAAAAACAGCTTTTATCCAAAAGCAATCATGGCCCGTATCATTCTCCCAATGTGCAATATAGACCTTAAGTCAACAAGTGCAATTTCTATATTTTGTAAAGTACTTTTATTACTATTCGGTTTGTTATTATTTTCTCTCTTCTTGTCTTTTTAACTCTTATTCCTCACATTGAGTCGACTGGACCTTCAATTTCGTTGTTCCTTTGTAAAAGTGACAATGACAATAAAGATCTATCTATCTATCTATCTATCTATCTATCTATCTATCTATCTATCTATCTATCTATCTATCTATCTATCTATCTATCTATCTATCTATCTATCTATCTATCTATCTATCTATCTATCTATCTATCTATCTATCTATCTATCTAAGTTAACTAAACAAAATGACGAATCAGCTGAAATATAATAACCCAATTAACACAGAAAAAGCATGAGACAAGTCAAGAATCATGACAGTCTATTTCCCTGCAGGAAGTATCAGAAACAAATTTACTGCCACCCCACCATTACTAATTGGTGTTAATGTGTACCGTGCATTCACTTTTTTATTCATTGCTGCCTTTTTTGATTTAAGTAAAACATCCGGTATTGACTTACTGGAGTCCTTCATGTATACTTCAAATTGCAGCAGAACATAAGATTCTTCTGTGCTAATGATGTCTCCCATTAGCATTGTTTAAAGTTCACCAAGACTGCTTTTGGACAGCTCTTCCTCTTCTATGAGTAGCACTGCTTATGAGGTTTACATTTTTCAGGTAGCATCATATTATTTCACAGCCTTTCTCAAAAAATTGTACCCTGAGGGAATTTTCTTTTTGAGGGCACCTTTTGAAATACAGATATGACCACCTCACAAGAAGCCCTTGTTACTTCCACACCATCTTTTATGTGGTTGATGGTTTGCTGAGGATTTTAAAGTGGCCGAAGCCAAAACATCACTCTGTCTATAAAAACAAAGAATATTTGCCAAATTAGGAATGTGAAATGTGGATAATAGTACACTGTGGTGATTATTTCTTTTAACCCAAATTCTCACTTCCCTCATTCTTCTTTTTTAACCACTTTAACTATTGTATGATACAACAATGTTGAAGGAGGGGCTATTTCAATAGAAATCAGTAAACTAGAAATGGACTGATGTATGGATTGAACTTAAAACTCAGAATAGGCATCCACTCCCTAGAGTTCAGAAATAAAGAATGGAAATTTAGAGTATCAATGTATGGGTATATATTAAATTACCTTTTTAGTTAAAATGATTGGAAAATACTACCACCATGTGGTGAAGAATTGATATAGCCAACACAGTTTTGTTGATACACTAATATTTTACAAGTAAATTCAAAAGTAAACTCACAGGTAAATTAATGGAAGAAATTATTAAAGACAATATTAAAAACACATAGCAAGAACAGACGTTTTACTGAACAGTCAACATGGGTTCACAAGAGGGAGGTCATGTTTATACAAACATGCTGGAGTTCTGAGAGGAAGCAACAAAACAGTATAATAAAAGTGGAGCGTATGATATTAAGCACCTTGAATTTCAGAAAGCAATTGATAAGGTGCTACATGAGAGGCTGGGCATCAAATTAAAAGAGGTGCGAGTTCATGGTGTGGTGCGCAGATGGGTTAAATAGTGGGTCAGACACAGGAAACTGAGGGTGATGGTGTGAGGAACCTTATCACAATTGGTTGATGTTACGAGTGGTGTTCCACAGGAGTTAACACTATTTTATACATATACATATAATTTTTAACAATTTTTTATATATATAAATGATTTGGGTAGGAAAATAAGTAACAATCTGGTTAAGTTTACAGATGATACTAAGATAGCTGGATTGGCAGCAGAGGTGGGTAGCGTAGCCAAAAATTGTACTCAAGTAAGAGAAGCATTATCCATCCATCCATCCATCCATCCATCCATTTTCCAACCCGCTGAATCCGAACACAGGGTCACGGGGGTTTGCTGGAGCCAATCCCAGCCAACACAGGGCACAAGGCAGGAACCAATCCCGGGCAGGGTGCCAACCCATCGCAGGACACACACAAACACACCCACACACCAAGCATACACTAGGGCCAATTTAGAATCGCCAATCCACCTAACCTGCATGTCTTTGGATTGCGGCAGGAAACCGGAGCACCCGGAGGAAACCCACGCAGACACAGGGAGAACATGCAAACTCCACGCAGGGAGGACCCAGGAAGCGAACCCAGGTCCCCAGATCTCCCAACTGCGAGGCAGTAGCGCTACCCACTGCGCCACTGTGCCGCCCATATCAGCTCATCTCGGTCATAACTATCGATGGTGTGGGTTCAGCAGACTCCCATGTGGGAAGAGGGAGTCTGTAGGGGACCGGCATCGTCACACACTTCCCCTCCAAATAACAAAGCTGATAGAAAGTAACATTAGAACAAGACAGCTTGTGCATGTACAAGAAGTCTCATTTTACCATGACTGTCTGTGTCTGTGAATGTTTGGTTAAAACGTGCTTGTTCTTCACTCAGTGAAGTGATGGTTAAGCTTCAGCAGGAGTTGGCTCTCAAGGTTCTTGCAGTGAAGCTGTGACCACTTAGCAGTGAACAGGAGCCCCGCATGACTAAAAAGTCTCTCACAGGCTGCAGACGCTGGAAGTTTGTATGTGGTCATGTGACTGCCTGGCTACGTCTGATTGGTAAAACAGAGTCATGTAATTATTGTTGCTAAGACTTATTGGTGAAACAGTCATGCAGTAGATCCACTGACGACTTCTCTCTGGCAAAAATATAGCGTATCTAATGTGTAAATGGAAAAACGTAACGAGTCGAGTGTTGCCCAATGTAGCGGAGTAAGAGTAGCATTTCTTCTTCACAAATGTACTCAAGTAAAAGTAAAAAGTATGGTGCAGTAAAACTACTCTTAGAAGTACAATTTTTTTAAAAAGTTACTCAAGTAAATGTAACGGTTTAAATGTAACTCATTACTACCCACCTCTGATTGGCAGACAATCTGGAATCTCTTGAATCATTACAGATGGACATGGACAGCATACAGGCTAGGTAAGTAAATATAAAGTATTACATGGAAGAAGTAAAAAAGCTAGGTTTGAATACACAATGGGAGGTCTGAAAATCGAAAGTACACTTTATGAGAAGGATTTAGGTGTCATAGTGGACTCTATGTTATCAACTTTCAGACAGTTTTCAGATGCCATTAAGAAAGCTAACAGAATGTTAGGTTATATAGCACGATGTGTGGAGTACAAGTCCAAAGAGGTTATGCTCAAGGTTTATAATGCACTGGTGAGGCCTCATTTGTAATACAGTTTTGGAGTTTTGCAGTATTGGTCTCCAGGTTACAAAAAAGGACATAGCAGGACTAGAAAAGGTCCAGAGAAGAGTGACTAGGCTGATTCCAGGGCTACAGGGGTTGAATTATGAGGAAACATTAATAGAGCTGAGTCTATACAGTTTAAGCAAAAGGAGATTAAGAGGTGACATGACTGAAGTGTTTAATATTATGCAGGGAATTAGTACAGTGGATCAAGATTGTTATTTTAAAATTAGTTCAAGAACACAGGGACACAGTTGGAAACTCGTTAAGAGTAAACTTCGCCCAAACATTAGGAATTTTTTCTTTACACAGAGATTCATAGAAACATGGAATAAGCTACTAAGTAGTGTGGTAGACAGTAGGACTTTAGGTATTTTCAAAACTTATTTTAGAATTAAGTAGAAAAGAACAGTGAGCTTTGTTGGGCTGAATGGCCTCTTCTTGTCTAGATTGTTCTAATGTTCTAATGAAATGACTGCATTCTGATAGCTCATATTAGTTAACAGAGTGCTTGATAGTGTACATTTGGCATTAGTGTAAGACCTTATTTTAATATATAAACTGCTGAAAAAAAGTAAAGGAACACTTTGAAAACACATCAGATCTCAATGGGGAAAAAAAATCATTCTGGATATCTATACTGATATAGACTGGGTAATGTGTTAGAAACTAAAGGATCCCACGTAATTTGATGGAAATTAAAATTATCAACCTACAGAGGGCTGAATTCAAAGACACCCTGAAAATCAAAATGAAAAAATGTTGCAGCAGGCTACTCCATTTTGTAGAAATTTCATTGCAGCAACTCCAAATCATACTCAGTAGTTTGTATGGCCCCCACGTGCTTGTATGCATGCCTGACAACATCGTGGCATGCTCCTAATGAGATGATGAATGGTGTCCTAGGGGATATTCTCCCAGATCTGGACCAAGGCATCACTGAGCTTCTGAACAGTCTGAGGTGCAACCAGGTGGCGTTGAATGGACTGAAACAATGTCCCAGAGGTGTTCTATTGGATTTAGGTCAGGCGGGTGTGGGGGCCAGTCAGTGGTATCAATTCCTCTATCCTCCATGAACTGCCTGCATACTCTCGCCACATGAGGCTAGGCATTGTTGTGCACCAGGAGGAACCCAGGACCCACTGCACCAGCATAGGGTCTGATAATGGGTCCGAGGATTTCATCCCAATACCTAATGGCAGTCAAGGTGCCATTGTCTTAGCCTGTAGAGGTCTGTGCGTCCCTCCAAGCATATGCCTCCCCAGACCATCATTGACCCACCACCAAACCGGTCATGTTGAACGATATTGCAGGCAGCATGTTCTCCATAGCTTTTCCAGACCCTTTCATGTCTGTCACATTTGCTCAGGGTGAACCTGCTCTCATGGGTGAAAAGCACAGGTCACCAGTGGTGGACCTGCCAATTCTGGTATTCTATGGCAAATGCCAATCGAGCTCCACGGTGCTGGGCAATGAAGGGACCACTAGAGGATGTCGGGCCCTCAGGCCACACTTATGAAGTCTGTTTCTGATTGTTTGGTCAGAGACATTCACACCAGTGGCCTGCTGTTGGTCATTTTGTAGGGCTCTGGCAGTGCTCATCCTTCCCCAAAGGAGCAGATACTGGTCCTGTTGATGTGTTAAGGACCTTCTATGGCCTTGTCCAGCTCTCCTAGAGTAACTCCCTGTCTCCTGGAATCTCCTCCATGCCCCTGAGACTGTGCTGGGAGACACAGCAAACCGTCTGGCAATGGTACATATTGATGTGCCATCCTGGAGAAGTTGGACTACCTGTGTAGGGTCCAGGTATCACCTCATGTTACCAGTAGTGACACTGACCGTAGCCAAATGCAAAACTAGTGAAAAAACAGTCAGAAAAGATGAGGAGGGAAAAATGTCAGTGGCCTCCACCAGTTAAACCATTCCTGTTTTGGGGGTCGTCTCATTGTTGCCCCTCTAGTGCACCTGTTGTTAATTTCATTAACACCAAAGCAGCTGAAACTGATTAACAACACACTCTGCTACTTAACTGACCAGATGAATAACCCAAAAGTTTCATTGACTTGATGCTATACTCTGTTTTTAATTGGACTTCTAGCCCAATTAAGTGAGCTGTTATTTCCCAGTTTCTGCGTTTTGGAATCAATGGAAAAATAACAAAACTAAGTTTGATAAAATTTTCTTAAAATGTACTAAGCACTTATGAGGGGATAGTTTTTTTTTTTTTTTTTAACTTTTTAACAATTTTCAGCCTGATTTTCATTCTGCTTTTCCAGGTGTTCTGATTGTTTAATTTATTATCTACTAATTAGTGGGTCTGACGCTAAAGTTATTGCAGCCTTTCATCATTCAGGGTTGTTTACCTGGCTGTCAGTTCTGCTTGTTTTAATTATCATTATAGGATACAATGAAGCGTGCAAACTGCACAAAAAATAAAACAATAGGACAACAACAAAAGAGAGGTAAGTATTTAAAGCAAAAGTAGTACTATCTTATAAATTTAAAAATCATACTGCTGTGCTTTTCTAAAGGCAGAATAAGAGAAGGGAAAAAAGACCATCTAAATAAATGAGATCAGTTATTATCACTAATTGTGAATTTGGCTGGAATAAAAACCTGCAGCCACAGTGGGCCCTCAGGACTGAGTTTGGGAATCACTGCCTTAGAGCACTTATCTTACCTAGAGCTATATGTTATACCATTGATTTACAGAAGACATACCTCTTGTCAGCTTGCTAAATCATTGTCAAAACACAAAATAACTTGCATCCAATACAGGATATGGCATGTGGCAAATATTTTTCTGACTGCCTCCAACCTGGCTTCACCATTACTCTGCAAATACCTTTCCACATCTGACAAAATGTAAAGCCACTGTTTTTTTGCAGTCATGCATTTTGACTTAAACAGGGATGGGTTCACCTGTGTGTTCAGGAACACATTCACTATAGAATTTCCAGGAATAACAGATATTTGCCTATATCTGTGAGTCAGAGTTGCCTGACATCCTAGACAGGTCAACACCTAATTGATGTACAGTTCTCATGGAGACTGAGTTAAGTCTGAATCCTTATAACCAAGCTCCTTGGTCACTTAGTTATTTTGGTGTAAGTTGCTAAATGAAGTCTGATTTAACTTAGTGGTCACCAAGCACTCATCACCTAATCAATTTGTGTATCTTTCATTAGTCAACAGTTCACAAAGATCTTTATAATCTAAACTTTGCTAAACAATATTAGGCTGCTTTTAGTTTGACTTAAAATTTTACAACAAGTATTAAATCTAAGTAGCCAATATCATTTTTTAAGCTTGTTTACCGTGTATACACATTGTGAATAAACCCAATAGGAAAATGTAAGAAGTGATGGGGTTCCAGTTGGGAAGCAAGCTTGGATTTGAAGAATATATATTCTTTATAAATAAACACAAAGTCTATGCCTTCAGTGTAAGAATTGTGTCAGAGTGCGACAAGTGTTCTCTGCTCGGCATGCTCTTGACAAATGACACCGGACTACCTGTGCAGGAGGGATTTATAGTCTGTGGACTGGAAGGGGTGGGGGGGTGGTGGGGTTAAGGCATAAGTAACATCAAGTCTGTTCTGGCAGGATTTAAGGAGCAGAACTGTTACTGCAGTACATGCAGAACCTTTATCACCTTGACCAAAATGTTCACAGAAACATCTCCCAATAACGCACTCACCAGCCTCAAAAATCTGAAACAATTATCCATCCATCCATCCATCCATCCATCCATCCATCCATCCATCCATCCATCCATCCATCCATCCATCCATCTTAACAATAATATAACTATTAATTTTAGATAGATAGATAGATAGTATCTATCTATCTATCTATCTATCTATCTATCTATCTATCTATCTATCTATCTATCTATCTATCTATCTATCTATCTATCTATCTATCTATCTATCTATCTATGTAATAAATGTAATGGAAACTGCAAAGTGGTGCTGCGACAATTATAAGATTCAAAACAGGAGTGAAAGTTAAGCAAAGCCTATCATAACACATTGTATGCAAAGCTGGAAGAAAATCTGTACCACAATTTCTAATAATCTTTTAAACAAATATTACAATTTGTCAACCAATACAGGTTATATCTGAGAAACAAACATTCCCTTGTATTTTATTTTCAATTACCTGTGCTATTACAAGTATGCCAGCAGATGGCACCAGCTTCCCAAAAGAGGTAGCATATCAGCAGACTCCACAACATTTACTTTGGACATGCAGCATGTAGGTTAGCTGGACTGGCCTTTCTAAATTGGTGCTTTGTGTCTGTGTTTGTGTTCACCCTGCAGTGGATTGGAGCTTTGTGCTGATGTTGTTCCTGCTTTGTGTCCAATAACTGCTTGGATATGCTCCAGTTGTCCTGTGACCCTGCTCTGGATAAACAGGTTAGGAAGATGGTTGGATGAATTTTTTCAGTCTGACATAAGTACATGGTGCAAACATATCAGGTATGTTCCAAATTAACAGGGCACAAAATTTTCATTTTAAATCAATCGCTGATGCATTACAGGGTGATTATTGCATACAAGTAAGAATTTCACTGTACTTTACACATGTGACAATATTGACCCTATGACCTATGATGAACTGTAATAGAAGATGAATACATGTTTGGATATTTGAACAATCAATAAAGCTGAAATTCAGAGAGACACAGCCAACAACAGTATGAATGTACATTTTTTTCTAGTAAACCTTATTTGCACAGTTTCACAAATGAAGAATGAAGGCTTTCCACTTTTTGTACAGGTATGTGTGTGTAATAATAGATAATGAAGGTCAATCCCACCATATAATGCATCTCAAACTACAAGTCAGAAGTTTTTCATTTCATGTTTGTATGCCAAGAAAGAGCACCACAGATGCGATGTTTGCTCTGAGGGTGTTGATGGAGAAGTATAGAGAAGGCCAGAAGGAGTTGCATTGCGTCTTTGTGGACCTGGAGAAAGCATATGACAGGGTGCCTCGAGAGGAGCTCTGGTATTGTATGAGGAAGTCAGGAGTGGCAGAGAAGCATGTAAGAGTTGTACTGGATATGTACGAGGGAGGTGCAACAGTGGTGAGGTCTGCTGTAGGAGTGACTGATGAATTCAAAGTGGAGGTGGGATTACATCAGGGATTGGCTCTGAGCCCTTTCTTATTTGCAATGGTGATGTCAAGGTTGACAGACAAGATTAGACAGGAGTCCCTGTGGACTATGATATTTGCTGATGACATTGTGATCTGTAGCGATAGTAGGGAGCAGGTTGAGGACACCCTGGAGAGGTGGAGATATGCTCTGGAGTGGAGAGGAATGAAGGTCAGCAGGAACAAGACAGAATACATGTGTGTGAATGAGAGGAAGGTCAGTGGAATGGTGAGGATGCAGGGAGTTGGCGAAGGTGGATGAGTTTAAATACTTGGGATCAATAGTACAGAGTAATGGGGATTGTGAAACAGAGGTGAAAAAGAGAGTGTAGGCAGGGTGGAATGGGTGGAGAAGAGTGTCAGGAGTAATTTGTGACAGACGGGCATCAGCAAGAGTGAACGGGAAGGTCTACAGGACTGTAATGAGACAAGCTTTGTTACATGGGTTGTAGATGGTGGCAGGAGACAGAGCTGGAGGTGGCAGAGTTAAAGATGCTAAGATTTGCACTGGGTGTGACGAGGATGGACTGGATTAGAAATGAGTACATTAGAGGGTCAGCTCAAGTTGGACGGTTGGGAGAGAATGTCAGAGAGGCGAGATTGCATTGGTTTGGACATGTGCAGAGGAGAGATGCTGAGTATATTGGGAGAAGGATGCTAAGGATAGAGCTGCCAGGGAAGAGGAAAAGGGGAAGGCCTAAGAGGAGGTTTATGGATGTGGGAGAGGACATGCAGGTGATGGGTGTAATAGAACAAGCAGAGGACAGAAAGGTATGGAAGAAGATGATCCGCTGTGGCAACCCCTAATGGGAGCAGCCGAAAGAAGAAGTCTACAAATTAACTGTTTTTTCTTTCAGTTTCAGCTTCTGTGCAACACAGAGCTTGAAATTTAAAAATAATAAATCTATTCAGATACATTTTTTATATGTGAAATAATTAATTTTTTTCTGAGCTATTGAGAATTTTTTTCTGAGAAAATGAGCTATTATAGAAGTGCCCTTCATACAGGACAATGGCCCTAAGCATATAGCAGTGGTCACATTGGAGTGGCTTAAAACCAAAAACCTGAATGTCCTGGAGTGACCCATATATCTGGTGTATGTCTCACTACTTTAACCATGGAATGGACTGTGCAGCTTCAATAAATGGAAGTTTGGATATAATAACTCAGATATTTTACGGAGATGTTTCACCTTGTGACTTGGTGTAAGTACAGGAAATTTAGTGGGAGCTATAGTGAGGTATCTCATGGACTCTGTTATTTCTTCATTTCTTCACTTTGTCAACCAGCTGACTTAGATGCCATACGCTCCAAGCTATTGGTGTGTGATCAGGTTAGATAAAAGCACACAGGTCCAGCAGGTGTTATAAAACACATACATTACTGGGAATTGTGTTGGCGGCACAACTCATATGCGGGTTTATGTCTTCATATGTGGCCATAAAATTTTAAAAAGTCACAGTTGTTAACAATTCAGGAAAGGAAGGTGGTGTTAGGATATGGAAACACAAATCACCTCTGCAGTAGTTGTATAAAACTGTAATGACTACCTTTTAACTCTTAATCTGGGAGCCAGACAGTGTCCAAAATATTTAATAGAGCTGGTTTGCTTTTTGTGGGCTAGGCTGGTTCAGTTATCTCTGTAGTCCATTGTTGTAAATCCAGAAATTTTCTGTGAAATTTGTTTTAGTCACTAAACAAGGTTGGGGAGGCATAGCTAACAAGTGTATTTAAAGATGTTTACAAGGCACAGAGGATATTCGTGAAATGGTAGAGGTCAGTAAATTAAAAAGGAGAAGCAGAGCATGGCTTAAAACTACTGAAGATGACGTAAATGTGACCACCACAATTTTCACTGTCTTTTAATTGTCATTGTAAGAAAAGAAGGAGTTGAGTTTAGAGAAGAAGTAATATCATTGGTGGCTGGGTTGGTCTAGGATAGAAAAGAAGAAGAAAAACTGTTAACAGCAGTGTCACACCATCTCCTTTCCTATTGCAATCTTAAATTAATCCACATAAGACATCCACCATGGTCACCTCCCTACCACTCACTCCAAGTGTAGCAGGCATACTTGTCGATGAGGTCATGAGTTTGTGAGCTGCCATCTATGTTCACATGGAGGGACCCTTTTGTATGCATCATCTTAAATTTATAAGGTAAAAGGTCAAGAGATTACCTTGTTGTTCACATCTTGAGTGCCACTTTTCTTTGTTTTGGGGCATGATCAGTGACTAAAGTACATTCCCGACCCAGAAAAATAATATATCATTTTGAGAGATGTACAATTTCATGGTGAGGACTCCTTTCTCCATTGCTGCATAACTTCTGTCTTGGTCCACAAGTTTTGAGGTGAGCTACCGGATGCTCTGTGCCATCAATGACCTGACTCAAAATGGCACCCAGGCTGGCTCCATGAAGGACAAAGGGGAAAATATGGTATTCCAAATATCCATCAGGGGTACTGAAGGTGGTTTACTTTATTGCACGGCTACAGAGGTATTAGATAGATAGATAGATAGATAGATAGATAGATAGATAGATAGATAGATAGATAGATAGATAGATAGATAGATAGATAGATAGATAGATAGATAGATAGATAGATAGATAGATAGATAGCATACTGATACAAAAAACAATATTAAATTAAAGAGTAATAAAAATGTAGGTAAAAACAGACAATAACTTTGAATAATGTTAACGTTTACCCCCCCGAGTGGAACTGAAGAGTCAAATAATTTGGGGGAGGAACGATCTTCTCAGTCTGTCAGTGGAGCAGGACGGTGACGGCAGTCTGTCGCTGAAGCTGCTCCTCTGTCTGAAGATGATACTGTTCAGTGGATGCCACGGATGTCAAACTGTCCAGCTCCATGCCTACAATAGAGCCTGCCTTCCTCACCAGTTTATCCAGGCGTGAGGCTAGAAACAGTAGCTTAACAGTATTAAGTTAATTAATAGTGATTATGAAATATATTTTATCAAGTCTCTCAAAAAGATCATCAGCCCTTGACAGTTAATAAGGAGAACTATTTGAACTGGCAAAAATTTTAATTTACTTATTTGGTTGATGCCTTTATTCAAAGCAACTTACCACATTTTGATACAATTGGTTATGTTTTTTTGTGTTCATTCTAGCAATTATTCTGAACTGTTATACATTTATTATGGGGTTTTGACGTTCAGAGAATTTGAATCTGAGGTCTGTTTTTGTGTTTTTGCCTCCTGACAAAGTTGAAGTTTTGATGACACTCTACCGTAACACCATTTTCTTTTCACCACAGGCTCCAAGCATTGCACTGATTCGCCATGGAAACCTATCTTGGAATTTATTGGAATGGGCTCTTTAGTGATAACAAAAAGTAACAATACAAAAATCAGTCCCATTAATTCCAGGATACGTGAGCTTGATTGATAATAGCCTTTTACTTAGTGACAAACTAAAACTCTTCTTTTGAACCTGGTCTCGAATCACTGCTCATTTTTTGACTGTATTCTGATTGCATATTGGGGTCTGATGAAAGGTTCTTTCTAAATCTTGATTTTGACCTTGGCCCCTATTTTGGCTTTCACATCTTGTAGCCATTTTCATTTTTGGCCTCTGTCTCTCTTTAGGCAGAATACTGTTAAAGTAATACATGATAGTGTGTTCTTTAGGATTAGACAGTTAGTATCCTCTGCTATCGCTAAGCCAATGCTGCCATCAACATCTACACAAGGCTGAGTAAATATGGGACAACATTAGTTTATAAAGCTAGGTGTACAGTAATTAGAACAATAGATTGATTGAGTGATAGATAGAACTTTAATTGTCAACAGGGGGAAAATGTGCCTTTTCACAGAATCCCTTTAAATAAATAAATACATAAACATATATATATATATATATATATATATATATATATATATATATATATATATATATATATAATATACACACACTATGGTGTGAGCATACCAGAATGACTAAAAAGCATGTAATTTAAAAAGACAGAGAACTTCTGACTTGACTGTCACAGTCCCAGTGAGGCCTTATTTTGATGTATTGCTGTTGGTATAAAGGAGCCCCAATAGTGTTTCTTGACACACTTCTGCTGAATGATTCATTGGCTGAAAGTCATCAGTGTTAGTGTGTCAGAAAGAAGGTGTACAGCATTGTTCATGATGGCATTCAGTTTTGTTTTAATTCTCTCTTTTGCTGCAATGCTTCCTCCACTGGGTGATGTTCAAATCCTTATTTTAAGTCTTTTTTGTTCATTTTAATTCTCTTGTTTATATTAGTTTTATTTCTCTTTATTTGCATTATTCTTTACATTTCAATTTGTCTAGGTTTGTATGCCTTGGTTACATTCCATGTGTTCTGTGGGTAGTTCCCCAAGAGATGGGGTCACCTGCCCATCACCAACAGTACCTTGTCGTTTATTTGAATGCACTAGGAACTGCTGAGTTACTTGGTTTTGTGACTTCCTTTTTGCCTTTTGTGCTCCATGGGACTTGCTTTTTGTTCAGAGCATTACTGAGAAAAATAAATATTTTTATTTATAAATGTTCTGTGTTTGACCTTATTACTAGCCGGTGTTTAACAGTAAATCCATCCCAGTGGGATTTTTTTAAAGGTTTGTGGGACTCATGTGCTTGGGAATTCTTGAGGTAGTGGTGAACTTTCAACTAGGAGCCTTATACTGTGCAATCCAGCAACATCTTAGTGAAAGACTTTCCAAAGATTTACCTAATTGAGGGGATTAATTAAGGTATTCATTTTTAAAACTCTACCTCCCTATTTATTCTAAACATCTCAGCTCAATACATTTTGACAAATTTATATTTTTCTTAGCTGTATTTAGTTTTGTAAAGATGGATGCTTGAGGATATGAGATGTTTTCTAATTAATGTGTACTGATTTTTTTTTGTTCTGGTAGTCTTTTAACATATCTTGATAAAGTGTCCTAAAACTTTCTCATGTCTGTAGGACCATGCTGGAGCCTGCCTTGACATTTTCATGATGAAAAATAATAGGAAACCAACAAGACGCACTCAGGTATCCTTTGAAGTTTAGATTTTGGCTGATCTATCTACAGCAAGTGCATTGTCTGGGTCACAAAGACACAAATTGAAATAGGACAATGGGCCTTTCTGCATGATTGTACTCGCTTTATTAGCTTCAAGTTCACACACTGCTCTAGCTTGCTTAATTCATTTTTACTTTAAATTGTCTTTTATCTGCTTTATCTACCAGTGTTCTTTTCTGCACAAAGTGTTTGCATAGGTACAGTTACAATATGATTCTCTATTATTTTTCTGTTTATGCCGACTCTTGGCACTTTTCCATATCTTTCGCTCATTCATCCGTTGTTTCCAGTCATTTCCTGACTGTCCACAGTCAGTAATAATTCATCCACTTGCTCATTCTGTTCTACTGTTCTTCTCTGTGTTCTTCAAATGGGCACTGGGAAAAAAACTATTAAAAGGTCATTCTGCTTACTCTGCTGACTCAAACAGTGACAAAGTGACCAAGTAACCACAATAGCAAAACAATGACACAAATAATTAATATGAAAACACAAAACAAATCATTATTTTATACTTAGCTTGTATTAAAAAATATTTAGCATGCTTTCCATGTTATGTTAAGCCTGGAGAGCCCTACTGGTGACCTACAGTATCAGCAGGCTGAATATTTCTGTAACAGGACATTCACTTTCTCCCTCTGTTAGTGTTCTTGGTGCTCTGGTTGTTATCTATTTCCTGTGCTGTCAGAGTTTGCAGAGGGTTAAAGATTACAGAAGGCCCAGAACTGAACAAGTCTGCCTCTGTGGTGCTTCAGCATGTCTGGGGTACAAGGGTTGTGGAGTCCTCAAATGCCAAGGTGAGGTAACTCTTTTTATCACTTCAAGATAATATTGTTTTGGTATAGTAAATCAATCGGTATGAAAATTAAACCTTCATGTTCTCTTTCTTTCTTCTTTCTAAGTGTTTCTTTTGGTAGAAATACATCCTCACAGACTGATAAAACCATAATAATAAAAAGAGAAGTCAGGAAAGTAAAATAAAAGGAAAAGAAAGCCATGTAACAAGTTAAAAAAATGTACAGTGGCCTCCATAATTCTGAAATTAAAACTCTTTCTAGAGCTGGCTGCCAAACTCAGCAATCAAGGCAGAAGGGCCATGGTAAATAAGATGATGAAGATCGTGATGGTTGCTCTGGCTGAGCTCTATGGAACCTTTGTGAAGACAGGAGAAACTTCCTGAAAAACAACCATCAATGCAACATTCTGGTAACCTGGGCATTATGGCTGTGTGGCCATATGACACATGAGAGTCTGTTTGGAGTTTTCTAAAAAAGACCCTAAGCACCAAGCAAAGACAACACAAGAGTGACTTAGGGGCAACTCTATGGATGTTCTTGAGTGGCCCAGCCAAAGCTCAGACTTTAACCTAATCAAGCATTTCTGGAGAGACTTTATAAAAGGTGGTCCACTGACAGTCTCCATCGAACCTGACAGAGATTGAGATGAAAAGAACGGTGAAGATCTCCAAAGCCATGTATGCAAAACTGTTTGTATTATACCCAGGAAGACTCCATGCTGTAATCGCCGCCAAAGGTGTTTCAACGGAGTATTTATCCTGGGGTATTGAGAGAAAAATTAATTTGAATGATTTTAGCATAAGGTTGCAAAATAACAAACTCTTTAAAAAGTAAAGGGATCTGAACACTGAAGTCACTCTACGTTCTTCTCCAAGTTTTCATAATTCTTCTCATATGTATAGTATTTCTGTTTTTCTTTGATTCTTCATACTACTTTTATGACTCCCTCACTCATTCTCTCATTCATTGTGTTCATATTTCTCTGACTGTCCATGTTTCATTTTGAAAGTTTTCTTAAGTCAGCAATAGTAGTATTTATGTTTTACTTTCACAGGAAACTTCTAATTTAAGCAATTCACTAGCTGTCCTCGTCATTTTCTTTCTAGTGTTACACATTTTGTTCAAAGAGTAATTATTTTGACATTTTAGAAAAATAATTTTTATTGGATATATTATGACTACTGTATATACAAATAACTGTTGTTCATATAAAAGACTGGCACATACTGCTGGAACAGTTACAAAATGTTTGTTCCTATGATCCACAACTTTTAGTCTATTTTGAAAACTAGTGTTATCTGTTCACACAATGCAACATTTGAATTTAAACATTACATCTACTTACTCAAAGTGAAAACAAGAAGGACTTGTTTTCAGTTAATAAATATACTTTACAAACTACTATACATGATCCACCTACATCCTTAAATACTTTTCAATCCTGAGTTATTTTGAGCTCATGATGTGTCCATATTCCATCCATATCCCATTTAGTAAGAGGCAGGTTATGAATCTTCTTCACGTGGCTGTTCTGGAGGATAATATGCTGTACGTCAGTGATATGCACTCTTGTCCATTTAAGTCCCTGCTCATACTTCTACTTTTTTTTTGCTGAACAAGAAGTAGCAAGGGTTTCTGCAATACACTGGTGCATTTGTGATGTGAATGAAAGATGAATGTGAGTATAATTCAGTCTAATGGCTTGTTTATACTTCATGCTCAGAACGCGTACGTGCACGCATTATGGCTGCCACGTTCCCAGCATTCATTTGATGCATGCTCTGAGCAGGGGCCTCATTCATAATGCCGTGCATAGAATTCACACTAAAACATGGCACAAGGACAAAAGTGGAAATGTGCGTATGCACAAAAAAATCCAGATGCATAAATCTGTGTGTTCACCAACTTCCACGTTCTTCCGTTCCATAAATCCCAGTCAGCATGTAAAGTAACGCACTCGCTGGCTGCCCCACCCCAACTCCTCTCAGAATTACGCCTCTTTGAATATGCAAATCAATATAAATAGTCCTTAATGTCAGCGTTCTGTAAAAAGACAATGGCAAAAGCACGGGCAAAATAGAAGAATTTCAGTGAATACCAAGTGGAGGCAAGAGAAAAACTTAATATTTGTTGTTTCAAACAGTGGTATAAACAATAAAGGAAAGTTGATCGAGTGACATAGAGTGTCGGAGAAACTCGAAAGCTCAAGTTCACAAAGTCGCACAGTGCCCGAAATAAAAAAGAAGTTGTCAGATATCAAAGTCGCCGTGAAAAGGACAGTCGTAGCCCATTGTCTGAGTGTCATATGACAGCTTATTAGGGTACAGAGAAAAGAAAAAAAAAATAGGGACATAGTGAGAAAAAAGCTCAAAATGTTCAAGTTTAATCTCGAAATTTCCACTTTAATCATGTAGTTTATTTTGTCATTAAAGTAGAACATCATAAACTTCATCTTTAAATCGTTTATTGTACTAGTTTCTCAAATCCCATCGTAATTAAAGTAGCACGTTAAATGCTTTGTTTTGTATGTGTTCTACTATGTTCTCTATGTGTGTGAATCACTACGTACTTCTTAAACGGGCTTTCTCATCATCCAACTGGACAAAGAATCCATTACACAGTCAGCTCTGTAATAGATGTTAAGCCATCTGTAAGCTTAGAACACCGATTCTTCAAAACTTTTAAGGAACATTGAAATATTTTAGTAGTACATGTTTAATTATTCTATCCATCTATCCATCCAGTGTCGTGCCAGCCCCAGCAAGAGTACAGCGCGAGGCAGGAACAATCCCTGAATGGGGCGCCAGCTCCTTGCTAGTGCTGCAACACCGTGTTCTCACATGTTTAATTATTAACAATATAGATTATTTAAATTATGTTAACATTTTATCTGTTTAATGTAATGAACATATTTTTCTGCATTTCATCTTAAAAATGATATCGTCATCATATGTAAATATGCGCTTTATAAAGTGGATGATATGGACTGATAATATAAATATTATAACTGCATCACAAGTTTACAGTGAGGTGATTGTACTAATAAGTACAAACAGTTCTACAAGCAGCACTTGATGGACTGGTTGAATGCATTTATAGTTCTTGGGATGAAACTGTTTCTGAACCGCGATGTCCCTACAGGAAAGGCTCTGAAGCGTTTACTGTTTGAGAGCAGTTCAATAGACAGCATAGCTGAGGCAGCATGTGCTTGATGCTGTATACCGATAATTCTCTTTCCGATCAGATTGCACACTCAGATACAGTGGGATAAATAGTCTGAGTGGTGCATCGAGAGAAACAACGCTAAAGCAGCTATGGTATTTGGAATAGTTTGGCCATTCCGTGGACCATTACAGTGATCCCTCACTATATCACGCTTCGACTTTCGCGGCTTCACTCTATTGCAATTTTTTCTCATACACGCTTACGTCACTACGCATGCGCTTTCTGAGAACTTTTATCTAAGCCCTACGATGGATCCTAAATGTGTTGCTTTTTCTAAGCCTTCTAACAATGAAACTAAGCGCCGGAGGAAGATGCTTACCATCCAGGAGAAGGTGAAACTCTTGGATATGATCAAAGATGGCAATACCCTACAAAAACCATATGAAAAGACAGCGCCAGCAACTGCCTATCAAGATGTTCTTCAGCCGCGCACCCAGACACCCACTGCCTACTCCTAGTACTCCTTCAGCGGAAGAAGACAACGACGCACCTGCTGAAGATACTGCACCACCTTGTCACGCTTGGGTCACAGATTTGCACAGAGGCACAGGAGGTTGTAGAAAAAAAAGAACTTTATACAAAGCACTGCAAACAAACATTTGTCTCTTTTCAAAAGTTTAAACATTCTCCATGACAAGTCAGAGATGACAGTTCCGCCAGGAGCAGAGAATGTCTGAGAGAGAGAGAGAGAGAAAAACAAAACAACCAATTCGAAAGCTGAGAGGCGCTGCACAATACTTTTAAGTAAGCGGAGTACCGCGTGAGAGGTTTATCGCACGTTATAGCGCAAGTAAGAAGGGTAAGGAGCAATGTGAAGGTAGAATGTCAGCTGTTTCAGGAGTTTTCCCAGGGGCGTCTGTGTCCTCTGAGGGTGCGATCAGTGCTCCAGCTTACAACCTGAAGACTCTCCTACTGAGCTCGTGCCTTCATAGGTTAGTGGTTGTGTGTAAGAACTGTGTGTGTGTGTGTAATTAAATGTACAGTACAATAATAATAATATATTTGTAAATAGGTTAGTGGTTGTGTGTAAGAACTGTGTGTGTGTGTAATTAAATGTACAGTACAATAATAATAATATGATATTTGTAACGTCTAATATGTGTTATTTTCTCTTATTTTGTCTAATATATTGGGTAATACGAGTGTAATAGTGACTAAATGGTGTTATTTCATGTCTAGAGGGCTCTAATAATGTTAAAAAAACATATTTAGAAGGTCGTAAACAGGTTTTCTATACTCTAACTGCGAAAATATTCAATTTCTAAATAAAGAATCCTACTTCGCGAAAATTCATTTATCGCGGTAGAGTCTCGAACGGATTAACCGTAATAAACGAGGGTTCACTGTATATTGTTACAGGTTAATTACAATCAGATGCCTTAAACTAATAAACAATATGCTGTTAATTTCAGTGCATATGATAAAGCCGCGTCAGGGATGTGGATCTAAAAAAGAAAGGAACTGGAACAAAAGTACTGCTTTGATGCTGGGTGCTGCCAGTTTGCAAAACCGAGTGGAGAACTTGCGTACGCCAAGCATTTAGCTAGCATGAAAATGTGCGTGGCTTTACCACACAGAACACATTAAATGTATGATATTCTAACTCTCTGCATTTAGAATTCTTAGATTTATACTTGATATCACTTTTTCATGATGAAATGCATTACACTATGTATGTTACATTTTACAGATAAATCGTTAATTTCGTTTAAATAATGAATACTGTTGATAATTACACACATGGGGGTGAGACGGTGGCGGAGCAGTACTGCTGCTGTCTTGCAGTAGGGAGTCATGGCGCTGGTATTCCCTGCCTGGAGTTTGCATGGGTTTCCTGCTGATTTTCCACAGTGTGCTCCAGTTTCCTTCCAAAGATATGCAGATTTGGTGACACTAAAATGACGCCAGTGTATGTGAGTGCTTGAATTCACCTTGCGATGAGCTGATGGCCTGTCCAGGGATTGTTTCTGCCTCGTGCCCAATGCTTGCTGAAATGGACACATCCCTGGATTGATGGATTTAATCACTAAACATCCTTTTCAGAGATATTGTGGCAAGGTGTCATCGGAATTTAGTGGATGTTCCAAGCAATTCACAACACAGTGAAGCCGAATCTGTTCTCACCGTGATGATATCTCGCACTGCCACCTGGTGGATTCTTCCAGATTTATGTCGTAAGTATAAACAGTACAACGCTTGTGTAGCAGTAGCGTCCGCTGGAGCATGCGTCACGTCCTGTGAAGTATAAACCTGGCCTATGAGGGCAGTGCAATCACCAATGATTATCATAGCCTGTCTAGGATCTTGTGGTTTACGGGGAAGTGGTGGTTCCCAAAAAAACTGTCATGCTTTCAGCCCAAAATTTTCAATTATCAATTGTACAATCAAGCCAAAAATATAACATGATTCTATTTATACTTTTCCATATCCACGTGACCAGGCATGGAAAAGTGTTAAATTCTTGATTGGACACCGTGTCAAAAATTTCTGTTCATGATGAAGTGGATAAAAAGACTTTTTCAACTTTGAAGATATACCTACTGTATATTCTGAAGTGCATGCTTCCCCTCTCCTTTGGTCATCAGTGTTTTGTGGTTACTTATAGTTTAGTGAGTTATTTGGCATTGTTGATAACCCTGTTCAGACACTGAACCCATGAAATTCTAAGCCTAACCATTCCAGAAATGTACTGGAATCTGCTTAGTCAGATGCCAGAATGGTTTCTGAATCAATTTCTGAGTTCATACATAAAGTTCCAGTTAAGGGAAGGAGATACTGGAAAGTACAAAAAATGTTGATGACCTGTGACCTTTTTTTAATAAGAAAATGGGTCGGTGTCTCTCTCTCAAGTTACACAAAGTTGCCATATGAGGAGTTTGACTACAGATGTCTTTCTGCAGACTAACAGAGAACTGTAGCTATTTGGAAGGGAAGAGCTAGCTTGATAGGATGGGAGGAATATGTATTATAATATGGATTTTCTTTTATTACATAATATTAAGATCAAGGCTACTCCAACAGACCAGAGGTCATCATCCCACAGCTTAACAGAGTACAGCAACCAATACAACATAAAAAGTCTCCAGGCAGGTTGTGATGGTAGTGAATGAGTGCAATAATAAATTGCAATAAATATCTATGGAAACAATATGACCTCACAAAAATATATTTTGCCATAACTTGGTGGATTAAATGGAATTTGTTATTTGACTTGCTACTACAGGTGACAGAGCTGGATACTTATTGCAAAGACAGTTAAAAATAATTCAAAGCAAATTTAAATGACTGATATCTGAATTACAACTCTGTACTGGTATAAGCCAACAAGCAGAAATGCCTTATCATATTATGGACCTGAATAAATGTCTACTAAAAAGAAACAGTAAAAGCAATAAATTATTGTACTCATTTAAATATGTCATCCTCAATCATTCTTCCATATTCCCAAGAACCGCAATTTAGCTGCATTGCATAATCTGCATTTTTTGAGAAGACCCCATCTGTGGTTGTTTTTCATTTCCTCTCTATTTTTCTTATAGTGTGTGCATACATCGCATCCCAGTAAGAGCATAATGCCAAGTGTTGTTCTGTTTTGTGAATTTAGTAAGCACAATGTTGCCAATGGTACTGGCACTTTGAAAAACGACAAAAAATATAATGCATTGTAACTAGTTTGGGTCTGACTTATGCTCACATGTACTAAGTACAATTAAATTCTTATATGTATGCTTGATCTACACACCTCCACTCTCCATCAGTGTTAATCTGGCTCCATAGGTTGCATCAAATACAATAACACAGGGTACAATTAGCCAAAACTAGTCCAGGCCCAGGTGCCCCCTAAATGAACTTGTCTCATTATTCTCAGCATCTTGTTTACAGTCTGCCTGCATGGATTCTTGCAATTGGCAGCACACTGCTTTTCACAATGTTTCTATACGATTTATATTTGGCAGTGCTCTGCATTTTGCAGTTTTTTTGTGATTCACATTTTTTGCAATTTAATATTCTACAAGTTTTACTAGGTATGGGTAAACATGTTTATAGTTCACGTGAATCTGCAGCTAAAATGACCAGGAAGGTGATGACTTTATTGGAGAGAGTATCACTTCTGGATGAGATAAAAGCAGAACATTTCTTCACATCTTTGGGCTGTAGATGTAATGTAATGTAAACAAGTTCATGGTTTGCAATATTACATGGATGAGCACATGCACTGAGACAGAGCTAATTTAGAATTCTCAGTTCACCCTTCATGCACTTTGTGAATCAAACTGGAGAAAACCATCACAGACACACAATGAGAATGTGCATACTCACGTACACGGTGTCCAGGAAGAGGGTTTTAAATCATTATGCCTATGGTGGTAAACAACCAAAAGTGTGGATTGTATTTAGATAATGGCTTGATTTTTAAGGAGATTTGTCTATTAAGTTGGACTTTTAATGGGTATGTCTTTATTGCCTCATTAAGTGAGACTTTTACTAAGTCTACCGATGGCATTTAATGACTTTTAATGAGTATGGCTATAGGGTATTGCTAACCACCACAGAGCATTTTACAGTTATATGTTTGACATTATGAAGAGAATTTTGTGTATCTGAGTACTGTTTAATATTTCATTTTTTCATGAGGTCTTGGCCTATATCTCCCACAAATAATTAGGCATGACTGTATAGGAAAAGAATACTTATCAACACTAAATGAGTAATGTAAAAAATCAGACTTGTTTATTGCAGCTAATTATACATTTCAATTTGAGAAGTTAGTATTTTAAAAAGGAGGCCCACATTGCTGTGAAATTTCCATCTGCACGTTTGACCAAAACGCAACAGGCTTCCACTGTCCTTGTCAGGTGGTCCGAATTTTGTTCTGTTGGTTATGTCTAATAACCATTTTCTAAACCTGCTTATAATAGAACTTTACAAATTAATAGGTAGTTAGTGGTGAATGTAACTTGCCGTGTTTCCTGGTGAAATTAACGCTAACCCTCTTTTCGCAAGTGTGCAAAAGTCCCGTTGCAGTGTCTGTTGCATATTATAGTGCTTATGCGTGAGCATGCACATAATTTTAGCTTATGTTCCTCCTGAAACACCTCACTGCCCCAAGTCTGTATGTTTCCAAATGTGTTTGACTAGTTGTCAGCCTTGTGTTCATCTTTACTCATGTAAGTTATACATTTTATTGTTAGTTCCATTAGAGATACAAGGCAAGTTTTCTTTATGTTACAGTAAAGGCTGTAACAATGTTTTATCAAGATGTTCCAGGCAGCCCTTTAGGTCCATGTGGATTCAGTTTAATATTTAATAATGTATAAATAACTTTAAGAAAAGATATGTGTTTATTAATGTATATGTACTACTAGGAAACAGACATAGTAATCACTATGTAGGTAGCTACTCATAATGGTCCATGACTGTAGGGTTTTAAATGCATTTAGCAACTTATTTCAATGTCTCTGCTAATGACAACACATCATAACGACCTGTTATTTCAAGCCTTCATCTGCTGACCTTTTTGGGTATAACTGATGTATAGCTTTCTATGGACATGTATTTTTGTGACTGTCTTTTTATGTTATTGTATTTGTTCTGTTTTAGAGACCACAAACATGCAAAACAATATTCAAGTTTATAATGACATTACAACAAATCCCTCTTTTGACTATAGTAAGCTGTTAATTGATTCATTTTATTGAAACTCTGCTCTGCTTCATCCATTTTACTGAGGATTAGGTTATGTTATGCAGCTTTGTGAAACAGACTGTAAACTTTTTTACATGTGCAAGTTTTTAAATGCAGAACTCACTAAAAAGTGAGATCCCACTTTGGCCAGTGCTAAAATTTATGAACATTGGTAATGTTGCCCCCCACTCCAAACCCAGCAAATTCCTGCTGCCTACATTGGCATTGATTTTTTGGGTTTCCACACCCGTTACAATCTTTCTCTCCGATACCACATATAGTCTGTATTTGTAGTTGGATCAACCACAGCAGGCTTGCAAAATTTTGTGGAAATCGGTTCAGCCATGTTTGCATGACTGACAAACAAACAAACAGCTTACAATTTTATTTATGCAGACAAACCTTTGACTGTGGTCTGTAAAAGAGAGCTCAATGGTGCTGTTACTGACCTGCCTCTTAGACTTGAAAGAGTATGCTCATCACTCTGCGTAGATTCCACTGTGTATGCTGTTTTAGCAAGAAATGAAAGTTGTCTGTTTTGTTTCTAAAAATAAAGACCAATTTTATGGACAACAAAATCCTTTACTGCAGTAATGTATTTTTTTTTTTTTTGCATAATGTACATCACTCATAAAGATTAATTTGACACAAAACAGAGACTGTGAACCAAACTGTGCATAGATGTGTCTAGAAGAAAATGAATTCCACAACTTTCTCCTTGTTGTAGATAGAGAGCAGTTCCTTCAGTTTGGAATCTGTCCTGATATCAGATATCTCACATAGTTAACCTTAAAACTCAAACCTCTGTAAAAGTATCATGTTAGTTGCCAGGTCTATTATGATTGAGTGATGCACAAAGCCCAAGACATTGTACTAGGATCTGGTATGTGAAATGGCTGGGTCCAAATTTCAGTAAGCATTTTAGTGTAGTGGCCAAGACATTGGACTTAAAACCTCAAGGTTGCTAGTTTAATTTCGACCAGTGATTCACTGTGTGATCCTGAACAAGTCACTTAACTTGCATGCCTTTCAACAAAAATCTGTAAACAGTGATAATGTAAACTGAACTGGTAAGCTGCTTTGGGTAAAGGTGTCAGTCAAGTGTAAAATAATATTAAAATGTTGTAGAATGCTGGACTCCAACTTTTGAAGACTTGCTGTCAATCTAGGAATAAACTTCTGGGATGCCTGCATGTGTGTTTATAATTTCTTTAGCTTTATAACATTCACATGATTGGTGTATAGGGTGTGCATGTGGATGTGCAATTGTTTTATGACTTTGTTTTCACTTTCTAAGAGTGAGACATCCTAAAATTTGTATTCTGCATAGTTTCTCCACAACACTGATCTTGATTGCTCTATTTTTGTAGCTTTTTTGGAGATAACTGCAAAGGACTACAGTTGGTATCTTAACTGTCAAACCATAGGCATTACATTAGAATCAAAGGCAGACGGCTATCCAGAAAATAGTTAAATTTTTGTAATAACAATTTCATAATTGGGTTTGTGACTGGGATAGACATTCCATAAATAACAGATTCCGTAAACTGAATCTGATGTCAAACAAGACTAGCAGTTGAGGTCCACAAATATCTACAACGTAGAAGTCGACAGACATTTTATTTCATTAATGTATTAAGGGGCCTGTTTTTCCTCGACACTCCTGTGCCAAAACAGTTTGTCGTCGTCTATTTGGCTTTCTCTAATTGGAATGCACTCTTCTGTTTCATCTGGAATGCCCTATCCTTGCAGAATAGTTAAATTGTCTGCATGTTGATCTCCGTTAACCTTTTGCTGAGTAATTAGTCTGTTGGCTATAAGCCACTAGCCACATTTGTATAGTCACCAGATTATCTGTAGTGTGTAACGCTTTCTTTTTCAATTCTCTACACTCCAGTGCCATGCCACATCCTTTTACTTAACACCATGACCTCTTCTACAATTAACAGTTTTTACAATATCAGTATGTTAAGAGTGAAATTACTGAATAAACATATTAAAATAAACACTGGTGATCATACAAAAGGTTGAGTCTTACTAACAAAACATTATAAAATAACTGCTTATACTTCAGAATTCCTATTATCACTCGACCCCTGGGGTTTATTTCGATCAAATGGTGTTAAATTTGCATATGAATGTTACAATTTACTCCTTTAGTTTTGTAGAAGAATTTAACAACAGAACAACAACAACAGAAACCAAAGACTACAAAAACATGTCTTACAATATTTTTTATTTTATTGTGCTCAGCTTTATAAAAGTTTTGCAGTAAAAGCAGGAAGAAAGAAATGTTTATTAGATATCAAAAATATTCGTTTTTTATATGAATGGTGCATTGGTTCAAGCACTGTAAGCTATAGGTTATATTTCAAGATTGCTATTTCACCCATTACTCAGATTTATTCAAAATCATGAATCAGTGATGAGTGTAAAATTGTATTTTTTAGAATCAGAAATTACAAAAGATTAAGCTATATTCTATATACATATATAGGTATCAGTTCAACAGTTTACTTAATGTAAATGTATGCTCATCTTTACTGGCACCACCACACAATGTTCTTGGACTTGGAGACTTTGTGACTCTAAGGGTGCACTTTCAAGTCCACCCAGCCTGTTCACATTTTTATTTTTACTTATGTCCAACTGCATGTTAGTTTTTTATGATCATCTGCAGTCACTAACAATATATCTTAAGGTTTGCATTCAGTTTACAGATTCATTTATGGTACAGTGCAATCCTTCAAGAGAGAACCGGAGAATTAATGCTCTGGCACATTCTTGCCATTGGACCAAGCAGGAGTCCAATTTCTAAACTTGATAATATGTAACAGGCATTGTGAGTTACCAAATAAAGAACTTCTGTGAGAAACGATAACTGTTTTACAGGTTTAGTAGTAAATATATAAAGCTTGCGTCACTTGCTGGAAGACAGTCTCACTGAGAAAGAGGTACAGAGAGAACAACAAGAGGGAAGGAGTTTGGTTCGTGGCGCAGATGTAACCATTAATAGACGAAAAGCTTCTCTTTTGAAAGAAGAACTTTTCAAAATCCAGTATGAGCATCTCCTTTGCGGAGAGTTAGACAAATATGGGTTTAATGAGGGAGTCCCAAGTTAATGGATGCACGCAGATAAACTCACGTAGGAGCTTCTTTAGTATTTCTATCCTTATGAGCACAAGATGGATACTAAGGGGCTCCGTTATGTCCCTAATTGTTGAAAAGTGAAAGATAAGTGGAACTGAAGGGATGGCATTTTAGAATAACCCATTATCTGAGGACACAAAACCAAGTGATCCCAAACGAAGACAGTAAAAACAGGCAGCAACACTTAGATTTGGTCTACAGAAAAGTAATGGACATACAGTTTCTGGATAGGAGTTATTTTGAGAAAGGTCATTTAAAGACATTTATCATTGTCAACCTACTCAACATACCAGGCATATTTTATTCATATAGCTAGAGGTAAGCAGTACTTATTTCTTTCTGTACTATCTGTGCTTTTTATTACGTGCACATATGAATCACCCTTTGAAAATGCTGTTAGCCTGATATTGTTTAAATAAAGTATGCATCATGCCCTACCTAGCATTGCTATAAGGACAACTCGTCACTAAATATCTGTGCATTCATTTTCAGTACTCCCATCTGGGAAAAGCCTGAGTGTCTTCTAACAGCATTAGGTAGGTCTAAAGCAGGAAGCAGCCCTGGGGTGGGACATAAGTCCATTACAGAACATGATCACATGCACTTCTACAGTCATTGACAATGGTCAGTTTAGAGTCCCCAATTAACCCTAACCTGTGGGGTCAAACCATTCCAAATCCTCACAGGGAGAACCTGCAAACTCTACATAGGGAGGGAACAGGCCAAAATTCAAACCAAAGCTCAGGAGCAGTACTCTCCACTGCACCACCGTGCCACCCTATATATATATTGGCATATATATATGTATATATATATATATATGCACAAATTTGGTATATATTGTATGTTTTAGTAGTGTTATTGTTAAAAAGTAAACTACAGCTACCAGTGAAATACAGGAGGGTTAGATAAATGTTAGCTATTTACTATAGCTTGATATTCCCTATTTTTCTCTACTAGGTCACAGATGTGTTTTAACCGTCATTGGAGGAATTGTGCACATATCATCAGACATTTTCACAAATCTGCAACACATATAAGTTTTACAGCATAACAGATTTTAAACAATCCTGAAAAGGGCACATGCTAACTCAGTAATGAATAGATATAAAAGCTTGCGGCAGAGCTGGCAGCACAATGCAGGCAGAAGAACATTCTGCTCAAAGCTGCCAGTCTTGCCATGACATAATTTTTTGCTAACAGCAGCAAAATGACTCTCATGAGTAAGCTATCAAAGTGAACGTAGCATTTTTAAAAATTTTTGGTCAGATATAACAACTATTAAACAACAAACAGCTTTTTGCACATTGTAAAATGACGGAATGAGTGAAAAAAAAACTGAGCACAGTCTCACAGTGCAGACTGCCCAGGAGAACACAGGTCGGCAGTTATAAACGACATAATACAATCTGATTAAGCTATTTTTTTTCCAATTTCTGGTGCCATTGTTCATTTAATTCTCACTGGAAAGCCATAGTGAGCTTGTTGCATCCTCAAGTGCCAGTTGGCTGGTAAGTGTGCCCTGGTCCTCTCCACTTCAAGGATGGATAGGGACTCATTACACTTCCTTGTTCATGGAGACACGGATGCTGCTGAATACCTTCCCCATGGCTTCAAAGAAGGGGTCGCAGAATGTGTGGATGCAAATGGAGTAAACTCTGCTAATGCACTGAATATCAATCAGGAAGCTCTTCACACATGGTACCACCGCCCATATGTGGATGAAGGACAGGATGGCAAAGTATATTCCCCACACCAGAGCCAAAGGGATCCCAACGAGAACTGTGAGCAGGCGGTAGCACCAATATTTGGAAACAGTGAAGGTGGTAAAACTCGCCTTCCAGATGCCATCAAAACTGTGGGTACCTTCAGGTTCTGCAATCACATCTTCAAAATCCACCTATAGAAAGAAAAAAGAATGTGATCAAAATATTAATGAATATCTGTAAATGGATAACACGTCAAGTGCTCTTCTTATACTACAGAAATAAAGTTTATTTTTGGATCATTACACTTGGGTACTGCCATTATACTTAAAGTACTACAGTGTTAGAAACACATTAAAAAAAAATCAGAATTCCGCTTCAGTCCCATTTACTAATCAGCATAGAATAACCTTCCTAAACACAGTAATGTAAAGTATTTAGTGTTCTAACTGCAAAAGATAGAAAAGGCTACTAGAAATTTTGCTAGAAAAGACCTGTATGATGTGCAAACTAAAGACTTCACCTCCTTGCCTAGGCTTAGCCAGGGGGGTAGATTTCATATTTGAACCCCACTGATATATATTTTATGACAGTTCCAACTGATTGATCATATGTGTGTACTTTCTCATTCAAAAAGCAAAACTCATTTCTTTAGAGAATGCCCAGTCCATCCCATGGTGCACATGGTCAACTCCTGTTATTCTAGATGATGCAAAGTCACCATTTAATTTAATGAACACAACTTTGGATGTGATGAACGAGAGAAGAGGCACAGAGACACAAGCAGAATGGACAAACAAAAACACTCGAAGTGACCAGGTACAGCATGGTTTGTGGAGTTGTAAGGTGCCAGAAATTTCAAACTACAGTACTGGGGCAAAAACAGGCAAGTAATTATTTTTAACAGTTGCTGAAATTATTGTAAACAAGTGAAATATTTACTACATCTTTAGGTAAGCAATAAGACTGTGCTGACCTAATGATTATGAAGTTGGCTGAGAGTACAAATCCCAGTGTACACCTCCTGTGTGACCTTACTGGCCTTGGCTCTTCTCCACCTGTACAAATATGTAAACTGGTGTACAGAAAGAATTTCAGGGCTGAATTCTCTCTGAAAGAAGCAGGTGCAGAGTTTGCTTTGTTTTAAAAAAGCCGATAATTAGGAATTTCAATTGAAATTGCACTATTTTAGGCATGATGACTTGAAATCACTATTGGTTCACCAGTAACTTGGGTGTTAAGTTTGTTCTTAAGAACGAAAGGAATCTCACACATAGTAAAGAGTAAAACAATATCAGAGAGAGAGCAATTGTTTTCATTTAAGTGAAAAAGCATATAAAAAACAAATATTTTACAGTTTTGGTATTTATTCCAGTTAAATTATAAAGAAATGACCACAAGAGTGGTCAAAGCAAGACACATGTAGCAGGATTAAATGAGTATTTAAAAGCATTACCTGCTTATTCAAATAAAATAATGATTAATTACTTGGATATTTGTCTTAAAATAGGCCCTGCATCACTTTAGTGAAAGAAAGAAAGAAAGTTATGTAAAACGTCTTCCACGAGAAAAGGATATTCCAGTATGCCAAAGGGAAATATAAAGGATAATAATGAAATATGTCATTGAAAACAGCAAGAAAGCACCCAAAAGCCTGGTTCAGATGAAAAGACCAGTGCTGTATAACAGAACAGACTTAGTAGTTTTAAATCTGCCACTTCTATACCTACTGTGTAGTGTAATGCTCATCTAGTTACTCTTTATGGTATATAGGTTTCCTCCCTCTTCCCATAAAAATTAATTGATGGTTTTAAATTTGCTCAATTTAACACAAATGGATAACATGCCTTTTTCTAATTTTCTGCTGATTGCAATTATCCACTAATTAAACATGCTTCCAAGAAATTAAATAAGAGGTTATGTAGACAGACTAATCCATACAGAAACATCAAACACTTTGTGTCTGTATATTCCTACTTCTGAGAAAGAAGCTGCAAATTACATGGGTGAGATGTGCAAATCAATTAAATAACACAAGCACTAAAGTGAACTGATGCTTAGAGGTCCCCTCTTATGTTAACAGTTGTATCCTTGATTGATGAATAGGCCAGTGGTTCCAAAACTCAGTCCTGGGGACTCAGTGTAGTTGCAGGTTTTTGTTCCAACCAACGCCTAACTTAATTGAGTGAACTGTTATTTGCCAATTTCAGTGTTATGGGGTCAATGTAGAAATTACAAAACAAAGTTTAGTAATTTTCTATTAAAATGTACTAAGCAGTTATAGTGGGATTTATTTTTTTACTTTTTAACAATATATTCATGCTAATTTTAATTCTGCTAGTCCAAGTGTTCTGGTTATTTAATCCATTATTGACTAATTAGTGGGTCTGATTTTGAAATAGTTCCAGCCTTTCGTCATTCAGTGTTGTTTGCCTGGGTGTCTACTCTGCTTGTCATTATTAGAATACAATGAAGGAAGCATATTGCACAGAAAAAGGGCAAAATAATAAGAAGACAACAAGTGAATTAAGTATTTGAAGCTTAAGAAAAATTTCTACATTTCTTTTAAATGTACAAATCATACTGTTCTGGTTTTTGGAATGCAGAAAAAGTGAAGAGGAAAAAGGACAAGCTAATTAAACGAGATCAGTTATTACCACTGACTTTGAATCTGGATGGAGCAAAAACCTGCAGCCACAGGTTGGTCCCCAGGATGAGTCTGGAAACCACTGCACTAACCTACAAACTTTAGTATATTCTTTATGCCTAATGATTGTTTCATACTGTAAATAAATTGTTTCATCTTGAATTAAGCTTTTCTTTCTAAACATACAAGATTTGTATTAAAACTTTCAAAGTTCTAGCTGTGCTCTTTAGCTTTTATCCTTATCTGCTGCTACCCCAGTTAGACTTTTCTTTTTATGGAAATAAATTTGATATTTTACAGCAATCTTTCTTGGTAATCCTGTCTTTTTCATTTGACAATATATGTCTAGTTTAGTAATTTGGTTAGTTATCAAAAGTAGCAAAGCTCAGATATGTTCAATATGCCTATTGTGTTTTTTAAATTATAGGCATTGTGACCGCTTATAATGATGGGATTACATCAAGAATCAGCTCTGAGCCCTTTCTTATTTGCAATGGTGATGGACAGGTTGACAGATGATATTAGACAGGAGTCCCTGTGGACTATGATGTTTGCTGATGGCATTGTGATTTGTAGCGATAGTAGGGAGCAGGTTGAGGAGACCCTGGAGAGGTGGAGATATGCTCTAGAGAGTAGAGGAATGAAGGTCAGTAGGAACAATACAAAATACATGTGTGTAAATGAGAGGGAGGTCAGTGGAATGGTGATGATTTAAGAAGTAGAGTTGGCGAAGGTGGATGGTTTTAAATACTTGGAATCAACAGTACAGACTAACGGGGATTGTAGAAGAGAGCTGAAAAGAGTGCAGGCAGGGTGGAATGGGTGGAGAAGAGTGTCAGGAGTGATTTGTGACAGGCGGATATCAGCAAAAGGGAAGGTCTACAGGACGGTAGTGAGACCAGCTATGTTATATGGGCTGGAGACGGTGGCACTGACCAGAAAACCAGAGACACAGCTGGAGATGGCAAGAGTTAAAGATGCTAAGATTTGCATTGGATGTGACGAGGATGAACAGGACTAGAAATGAGTACATTAGAGGGTCAGCTCAAGTTGGACGGTTGGGAGACAAAGTCAGAGAGGCGAGATTGCGTTGGTTTGGACTTGTGCAGAGGAGAGATGCTGAGTATATTGGGAGAAGGATGTTAACATTAGAGCTACCAGTCAAGAGGAAAACAGGAAGGCCTAAGAGAAGGTTTATGGATTTAGTGAGAGAGGACATGCAGGTGATGAGTGTGACAGAACAAGATGTAGAGGACAGAAAGATATGGAAGAAGATGATCCGCTGTGGCAACCCCTAACGGGAGCAGCCGAAACAAGAAGAAGAAGAAGTGACCACTGATAATGATGGTGAGTGAACTGTAGGAAGTGTCCTTTGTTTTTTACATTGATAATGTTACCATTGCTGTGTACATTATAAAGTGGTTAGTTTTATTTCATTTTTCTATCTTTATGTAATAAAAAAAACAAGGAAAGGAATTATCATTTTCATAGTGAAGTTTTTTCTGGTATTTGCTAACTGTTATTAATGATTAGTATTAATTGAAAGTACAGTATTCGGTATTAGTGTGTCAGAGGAAGAATATGCAGCATTGTTCGTAATGGCTCTCAGTTTGGTTTTTATTCTCTCCTTTACTACTACCTCTAGGGGGTCCACAGTGCATCCTATAACTATATTTGCCTTTTTAATTAGCTTGTTGATTTGGTGGGCCTATCTTGAAGTGATGTAACCAACCCAGCACACCACAGCATAAAAAATTGCACTGGCCATCACAGAGATGTAGGACATATAAAGAGTGTCACTATCCAAATTAAAAGCATATAGTCTCATAAGAAAAAAATAATCTTCTCTTCCCTTTCTTCTGGGATGCTAGACTACTCCGGCCTGTCAATGATGTGAGCCTCCAGTACACCACTTTCACTGTTTGGTGCAATTAACATCAATAACTTCCTTGATTTTGCTGACTTGGAGTTGCAGACATTTTTTTTTTTTTGCACCAAGGAACAAAGTTCTCTTTTATTCCTTTTTCATCTCTCTTGTCAGTATGCCCATTAGTGCATCACCATTGGAGAACATCTGCAAGTGACATGACATGGTGTTATATTTATACTCCAAGGAGTTCAAGGTGAACAGAAAAGATGACAATACTATTCCTTGTGGTCTTAACAAGTCAAGGACTAATTCCGTCCAGTCCTGTGGCTTTTCATGTGTGTAGCTCAGTTGTCTCATCAATTGTTCATCAGTTATGGATGGTCCATACTGATAGTCAGAGGTAGACTCATCACTGGCCTTACCAGCAAAAGTGTTAAGGATTGTTTATGTACTAGGGATGGTGACGGGGACTGTCCAAGAAGGTGGTAGTGACAGGGAGAATCTATTAAAAAGTTAGTTCAAGGCATTAGCTTTGTCCACATTCCCTTCTAACACCTGAACTCTGGATTGCTTGGGTCCAGGAATTATGCCCAGTCTATTTCCAACATCTTTTATATTATTCTGGGTAAAATTGTTTTGTATTTTAGTTCTGTAAGCTTTCTTCCATTCACTCAGCCCAAATTCTGATAAGGGCACATGATAACACCAGTACACTGCAGTATTGTAGTGTTCTTGCAATTATTGACTCTTTTCCAAAGACTGATATGTTATTAGAGGCAGCACCTTAGGAACAAGCACAAACCTCTCAGTCAACCTTGAAAACAAGAAATTATATTTTAAAAGAAGAAAAGACGTAAAAATGTACAGTAGATTCCATGCTGAATTATGTCAACCAGGAATTGAACCATTTAACCAATGTACATCTCTGTTTAAAACTGAATACCATTAATAAATAGCATGTCCTACTTGACACCACCTCTTGGAGATTAGAAATTCTATCTTTTAACATAAACCAGTACATTATCTGATATATGTTTTATTGTTTTAAAAAGTCAATCAATCAGCTAATCTTCATCGTATGCAGTATACAGTATAACACTATTTGTTGGGGAAACACTGTGTTCCTACCATTCTTCTTTACAGTTTATAAAACATCACACTAGACAGCCCTCATTTTAACACTTACACTATCTCCAAGCTATAAAATGCCTACTTTATGACTTCTCTATTAATTCTCTCAGTAATTTTTAAAACTATGCTGATTGCTCCTAGCATAACCTATTTATTTGCTCACGTTATTTCTGGGCTTCTCCACATTTTAATTAAACAGTAGCTTCCGAACGTCTAATAGACTGCCCCAAAAACAATTTTGACTTGTGTTAAAAGTTTCCTACTTGTTTTCTGCTTTGAACAGTTGCCTTTTTCACTGATTTGTAACTATTAATAACTTAAGTTGGATTGCTGCAACTGGTATTGCTTAGGAATAGCATAGAGAAGTTATCTGCTATTTACAAATACTACAAGAAATAAAATGAAAAGAACAACACAACCATGAACAGTATTTTAATTTTAGCATGAATACTTGAAAAGACCAAGCAAACATGCATTTTTCAATTTATTTACAATAAATAAATATACTTTTTAATAGTGCGATTGAAGAAATACTGCCTTCTTCAATACGCAGAAAACTATTTTTGGATGAATACATTTTAGACTGTGTGGTCATGGGCTGGAGCCATATTTGAGGCTCACTGCCAGGATGTCAATTGAGTGTAGCACAACATCACTTGTCACATGGCAGGTTGCCACCATGATGTTTTAAATGCTTGTACAGCAGATAACAATTAATCAATTGCAAGCTTTACTTGCAAAAGAGTGATAACTCATATTTGCAGGCAAGGTGAGAAAGTCAGACAAAGAGATGTCAGGGCAGCAGCACAACAGTAGCTTTGAAAAAAAAAAATGTAAAAAAAGTCCAAAAATAAAAAAGTGGAAGAAGCATGGAGAGTCACACTACTTATAGTGATTGGCCTTCTAGCTTTTATCTTCTAAACTGTTAGATCACGGTACTTTATAGGACACTAATGATTGCCACCACTTTCTGTGGCATTTAGGGAGCTTTCTGGTTAAACTCAAAAACTGCAAATAAATTATAACTAACTGAAACATACTCCCTTCTGATTTTTTTTATTTCTTATAGCAAATTGCACCTTCATTTCTGAATTTTTGTACTGAACATTTTCAAAAACTTATGAAGGTCGTTATATGAAGAGTAAAAATGCCAATTGCCTTAAGTGACAAACTGGATGACTTAACATGATGATTTCTATAAATGTAAGAGCTCATCCCCATTAACTAGAAAGTTGCAAGTTCATAGCTCCTAAATCCTAAATGAAGTTCCTATAGGAAACCAGGGTAACAATCCTACATAAAAGGAAATGAATGCCCTAAACCTACACTGCATTCCCCAGTGAAGTACATAACTATGAAATCTAAGTGAAGAAAGGTTAAAGAAAATGTTCCAATGTAGGCCCAAGTATTATAAACATGCAGTATTTAAACAAGCTGTTCTAACATATGGAGAGAGAACCATCCGCATAATGTTCCTTGTTATTAAACTGAGCTTTATGGAACACTGTAATAATATTTGTGTTTGAAAAGAATTCCAGCTATGTTTATTGATTCATGACTCCAGCAGATATGGAATTATTCATGTATTTGCTGAAAAAAATAAGATAAGGTTAGGAATGCATCGAAGAAACACACTTCAACCTTGGTGTGCAGCCATTGGAATGCTTCGATGAGGTATGAGAGAATAAGGAGCAGGTTGCTGTCATATTTCAGCTATGCTGTTAAATAGCCAGTCAGAATACAAACCCCTGACAAGTGCAGCTCCATGGTGAACATCAACATTGTGTTATGAAACTGGCACTATGCACAATGTTGGTGAACATCTTCACATCTAGAGACTGAGTTGTTAATTTGTGAGATAATGACAAAAAACCCAATGTTTAGAGCAAGGAAGTTTGTCTCTCTTGCTAGTATTAGTCATGGAACTCATTATAGTCAGATCACCTGCCAATATTCATCTTGTTCATAGGTTCATCTCCACTTGGTCTAAACAAGGCTAAATAGCCTTCTTTTATGTATTTGGACTACGGAACATGGCTGAATAGGCATTAATGTGGACAGTACATGTAAACAAGCTATAAGATGATAGCACTATGCTCTCCGATCAGTTAATGAAATCGATTAATATAATTAACGTTTTAACCAAATGACAAAAAATATATCTTGCCTCATTAAAACTTCTGTAATGTTAAAAGCTATGCTACTGTACATAACCCTACATCACCAAAGAAGCTGTGCTAATTATTAGTCATTCCTAATGAAATATTGAGAACAGTCCAGGTTCTCTATTAAAAATCATGGCACTGTAAATCTTCTATGGTAATGTGTACTGTATATCTAAAAAATGAAGAAAATGTATTATTTAAAAAAGAAACAACTTATGCAGCCTTTTTACACATTACATGTCTACAAATTACTTATTCATTAGTTATAGACGTTTTTCAATACCAAATCTAAATTTGAAACCATCCATCATCCATATTAAAAGTCTGTGAAAGTTTATAAATGTAGTGTTTGTATAAAGTATTTTCATAAAAATTATGACCGATGTTTACTTTTTGTTATTACTTGGCATCTCGATGGCAGATGGACTCTTCAATAAATGAAGCAAAGTCTGCTACATATTTGTTATTAATACTTCAACAATTACACCTGACGGTACATCTTTGAACCTCATAAAAGAAAACTTAGGCTAAGGTCTGTAAAACAGCTATTCCTGTACATCACTGAATTGCAAAGCTGGAAAGCTTTTTTTGCTCCACTTATAACATGATTCTTCTAGACACAGGGCAAGTGGATTAGGAACATCTTGTCAAAGATGATTGTATCCATCAGTCTGTTCAAAGTTACATTTCTTGGCATCACAACTTATTGACATGAAACATGAAGCAGGATAAGAATTACTTGCATTACTGTAGATTGATAGAAGAATAGCTTTTTTAGCAGTTGGTAGTAATGGTGGTGAAACGGGAATGCTGTCTAAATTGTCTACAGTTATGACTCTTTTTTAGCCATAATAATGCTGATGACTCTACTTTGCATTTCTAGAGGAAAGGGAATGGCCCATGATTGCTTTCTTCTACTGAGTTCCTGGTTACTTTAGTAAGATAGTCAATCTCAATGTTGTAGCACGGTGGTAAGGAGTGTACAGCTAGAGGATGTGCTATCTTATTGATCAAATGTTAAATTGAGATCCTGACTCTCATTTCTCTCAAAGAAATCTTATGGTATTCTTCAAGGTACAAGGTATCTTGACTGCACTGTCAATCTCTTTTCTTGAAAGACAGTCCTAGTCATCTGAACAGGTAAACAAATTCTCAGCCTCCCTACTGTGGAGAGAGTGTGGCCAAACTGGAAGATGCCAAGATGAGGTCAACTCCCACTTATTACCACAACTCAGAGTGCATTTCTCTGTATGCATAAGCTGTATAAATCCTAATTAGCTGCCTAATCACTCAATTCTTTATAGAAGATACCATGAAATTTCCCTCGCTATATCGCACTTCGACTTTTGCGGCTTCACTCTATCGCGGATTTTATATGTAAGCATATTTAAATATATATCGCGGATTTTTTGCTGGTTCGCGGATTTCTGTGGACAATGGGTCTTTTAATTTCAGGTACATGCTTCCTCAGTTGGTTTGCCCAGTTGATTTCATACAAGGGACGCTATTGGCAGATGGCTGAGAAGCTACCCATCCAGAGCGCGTGTTACGTATTAAATAAAACTCCTCAAATATATTGTGAGCACGGGGGCTCTTCGCACCCCTAGAGGATACGGCCGCTCCTCAAAAAACGCTGAAAGATTACCTTCACATTGCTCTCTTCTTTACTGGGCTTACATGTGGCTGCTTTATCAAGCGATATGCTTCCTGCACGGTGCTTCGCATACTTAAAAGATCAAACAGCACGTATTGATTTTTACTTTTCTCTCTCTCGCTCTGACATTCTCTGCTCCTGACGGAGGGAGTGTGAGCAGGAGGGCTGTTCACACACCTAGACGATACGGACGCTCGTCTAAAAATGCTGAAAGATTACCTTCACGTTGCTCCCTTCTGTGCAGTTGCTTCGTGAAGCGACATGCTGCACGGTGCTTCGCATACTTAAAAGCTCGAAGGGCACGTATTGATTTTTGATTGTTTGTTTTTATCTGTCTCTCTCTCTCTCTCTCTGACATTCTCTGCTCCTGACGGAGGGAGTGTGAGCTGCTGCCTTCCTTGCAACTGCTTTGTACGGGGGTGCTTCGCATACTTAAAAGCCAAACAGCCCTATTGATTTGTTTGGTTTTCTCTCTCTCTCTGACATTTTCTGCTCCTGACATGCACTCCTTTGAAGAGGAAGATATGTTTGCATTCTTTTAATTTTGAGACGGAACTGTCATCTCTGTCTTGTCATGGAGCACAGTTTAAACTTTTGAAAAAGAGACAAATGTTTGTTTGCAGTGTTTGAATAAAGTTCCTGTCTCTCTACAACCTCCTGTGTTTCTGTGCAAATCTGTGACCCAAGCATGACAACATAAAAATAACCATATAAACGTATGGTTTCTACTTTGCGGATTTTCACCTTTCGCGGGGGGTTCTGGAACGCAATCCCCGCGATCAAGGAGGGATTACTGTATACATGTATGCACACCACATAAAATTTCCCAATGTCTTGGCCTAGGCCTGGTATAGGCAGTAGCAACAGAACTATCCCAGAAAATACTTTGAATAACAATAATAATAATAACAATATGTACATACAGTACATAAACATGAATTAACATTCTGAAAGGAGACAACATGGTTTAATATCAAGGACACTAAATTTGAGAACAAGAGCATGTTTATATAAATGTAGGATAATCACCACAAGCATTTTGCTTTATAACTAAAAATTTACATTCACTTTCTAAGAATTCTAAGCAGTTAAGTAAATACACTGCTATATCATCCGGCCATTTTTCCTCTCGTAACCCAGCCACAGCAGATGCATAAACCAATGTGTTTCTTTGTGCCAGTCTCAAGCCCAGATAAATGGGGAGGATTATGTCAGGAAGGGCATCTGTAAACTTTTTCCAATAAAGATTTTCATACCAGATCGCTTTAGGCCCTGGTTAACAACAGCTGCCACCGGTACTGTTCGCCAATAGAATGCTGGTGGAAATTGGGCTACTGTTGGCCCAAGAAAGAGAAGAAGAGGGTGTGAAGTGTATTTGGAGGCAGGAGTAGGAGGAGGAACATAAAGATAGTGGAACTGAGGGTAGGAACTTTGAATGTTGGCAAAATGACTGGTAAGGGGAGAGAGTTAGGTGATGTGATGGAAAAAAGGAAGGTTGATATATTGTGCGTGCAAGAGACTAAATGGAAGGGGAGTAAGGCCAGATGGATTGGAGGTGGATTCAAATTGTTCTATCATGGTGTGGATGGGAGGAGAAATGGAGTAGGGGTTATTCTGAAGGAACAGTATGTCAAGAGTGTTTTGGAGGTGAAAAGCGTGTCAGACAGAGTGATGATTATGAAATTAGAAATTGAAGGTGTGATAATTCATGTTGTTAATGCATATGCCCTGCAAGTTGGGTGTGCGATGGATGAGGAGGAAGATCTCTGGAATGAGTTGGAAGAAGTGATGGACAGTGTACCCAAGGGACAGAAAGTAGTGATTGTAGCAGATTTCAATGGACATGTTGGTGAAGGGAACTGAGGGTATAAGGAAGTGAGTGAGGGCAGAGCCAAAGATCAAATGGTGGAATTTGAAAACGGAAGACTGCAAAGTTGAGTTCAGGGAGGAGGTAAGGCAGGCACTGGGTGGCAGTGAAGAGTTGCCAGAAAGCTGGGCAACTATAGCAGAAGTAGTAAGGGTGACAGCAAGAAGGGTGCTTGGTGTGACATCTGGACAGAGGAAGGAGGAAAAGGAAACCTGGTGGTGGAATGGGGAAGTACATGAGCATATACAGAGGATAGGTTTGGCAAAGAAGAAGTGGGGTAGTCAGAGAAATTCAGAAAGTAGACAAGAGTACAAGGAGATAAGATGTAAGGTGAAGAGAGAGGTGGCGAAGGCTATAGAAAAGGCATATGATGAGTTGTATGAGAAGTTGAACACTAAGGAGGGAGAAAATGACCGTACCGATTGACTAGACAGAGGGACCCAGCTGAGAAGAATGTGCAGCAGATTATGGTGATTAAAGAAACAGATGTAAACATACTCACAAGGGAGGAGGGTGTGTTGAACAGATGGAAAGAGTACTTTGAGAGGCTGATGAACTGAATATGAGATAGAGAAGGTTGGATGATGTGGCGATAGTGAATCAGGAAGTGTAACGGATTAGCAAGGAGGAAGTAAGGACAGCTATGAAGAGAATGAAGAATGGAAAGGCCGTTGGTCCAGATGACATACCTGTTGAAACATGGGGGTGTTCAGGAGAGATGGCAGTAGAGTTTTTAACCAGATTTAATGGTTTAATGGAATCTTAGAAAGTGAGAGGATGCCTGAGGAGATTTTTAAGAATAAGGGAGATATGCAGAGATGTAGTAGCTACAGGGGGATAAAATCGATGAGCCACAGCATGAAGTTATGGGAAAGAGTAGTGGAAACTAGGTTAAGAAGGGAGGTGACGATTAGTGAGCAGCAGTACGCTTTCATGCCAGGAAAGAGTACCACAGACTCTTTCTATTTGCTCTAAGGGTGTTGATGGAGAAGTATAAAGAAGGCCAGAAGGAGCTGCATTGCATCTTTGTGGACCCGGAGAAAGCATATGACAGGGTGCCTCGCATTGTATTGTACAAGGAAGTCTGGAGTAGCAGAGAAGTATGTAAGAGATGTACAGGATATGTATGAGGGAAGTGTGACCGTGGTGAGGTCTACAGTAGGAGTGATCGATGCATTCAGCGGGGAGGTGGGATTACATCAGGGATCAGCTCTGAGTGAGAGTGCAGGCAAGGTGGAACAGATGGAGAAGTGTGTCAGCAGTAATTTGTGACAGACAGGTATCAGCAAGAGTGAAAGGGAAAGTCTCCAGGACGGTATTGAGACCAGCTATGTTATATGAGCTGGAGATGGTGGCACTGACCAGAAAGCAAGGGACAGAGCTGGATGTGGCAGAGTTAAAGATGTTATGATTTGCATTGGTTGTGATGAGGATGGTCAGGATTACAAATGAGTACATTAGTGGGTCAACTCAAGTTGAACGGTTGGAAGACAAAGTCAGAGAGGCGAGATAGTGTTGGTTTGGACATGTGCAGAGGAGAGATGCTGGGTATATTGGGAGAAGGATGCTAAGGATAGAGCTGCCAGGCAAAAGCAGAAGAGGAAGGCCTAAGAGAAGCTTTATGGATGTGGTGAGATAAGACATGCAGGTGATGGGTGTAACAGAACAAGAAGCAGAGGACAGGAAGATATGAAAAAGATGATCCACTGTGGCAACTCCTAACAGGAGCAGCTAAAGAAGAAGATTTTTCCTCTCGTGGTGACAGTATTGTAGAGCTGCAGCTTACTTTGGTGGCAATGGAATAATTGGAATCAGCTCTGGATGAGAGAAACTCAAATAAGAATAATAGAATATTCCAAATATAAAAAGAGCCCATCTTCTATTTCTTTTATCATGTCTGTACTCTCATTTTCTCTTTATCTTTCCAACTCCTTCTTTGTCATTGAGCACTTCTGGAAAGAGTGCTGAAACTGAGATATTACTAATTATGATCCTTCCCAACATTTTCCAGTAAGGATCACAATGAACTTTAAGACCATCTGATAAATGCATACCCAATTTAAACATTTTAATGGAGCTGACTACTATAAGGTAAAACTTAATGTTTATTTTGCACTTCTACAGTTAAGTGGTGGTCAAACTAGATTTTAATTTTACAGCATTGGGAGCATAAGATTATCATAAAGTGACTATACTTCCTAATTTTCAAGCACTTGCTTCTTTAGTGAGGGTAAAACTAAGTATAATAAAATTTTGCAACACCATTCTGTAATGCATGCCGATACAGAGACAGAGAGAGAGACTGCATTCTTTTCAACAAGATGAAACCCCTCCTTGAGTAAATGAGCACCATATTAGGCTGGTAGTGTGCTAGCACAACACCAACTAGTATAAACTGCTGCCAGCATTAATATTGCAGCCTTGTGCATAATTGCTTATAAAATTGCTCTTTCTAAACAAAGAATACATTCCTCACTTAGGACTTTAATCAGCTGTCTTCAGGCAGTCTGGTTATTTACTACCATTGGCAGCCCACTGAACCTTTTTTTTTCCATTAGCTGAAGTACAGAAAAAAGTAAATCTCTGACTGTTATGGTGCCAGTCTTAAAACCCTACTTTGTATAATGAGTCAGTCAGTGGCTCTGCCTCTTTATGGCTTTTGTTATATAAAAACTTTATTTCAACCAGAAATGTTTATAAAAACATAATACTAATAAGGTGAGCACTTTACAGCATGTAGGCACTCATTCTTTTAGGACTGAAATAAGACAGGGACCTTTTAAAGGAACATTAAATGCTATACCTCCTCAATTGTAGTGAGAAATATTATTGTTCTTTAATTTATATTGACAGACAAGTTCTAAATAATTACAGATTCTTTTTATCACATTAAATAAATGTTGGAATTGGTGCCTACTTCATGAAAGTTCAGATCGGACACTGCCTTGCGCAGTATGTCTAATAATTTCAATTATTACTGATATGTGACAAGAGCACAACACATGGAAACTAGAAGTGACATAACTGACATGGGGCAACATACAGTATATTCAAAACCAACCTAATTACACAAGCCTATATACTAAAATGGTAAATTCTTAGAATGTAGGAGACATTGATGTTCCAAAGAAGATAATATAAATGTTACCTCATTCCATGCTAGATCATTGTGCATTACACTTGATACAAGAGAGGCGACCATAATACTTTGAGTGAAGACTAATTCAGTTCATGCCATAGCTTGTTTGTAACAGTTAATTAGAGTGTTTATCATTGTATCTTGTTCATAGGGTAATAAAACATAACATTCTTAGATATGACCCCCAATTCAGGGTCAGGATGAACCAGACCCAATCACCAATCTGCCCTGAACAGGAGGCCAGGTCAATGCAGGGTCAATTTAGGCACACAGGCATGTTCTCATTCATGGGGAGCTTCCCACATATATTTTAGGGGACACTGGAGAAAGACTCCAAATACAGAACAGTAAATACAATATAATGAATAATCAGCATACCATCGTGGTTATGCAGACATACAGTGTATGTGTTTTTTTGTTTTTTGCTATAGTTGCATACTTTCACATAGATCTAGAATTTACCATTTACTGTATCCATATAAATGTATAGCTTGTACTGGGAATATTACATACTACATTATCAATGACACAATTTATTTTGCAAATGTAATTCTTTAGACACAAACTGCTATACAAAATATAGCTAAAATTCAAGATTTTTTATATAATAAATAACTTTTACATAGCAAAATTAATGCAAAGTTCTGGTCACTCAGAAAGGAGTAGAAAAGGAAGGGTGTATAGGGTATACTGTACTTGTACTAGACTAATCCTAGTAAATAAACCTGAATAAGATGATAAAAGCAGTGGCCATGCCAGCTTACTTGCTGCCTGTTTTTTCTCACAATGATTGACAACTGAGTGCATTCTGTTGAAGTCCATCAAACTATTCAGTCTTTGGATCCTTTTCTGTGAACTAAGCCACCTGGATACAGCCAGCTGAAGAGCCAATCACACACAAAAAACTTGCCCATGGTCTTGTTCTGTCAGAGACTCTTCTTCTGATGATGGGTTGCCTTCCTGTATTTTTTTCCATAAGATAAATCAGCATTAAAGCTCAAGCTAAGTGCTATAGTTCCCCTAAATGTTTTAAGTTTTTTCCTTCTGTTTTGAGGAGTATGTGTACTTGATTTTGGACACTAAGTAGACTGCAACATATAAGAACCTATTTTTCAGTAGACACAGGGAGAACATGAATACGCACAAAATGGTGGGATGTGGCATTTAGACCCACATCATGAGTCCATGAAACCCACACTCTGTTCAGCTTATATTAAAAGTGTAACCCTGGAAGACTATTATAATAAAAAGATCTAATCAACAACAGCCATGGCTTCTTCTGCTCATCCATTTGATCTTTTCCTCCCCCTCTAAATACCCAACACTTGACTCACACTAAATTCATTTTCCAACTGCCCATGCTGCTAATTATCTGCATTACTCTTCCATACAGCTAATTTTCTTTGACATGCTTCTTTGAGGGTGCTGGAATCAGTCCAAGCAATATACAGAATAATCAGAAAAGGTCAAAAGAACCGTCCACAAACACTCAGAAAAAGGCCAAGCAGACCATATCCTGAAGCCAGTGTCATAAATGTTACACTCACTTCCATAATTCTCAAACATTTATATGCACAAAGAAGCAGCCGTTTGTCAATAATAAAAGAACAAAATACACTAAAAACATGGCATTCGTAAAAAGCAGTAGACCATTTGCAATCAAAACTAACAAGTTTAGGAGTCCTACAAAACACAAAAGATAAGCAAGCATAATGCTGTTATGTACACAAAAATGAGTTTATAAAAAAAAAGGTTGAAGAACTGGAAACATACTGCTGCCCTCTTTATTTCAAATGCCACCACCACCAACAACTTTGTGAAGGGAGTTCAGTCTCCCAGGGTATTATTTTGAATGTACTGTGAGGTGTGGGTCTAACTGGCCATGGCTACATTTGGCAGTAATAGAACACAAGACAGGAATAAGGCCAGAAAACAATGCAGTGGATAGAGGAATGATCACACTTACAATGGGAGAATAATGCTGCATTCACATATTTATTATCTAGGACAGATGGTAAATGCAAGTTTCTGAGCTGGAAATTCTATGTGAATGCACTACAAACTCCGAGCTACAAGTTGGACAATTTGAAGAAAACAAAGGTACATGAATTATCTGAGTTGTAACATAGCGCTGACCTTTCACCTTGGTCAATTGTATAAAATAACATATATAACCTGGTCAGTCAGAAATGCCATTTTTTGATTGAACTGAATTTGGAACAAACATACTCATTTAATATATTTATTTTTCTGCTTTATTTACATAAAGGATGTTGTTTATATTTATTTATTTTATTTTTTTGCAGACCAAGTAACAAGTCAACAGAGACCTCATGTTTCTCTTAATATCCAACTGGAAACCCACGTAAATGTACTGAAATGGAACGGTGAAAGGTTGGAGCTCTGAATAATCCCAGATCTTGTGAATGCAAAATGTGTGTCAGTTAATAGAATCATGCAAATAATGTTCAATTTTGTTAAGTTCTTATGTTTACTACGATTCTAATTATGTCATTTCTTTACCATCTTGTGTGCTTATTCCTTTATTGAAGCTGCCATTTTAGGGCTTTGAGTTGGTAGGTACATAATGCATGTGACATGTGACCAAAGACATAACGGTAGCCATGTTATAAAATGGATGAACACATCAAACAGTGCCCAAGGTTCGTACTTATTTAAAGAAAAGATTAAAAAAAAACAACTTACTGACCTCTCTTGTTAGGGGAAAAATCTAGTTTTGATTCTAGATTTGTTTTGACATCAACTTGATTGATGTCTTTCTCATAGTGTTTTTGACCTTTGCTATGTTTCACTTGTCTTTTGTAATGTTGTTTAAAATATCTTACACTCAACTTAATTTTACTGTCCATCTGGACTATGATAAAATGCACTTCAAGTTAGTGATATATCCTTCTGATGCAGAAGATGCTTGTGGTACAGACACTATAAAGGAGGAGAGGATCAGGAACAGAATGACAGAGCGGGATGTAGAAAAACAATACGACGAGTCGTAACCGATATATATATATATATATAAAATATACACACATAAACAGTTTGAATGCAAATATAGTCCTGCAATTTAAGTTTCTTCTTTGTTCTAAACCTGGTAGGATGGGGAGGTCATGACCCTATATTGCATTTAGAACAAACAGACTGTACAGACTTTCATGACAGGCGTACATCAAATAAAGCTAAGCAGGTTGTACTAACAAACTTGTTTTCATGGGCTGATCAAATTACTTTTACTGTGATGCATTGTTTAAGTATGTTGAATCACTTAACTGTGTGAAATGAAACATTTATTGTTTTGCAGCTGTTTGGATTATTGCAGAAATCTGAATTGGTTTAAGGTTTCTTTATTCATACTTTTGCTTTTCTGTATGCAATTAAATCCTACATTTGTAAGACCACAGTGACTGCATGGATGGTAAAAAATTTAAACTGCTCATTAGTTTTAAAAATGTTCATCTTGCATTCTGAAGTCATAAGAATACAGTTGCCAACTTTATAATAGCTTATTAGGAATATGTGCACAGTTGGTGCCATACTCTCTTTACAGATTCAGTATTCTATGTTTGAACACTGTTGCCCATGTCAAGTTTGCCTGTTCTAACTGTGTGCATGTACTTTTTCTTCTGGTTACTCCTATTTTCCTACAATGTCCTCAGGCACATGCACTTTAGGTTAACTGGTGACTCTAAGCTGGCCCAGTGTGCATGTAGGTGTATGCACAAGTGGGCCTTGTGATAGAATGGCGCCTTGTCTAGGGCTGTTTCCTGCCTTGAGTATGATTCTGCCCAGGATGATATATGGCTCCCTGTGACCTTGAATTGAATTTGACAAGTTAGAGAATGTTATACTTTGACTGTGTCTATCAGTGTATCCGTTGAGGGTCTGGCATCCTGTTAGGTAGGGTCTTGCCTTGTACTTGTTGGTTCTTGTAAGGGAAACAAAGGGCTGAATTATTAATTGGTGGATACATTTTAAAACAACATTTCTCAATCGTACTTTGGCTGCCAGTGGTCATGCTGACCAGTTTTGTAACCTGATGTGGAAACCTGTTTTTAAAGGAACTTGTTAAGTTTGACAGGCTGCTGTATCTAAATAAAAATACAAACCTTAATACTTTATATTTTAAAATAAGGTTAAAAAGTACATAAGTGCAAACGCAAAAGAATAGATATTTCTGTACATTTTTGCTAATTTTGTTTTTTGATTAGTTGTTTTTTTCCCCACAATAAAGAGTATTTTTAAACCCTCGTATATTTTTTACTTGAGAAAGTCGATGAAATAATCGATAACAGGAAAATCTAAGGGGTGAGGTCTGCAAATATCAGAAAATTAAAATTAAGGCAACACCTAACTATACACCTTGAATATTAAAGGTTATAATAAAAATCTCAAATTACACACTAAGGACAGAAACAAGACAACAAATTAAAAAAGGAGGTTCAAGAAGGCAGGTCATCTTAATAAAGCCTGAAGACCTCCGGTCATGTTTGTACCCTGGACCAGGACTGAGAAAGACAGCTCTAGTTGGTACTTAATTTTTATAATACTAGCATAGTCAAATACCACATTATTTTTTCCATGAAGTTTGAAGCATGCATAAGGTATTTATAAACTGATGTGTGTAAGTTCAAATTAATTAAAGTTAAAACATTCAGAATAAGAATGTAAAAAGAAGAAACCAACTATTTGAACAATACTAACAAAAGGCATCTTTGGAGTCCCAGGTATGAATCTTAGTTCGGACACTGCCTGTGTGACATTTGCACCACTTCCTTGTGTCTGTGTGGGTTTTCATTCTGGGTACTCTTGTTTTTCTCCTGCACATCAAACATGTGTGGCAATTCTTTACTGGCACCTAAAAAATAAATGTGTAAGTGAAAGTGTCCTTTGGTGGATTGGCACCATATCCGGTGTTGGTACCTGCCTTGCGCCAAATACCGCCAGTACATGTTTCAAATTTCTGTGGCCCCAAATTGGGATGAGGAGGTCTGAATGAGTAAAAGGGACACATATAGACATTGTCTCTACTCTTGTTGTTTGCGTAATGCTACCTTGTTCAGTCCCAGCTTCTCATAACACTGTAATGGCAAAGGAAAGGTTTGGAAAATGGACAAATAGATGGTTACAATGGGAAATTATTATTAAAAAACTAAGGGCAAGCTAAATTTGGGAAAATGTGTACAATAAGATTCAAAATTGTTCTACAATTTTTGTTGGACAATGCAAACATTAGCCAGGTTTATGTATGTGTATATGTGCCCTATGGTATAGCATCCTGTCCAAAGCTGATTACATTTCAGTGGCAGCGCTGCTGTCTCACAGTAAGGAGATCACGGGTCTGCGTCCCAGGTTCTCCATGTGTGGAAAGTGCTTTGAGTAATGAGAAAAGTGCTATATAAATGTGAATAAATATTATTATTAAATGACTAAAAGAATTTCTTTGGTGAATATGAATAAATATTCCTGTTAGATCATATGCAACAATGTTTTTACAGCATGGAATGGAATTTTTGGAACAAAATGGTGTTGCTATGAATTAATTTTTATATCCAAAACAGACAATTCTATTTAGATAAAAATACATCTCTTCCTTTTAAATCAGCAACACATGATGATACACTCTGCTATAAAATTCCCCCCATACTATAATACAAGGCCATTTAAACAGTGATTAAACATGAATGATTAAAACGCATTATAAGAATTTATATTTTAAACAGTTGAGGAAAAAACATTTTCAATGACATTAAGACACCTGGAGTGGAATAGTGGTGCAGTGGTAGCAGTGTTGCAACGCAGAACGCAGACTGGATTTTACTCCCTGGTTGATCCCCTGCATGAAGTTTGCATGTTCTCTCCATGTTACCAATGTGGTTTGCTTCAGATGCTCCAGTTTCCTTGAACAGCTTGTAGACATGCAGCTTAGGTAAACTGTCAATGCTAAATTGATCCCTGATATGTGTGTGTGTGTGTTTGTGTGTCCCTATGATGGGCTGGCACCCTCTCCAGGTGTTGTTCCTACCTTGTGCTCGATGATTGCTGGTAAAAGCTCCAGCTGCCCCATGACCCCATTCTGGATAAGTGAGTTAAGAAAACGAAATAAATGGACAAAGAGGCCTCATCTGCTACACTATGCAACTAGTGAATATAGCATCCTAAAGAAAAGTCAACTGATCAACTTGTAAGTTTTTTTCAGTTTTTCAGTTCCTCAGGGGCCCTAATGGTGGTAAATTGTGTAAATGGCAATGTAATATAAAATAAATTTAGACGACAAAGTAAAGTCATAAAATCCTAAAGGGATACAAAGAACTTTTTTACAATTCCAAATGTGAGGGTCATCAACATGTGTTACGTTTTTGATCACAACTGCATTATGATGTTTACATAATCCCTTTTGTCATAGTCTTACTTAAGACGAAGCTAAGTGGAGACCAGGAGACATCCAATACAGTCTGAAAGGAATCAATCAAATCATTGTAAGTACTAAAGAATACAGACCTTATGAAAATACTTAAGAAAAGATAATGTTCTGCAAAGAGTATTAATACTGTATGAACTGAGAAAACCACAGGTGTGCCACAACATTTAACTGCATCAGTTTAGAAATGCCTTCTTAATAAGAAACCTATAAGGCATACTGGTTTGAAATGATTGCACTCAATGAAACATCTCCAGATGCCTTTATTTACTGGCCTGAACCTTGGAAATGATATGCCCAGTATACCATATATACATGAGACTTGCTTCATAAAAGTAGAAACATTTTTCCAACTGCAATGCAAAGAAACTCAAACTTTTCAATTAAGCATCAAGTCATATTTACAGTATTTAATTCTTCATTTTTTCCTAGTTAGAGTCACAGAGTGTTGGAGCCCATCCCAGCAGCAATGCAGCTACATATACACGCTTCTACATTGTATTTAACTTGAAGCATTACTTTGAAATGTGGAAAATATATCATGCATATGCAGCATGGGCTTATATCTTTCACACAGAAAGTTTCCCCTCCAAGCATTGATCCGAGTGAGCAACTCTACCCACTGAGCTGATACACTGCCCTACATCATTATTCAACTGTGCATTAATCATTTTTAAAAACAAAATGAACATCTATCTTCTGAGGGAAGCATGGTGGCAAAGTGGTTAGGATGACTGCCTTATAGCTCTAAAGTCCTGTATTCAATTCCTAACCCAGTTTTTGTCTGTGGGGTTTCTTCTGGGTGCATATGGGTTAACTGGTGACTCTAAACTGGTCTGGTGTCACTGTGGCTTATGGCAGACAGGTGCCCCATCTGGTGTGAGTTTTTACCTTGCACCCAATTCTGCCAGAATATTCTCTCAGATCCTGAAATCCTGAACTGGACTCAAAATTAATGGATCTATACAATTCTGTATCATGTAGAGAGAGATCTGATGTCCAGGGTTTCAATACTGCAGCTGGCAGTAAAGTAAAGTTTACATGTCTTCTCTGTGTCTTTGTGGAGTTTTCTCTAGACTCTCTGGTTTTCCTACCAAATCACTAATGACATCTGGATTTGGTTAACTGGCTACAATAACCTGGCCCAACATGAGAATATGTACGAGATTAACTGGTGTCCTGTTTGGGGCGACTTCATGCCTTGCTCCTGATGCTACCAGAACAAGCTTCAACCCCTTGTAAGGCCAAACTGGATTAAGTGGTGCCAAGAATATTATATTATATTATTGTTATGTTAACAAGCTTCTGTATGGCTGAAGGTTTTAGCCTCCTAGAGCATGACAATCTATATCTGTAGGACTGCCTGTTCATATTTCTCAAAACGTTTGTCCAAATTCCACATAATCCAACTTTGTCCAATGATTTATTTATCTCTAAACGGGTAAAAGTCACAATAGGATTCCTTTTGAAATGAAATTGTACCCCTCCATTTTCAAATCCAGGTTTTGCAATTAAAGATCAGCAGAGTTACAGTAACTAATCATGGAAAAGATAACAGTTCATCAAATGGCAGTATGCAATCCCACTGAAGCCAGGCCAGTTGAAAATTATCGGCTGACCTAACATGAATTATGTGTAGTAGGGGTATTTCATCATTGTTTTCTACAAAATCCCTCTCCGCTGTGAGTGTAGGATGAGGTGCAGAGGTCAATGGGGGAAATACAGAATAAGCAAAAGGGTGAGGAGAGGACATCCTCAACTTTTATAAGTTGAAGGTTAACTGACAGTATGCCAGTCTTTTCTCTTGAACTTTCTTTATGAACATGTATGTGTTGAAAGTCAACTTGTTTCAACAGAAAATACTTCTCTGACTAAATAGTTGGCCCATTTCAGCTTTCACAGTTGCCTAACACTCATTTTGTCTTCTAAATCGGTGTCCGTTCTGAAACATTAACTTAATTTAAAATGATAGATTCTTCCCAAGACACTAGAGAACATGACAGCAAAGATCTGCCTGCAGCTGCCGGCAAAGCAGCAAAAAAAGAAGCTGAAAAATTATCTGAACAAACTAAAAACAAGTATGATGAAAGTCCACAAATATTTCAATTGCAAAGGAAACTTCCAAATCGCCACACACATTTACCATGGAAAACATTCACAGCAGACAGCAGCAATCCCTGTGGTAATGTAATGTCTGTTTATAGTTATTGCCAGATGGGAAATCCCTCTGAATTGAAGAACAAAGAGAGTTTTCTCTGCCCCCTGGTGTTATGACTACATGTGGACACTTGGAGACTACCCGCCCACAGGCACTTGACTTGCTGCAGGCCTGTAACATTCTCAATAAAACACGCATAGAAGGCTTTAGCGAGGTATGTTTATGGCAATTTAAAACTCTTCTTAGCAAAATGGTACCAAAGTTAGGGCCCTGATCCACCACAGATGTGTCCATTATTCTCCTATTACAGTATGAGTCTTCACATATGCACTTGTTGATCCATTTTATATACCTGCTGTGAAAATAATGAAAGATGAGTGCTTAAGGTTTTTTTGGCAGGCTCTGCAGAGAACAACAGGAACTCAGACAGGAGCCACACCCTTTGAATTAGGGCTTATTATAGAAAGTTTCAATGCACAGAAGCTCCACAATCAACCTTATTTAACTATCAGAGGCACATCATGCAAGCACAATGGCCACTGAAGCCCAGTGCAGTTTTCAAGGGCATTCTTACCACAGTACTGCGGACTGTCAATTGTTTAAGTGTTGCAAAAACTAGATGCCAATAAGGATGATAATGAAACTAAAAATAATATTAGCAAAGGACCCTGGTGGCTTCCTATTGTCTGTAAAATGTGAATATTCTGTTGTGGCCCCGGAAATCTCCAAGTTTCTCACAGCTTCACGTCTGTGGCCAAATGCATTTTTCATATATGAGTGTAGCACGCCGTGTCCAGCACTATAACGCGTGTTACCATAGAGTCTATGCAAAAAACATTGGCGGTCTGTCATTCATCCTGCATTTTTTCCTATTGAATCCGCACCGAGTGGTTAAGGATATTTCCAAAACGTTAGCAAAAATGACGCACCTTCTCGTACTGGACAGGCTCTATTTAAAAAAAAATTGAAAAGTGACGCAACAAATATTACATGCTTGTAACAAAACTTTTACTTGATTGCATGCCATTCTTTATAGCCTGCTATACCATAGCATTATGCGAAATACACCGTTAAAGCCTAGAAGTGTCTCCAGAAATACCAGTCATCTTCGCGCATCCAGTCTTTCATTCAGTCACAGAATTAAATCGCACGACATCAGTAACGGAATTAATTCAGTAAATCCAACGTCAAATGGTAATCTACAGCATCACAAACTTTATCTACTCCAGTGATGTGCGTGTCTGGAATCGGCCTCCAGCGAACTCGATTTAATGGGCTCGAGAAACTGATTTAGAATGCTACATTATTCAATCATACTGGTATGACTTGTTTTATTTGTCCATAGCTGTTTAACCATTTCGCGATCAGCAATCTGCAACATCGAACTATAAAGGCATCGACGGAATTCTAACTAAAAAAAATCCCTGTCACTTGCTCGTGGCATTAAAGACGCAACACGCCTGTCGTGAGCACACCCTTCCATCTGGCACATTTCTATGAGTGTAACCAGATGTGATATCCTCAAGCAGCGCAGGTGCAAGCTGCGCACTTTCGAGCATGATTTTACCAACAGTAAATACCTGAGAGAATGAAGGCAATTGAAAGTTACTGTAAAGCTATCTGTATTCTTGCACTATAAACCTGAAGATTTATATTCTAAGGAGAGCTGAACGACGTTATGCCTCTCTCTGAAATTTGCTTACTTTGAAGCAGGGCGATGATGGGCAAAAGACTCCTGTTCACGTGAAATGAAACAAAATGAGGTTGAGTATTAGTTAAACTTGAAATTAGAAACCAGTTACATTCCCGGACATGCGTACACCTTTGTTTATGAGCAAGACTGAAAAGGTGTCCCGATATCATGCAAATTAAGAAGTGAGTTTGCTACGCACCTTTACTACGTCGTCGTTGATATGCTTGGGGTCCCGGTTGACCAAATCGATCTCTTTGGTGTGAACATCGTGGTGACTCTTCTCGTTCAGGCTGTCGCTGTCCATGACTTTATTATTGGGTTTGTAAATGTTTCCTTGGTCCCGAATGAATGCTGGATATAATAGCCCCTGATGGTTCCGTAGGAGAAAAGTAGAAAAACAAGACAACAAACGAAATGAAAAAGTTTCAGTTGCACGGAGCTCACTGTGCGCCCGCCGCAATGTCGGCTCGCAGCCCGTCCCGCAGCCCTCAGGATGGTTTTAAATGGATAAACGTGTAGCACCACACCCCTCTGCACTAAGCTCGACTCCCACCACAAGGGGTCATCCAGTCACACTCTTTGAGCGAGCAGCACTCCTCACATTTCTGCGCGGAATGGCACACGCGCACATTCGTGCAGGCTCAAACTCTCCACGCTGTCCACACTCGGGCGTCCCAAACTAAAACAAATGGACTTTCAGTGGTGAATTAGTAAACGAACTTCTCATCTTCTAACCCATCTGGAGTTCCGCACTTTTGAATTATACACACTGCGGTGATTTTACTCCCTATACAACATCCCCAACATATTCACTAAGTAAAATCCAGAGAAGAAATACACAACATAAAACAAAATGACATGTAAAATGCGATCTTCAATGCCATGTACACGTGTCAGTAAACTTAAACTAAACTATTAGCGCTCAAAAGCGGCTTTCTGAAATACGACGATTTTTTTAAATTAGTGAAGTCCGCGGAAAATCCCAGAGATGTTCAAGGGGTGCCAGCGGAATAGACAGGTATGCAGCAGTCCGCCGTCCTCTGTCACTTCACTTTGATAACGTTATCCGAAGTCTATAGTATTAGGAAAGTAAACGATCGGCGCGTAAAATCAATTGATCAAATACAGAACGAACTAATTGGAATCCGAATAGTCTGATCAGCTCGCGCTTAAACCCCCACCTTTTATCTCAAGCGCCCCGCATACCTCGGATTCCCCGACTTTATGACCACCAGTCATACTGATCAGAGTCAGAAGTGAGGACAGATGTAGATGTGAGTGTGCTACAATCAAGGTTTGGAGGAAGGAAGATTTTCAACAAGACGGGTGGTGACCGAGAGTAAGCCTGCTGGCGGGACTCCATAAGGACGGGTCTGTGCAATTCAGACAAGTTGGGATTTGGGCTGCTCGCGCGAGCCGGCTCTCCTGCTCCCCTACGTTGAACAAGTGAGAGAGGAAAAAAGAGAGAAAGAGAGGGAGAGAGAGACAGAGAGAGAGAGAGACTGCGTGGTTACAACTCCAAGATGCGCTAAAGCGAACTGATGGCGATGCAAAAGTGTTTAAAGGGAAAACCTTTCGTGATAACCATGCGTCCAAGCAGATGACTTGGAGTTAGTAGGCATCTTCACAACAAAAAAGCAATAAACATTATTTTATTATTTTCATGCTTTAAAAAACGTAAAGTTTGAACACGATCAAAACAAATTTATCAGGCATGATTTATACGGTAAACCTTCCTGATGGTGCGTATTTGCTTTAATTGAAATTGTGTTACACATTCCGCAAGGTGATAGTGCGTACTAATAAAGCGAAATTCAGACATCTTCAGAAATGTGGAATTAAACTAAAAGCCAGTCTGAGATCATAGTGGAAACTGTTTTTCTGTATAGTATATTTTCCAAATTGTTGTAGTAATTATTTTTGGATCGTTATTTGGAACACGGCACCAAAGATCCATGCCCTCTTTCATACTGACGTTTGGAGTTAAGGGGTGCAAGGAATCAAGTTTTACTATGGATGCGACAGCATCGGGTTTAAGGATAGGAATCAACTCCGGACGGAGTGCTAGTCTACGGGGCCACAGTATTGATGGAACTTAATTTGGGATGTGGGATTAAAAGTAGGGGGCGGGAGAAAAAAACTTCCCCAGAAACGAAAAGAACGCGCTGCCATCACAAATACAGTGACGTGCCCAGGATTTTACCCAGTGACAATAAAGCTATGAGAATGTAATCCCAAACCATGTGAATTAAAAATAAAGAAAAAAAAAAAATCGAAATTGACAGTCAAAATTATTCGTCTTCTTTTTTCCCTAATTGTTGACATGTAGAGTAAATGTCCTTGCGATGGCAAGAAAACTATTAACAGCGTACACTTGGGTAATATACTGATGTCGGATATATATATATATATATATATATATATATATAAATTCTTTTACATGCACATGCGCACCATCGTGCACCAAAATCACGCAAGCACTTAACAAAGGGAACATATCTTTCAACTGAGAGCATTTTACATTTATATGTTAACACCCCCACTTGCTCTCACATTGCTATGCATTTTTGACAACAGCCTTCCATAAAAACAGAATAGACTTCTCAATTTACATACCGAATACAAATCCTTTGAACCTTTCCAATTTCATCTTTGTTACAGGTTTTGTCATAATATCAGCAACCATTTCTTCTGTTGGACAGTACTTCAGAGTAATTTTTCCATAATTTAACATTGCTCTGACAAAGTGGTACCTAATGTCCACATGTTTACACCTCTGTCTGCTTACAGGGTTCTTTGCTAGGACATTTGCACCCTGGTTATCCTCATAAATTTCCACTGTTTCATGCTAAATTTCACCATGTATTCCTTTTAAGAGCTACATACCCTCCTGTACTGTGGTAGTAAGTGCCATATACTCAACTTTGCATGTAGATAATGCCACAGTGGATTGCTTCTTTGTTTTACATTCTGTCAAGTCAAACCTTTCCAAAATTTTCTTAATATATCCCTATTGGTCCATTTTTATAAAATCATCTCCTTGCTCAAAGTTTATTCCTAAGAGATGTTTCAGTTTTCCCAGGTCTTTCATTCTAAGCTTCTCTGTTAGCATTTCTTTTACATTTTTCATTACCTCTTCATCACTTGTAGCTAGTATCAAATCGTTAACCCAAATAATGATTGTTATTTTGTCATATCCAGTTTCTTTGGTATACACAGAATGGTCATTCTGATTTTGTATGAATCCATTTTTCCACAAGTGATCGTGTAACATTTTGTACCAAGTCCCATCTGACTGTTTTAACCCATACAATGATTTCTCCAATTTGCATACTAATTTTTCTCCTTTCTCAGAATTAACCTCAAATCCTTCAGGCTGTTCCATATACACTTCACAGTCTATCGGCACATGCAAGTATGCAGTTTTTACATCCATCTTATGTAACAACATACCATTCTGTGCAGTTATTTGGATCAAACCTCTTATGCTTGTCATATTTGCAGTTGGAGAAAAAGTCTCTTTATAATCTACTCCTGCCACCTGATTGTACCCTTTAGCTACATACCTTGCTTTGTATGTCTCAGAACCATCAGGATTGTTCTTAATGGCATACACCCATCAACCCCCACTGCATTTTTACCCTCAGGTAAGGTGGTTAACGTGAAAGTCTTATTTTCTTTCAATGAGTTAATTTCTTACTTCACTGCATTCTTCCACTCACTGGCTTCTGTAAATGTTTGTGGCACCTTACTTATAATATTGTAACAATAATCAATATTAATTGTTGTTTGGTCTTTGTTATCTATATCAAATATATAATCATCCAAGTACGCTGGCTTCCTACGCTCTCTGCTGGGATAGCATGTACTTGGATTGGTTTATGAATTGTCTTGGTTACCTGCTCCAGTTTGATTTCCATGAACCTGTACTGGCTTTTCATCAGTAATGCCAGAACTACCAATAATTCTGCTAATCTGCCTAGTATTACCCCTCCTCAGGTCATAATCATCACTATTATCAATCTGTTCCCGGTCAGTTTGTGTACTCTGCTCTATCATACCCTTCTCAATAAATTTCACTAGCCTGTGCTTTAGGACCCTGCCAGTATCTGGATAGTAAATTATGTAGGCTGAGCTATATTTGTCATAGCGAACAGAAATACCTTTCTCACACCTGGTGTCTAACTTCTTTTTGTCTTGTTTGTATGCATAGCATACTGACCCAAACTTATGCATCCCAAAAACATTAGGCCTTTTCCCTGTCAACAGGAAGTATGGTGTCTGTTTAGTGCGATTGCAGTAGCACCTTTTCCTGATTATCGCTGCTGTTTGCACTGCATACATGCATAACTCTTTGGGGACATTACTCTCAATGAGCATGCACCTGGCCATGTCAAATAGTGTTCTCCACTGTCGTACAGCAGTACCATTCTGTTGAGGTGAGTAAGGTGCAGATGTTTCATGCCTGATACCATTTTTGGTCAGCAGTGATTTAAAGCTTTCAGACATAAATTCTGTACCATTGTCTGTAGCTTCAATATGTCATCATAATTACAATGGCCAAGAATTTCATGCCATGTCTGCACATCCTGACAATTTTTACAACTGTCATCGTTTCCATCACATACCGTGTTTAAAATGTACAGTCTGTTATACTCATTGATGTCAAATGAATTACCGTCTTTGAGCTGAATTATTTCTCTGTCTTGCTGGAAGATCACACTGGCTATGCTGGCCGTCGCTTTCAATGAGAAAATGCCCTGTGGGTACAAGGGAATGTATAGTGCTTCTCTGAGTGTCGCTGTACACTGTCATCCTCTGCTGTCAATCAGCTCCACTTCCGCATCTCCTCTCCGTTGCGCGATTCCTCTGGTTTTGGTTCCATCATCCAGCTCCATGGTGTGCCTCCCTGGCTGGAATTTGTCATCAAATGTCTTAAAACTTTTGATATCTGTAATGATATGGGATGTTGATCCTGTGTCGACCATCAAGCCTTTTAGCTTCAGCCTTGGCTGGTTCAGGTTTTCACTTGTCTTGAAAGCATAAGTGTGTTCGGTGTCCTCCTCAGCCATCTGCTTTGCATTGTCATTGTCCTGCCATCTCCTTCGGTACGTTGCATCTCTGTGTGTCTTACTTTTGCAATAATTGCACCACTGGGTCTGTCCACAATGCTTTTTCAGACATGCTCTGGCTATATGTCTTTTCTGACCACAACTATAACATATAATATCCGCCCGGTTTTGTGCTGGTATGCTGGGCTTTTCTTGTATCTGTACTCTCATCATTTGATCATCTGATGCACAAACACTGTATTTCTCCGTGCCTTCATAGCTTCTCAATTTTACTTTAAAGTCTGCAAAGGTCATAGTCTCATCGCTATGCATTACTTACACAGTAAACGGCTTAAATGTTTCTGGAAGGCCCTTCAAAATCATTGCTATCAGGACACTTAATGTTTTTCCACACTTCTTGGCGATGTAATGGCGTTCTCTGCACGTATTATATAATCGGTTACACTTTCTTCATATTCCTTCTGTAATGAGGTCAACTTAGTGTACAAACTAATTATTCATGGATTGCCTTTACCAGCGCAATAGTCTCTTAAGATTTTTAGCGCTTTTCTGCCGTCAAAGGCAGCTTCTTGCATAATGAGGGAGAGGCTCTTATCGTCTTGAAACTGTATAAATTCAGCATAGGCCTCACCATTTCTTTCGGCGTTTTCCACTTTGTCTTCAACTTCAATTGGCTCGTGCAGTATCGTATCTTTTAAACCTTGTAACCGCAGATGGCCCAAAAATTTTGTTTCCCATAGTTCATAGTTTTTCTCTTCTCCATTGAACACTAACCTACTCCATCAGTTACCCTGTTCTCTCTTTTTAATTCCAGTAGCCTGTGCATCTGCAGTACCCGCCATGCCATTTTACTCGAAATTTCTTGCCAATTAACTCACGCGTGTCCTGGGCCCATAACCTGTTGACATGAAGACTATATGTCCTTGTGATGGCAAGAAAACTAAACAGCGTACTCTTGGGTAATATACTGATGTTGGAAGAATAACAACACTCTCTGAAGCTTCTTGATTAAGATAAAAAACAACGGTCATGCAGTCTCCTTTTTATTATAAAAAAAATGTAAAAAAATCCTTTACATACACATGCACACCACCGTGCACCAAAATCACGTGAGCACTTAACAAAGGGAACACATCTTTCCATTGAGAGCATTTTACATTTATATGTTAACACCAATATTAAAGACTTTTTAAATAACTGTAGTTATTCATTTAACACACACGTTTATTCATATGGAGGCAGAAATGACCAATAAGTTAAGGAAAATATAAAGCCACATTCACTTTTTAAAATATGGGCCAATTCAGTTGCATTTTACTAAAATACCAAAAGTTATAAATGACTAAAGAACAGGAAAGCAAACAAGCAAATATACTGCTTAGTATAAAAATGAGCTACAATAAAGTATTGTTAAACAGTTATATCAGCACAGGTGTCAGGACTCAAAAGTTGACTACGTAATATTACATACAAATATTATTTTTAATTTTTATTTTTGCTCACCTTTCACTGAGAATTGCAGTTATTCAGGTAGACAGATAGTGTCAGACATGCAAGCCTGGGGAGTGTCTCACAGGCAATGGTTTAGGTTATCACTGGAAAAGAAAGACTAAAATACTGCTTCTCTAGAGTGGAGGAAGATGCCCCAAGAGGAGTGGTCTCACTTCCATAATTACTGCATCAAGCCCCGCCTCTTCCGATCACCAGGATATTTAAATCAGTGCTCAACAGGAGGTTGGCTTTTGAATCTGCTTAAGAAGAGGATGGAGCTCCAACTCTAATGTTATTTATAGACTTAAGATCAGAGGACCAACATGGAAAATGTCAATTGCCTTTATAAATGTATTTTTCTTTGATTTTCAGTTTGACACATTAAACAAGGTGTCTGGACAGAGGCCTAGTTCTTTCATTTTTGTCTTTTGTTTTTTACAGTAGATAGATATACTGTATATAGATAAAGATGTTCTATTTGAGAACTACAAAGCAAAAATAAAAAATAGCAAATGAGATTGTTTCTGATTGAGGAAAGCAATATCATTTTTTAATAATTTCAACCAGTTTTCAGCTTTCAACACTTTACAATGGATTGATGCAAATTGGCTGTTTGGTGAAAGATTATGAAGTGTCACCTTATTCATTGTAAACTAAATCATACACTGCTTAAAAAGTCACATACTTATTGAATATACCATCCATCCATCCATTTTCCAACCCACTGAATCCGAACACAGGGTCGCGGGGGTCTGCTGGAGCCAATCCCAACCAACACAGGGCACAAGGCAGGGAACCAATCCTGGGCAGGGTGCCAACCCACCGCAGGACACACACAAACACACCCACACACCAAGCACACACTAGGGCCAATTTAGAATCGCCAATCCACCTAACCTGCATGTCTTTGGACTGTGGGAGGAAACCGGAGCGCCCGGAGGAAACCCACACAGACGTGAAGTGAAGTGAACCCGGGTCTCCTAACTGCAGGACAGCAGCGCTACCACTGCGCCACCGTGCCACCCTATTGAATATACCATACCATAAAATTCCCAGTGTCATAAGGCAGGGGCCAGCCTCAAACATGACACGTATATTTTTATCACATGTTCTTCTTCCAGTAAAAAGGTGAGTTTTCACATACACTTTTAAAAAATCCTGGTTCTTTACTAGCTTGTGGGGATCCTCATAGAAATATTGCTTAACAAAGCACTGTTTCATTCTGGGAAGAGTTCTTTGCGTATGACATTGGTTCTTTGTACTTTGAAAAATGTCCTGATATGTAGAAAAAAAAGCTTAAGTCTAGGGATTTAGGCATCTAAAAAATAAAGATTCTTTCTGAACCCTGGCAATAACGGTTCCCCTATGGCGGCTTTTCTCAACCTTTAAGTATTTGCAACTCGAGTTTTCATAACAGTTTTAATCGCGCCCCCCTAATGTTTGTTGGAAGGAGCCCACTAATACCAATTTGTTCTTTTTTTAATTAATGATATATCATAGATGCATATTTTATTATACCTACTTAACTTTTATCGACATTTATCTAACTCTATATTTATTTTTCTAGTATCAGAATGTAGTTTAAGTTAATTTGTTTTGGTTTCAATAGATGTATTTTTCATATTTTCAATTTTTGTTTTCTTTTTTTCACATCTTCGCGCCCCCCTTTTTGTTACTTCACGCCCCCCTAGGGGGGCCCGCCTCACAGTTTGAGAACCACTGCCCTATGGCATCCCTCTGAAGAGCCACCCTGGCACCTTCATTTATTTATGAGTGTAGACTAAAGCCATGGCAGCATTTCATTTGGAGGGCTGCATAAACCTAAATCACTTATTGTCATGCAATGGGTGAGTAACTGAAATAGAAGATAAAGCAGTGCAGTATAAGTGCAATACTGAGCAAAATTGTGCAGGACATTTTTGTTCTATATTATTCACTTCCTATTTGGCTTATCTTAGTGTGGGGTTATAGAACAGTCAAATTTAACCCAACTTACAATTTGCACAAGCTTGAATTTTAATCACTGGAAAGAACAAAAACAGCATAAATTATATCCCAATAATCCTAGTATTATTGTAGTATAAAGATGGTTGGATATATAATGACATAGTTATCTTGTCTTTCAGGGTAAACATTGTTAATTCAAGGTTCTTTTTGGTCTGAAAGATCATCATTTGGAGGTTCACATACTTTATCTAAGATTTCTGTATGATAATCTTGGTTACTTAACAATGTAATCAAGTGCTCTCAAAAATAAAACTATGGTTAAACACCTCAGGCACATACATGTGCACATACAAGAATAAAAGCAGGATGTTGGCTCACCACAACCAGTAAAAACCCAAAAGAATACCTGCTGGCAAGGTCTAGCAATAAAATTATATTTTGAAAATAAAACAAAGCACACAGACACCTTTCTTTGTCAGAAACAGCTTTTCTTAATTGTGCAACCACTTAAAAGATAATTAAGGTTAGAAATTTGTTAGAACATGTTTCTAACATTGCAGTCAATTCTTTGCTTATCATACAGCTTTTATAAAGGAACATACTGGTATAGCTTAGAAGAGTAAAATAAAATATCCCTGCATAATGTCTTATTACAAAATGAAAATTGCTGACTATTCAATTAAAAGTGTTGTCTCCTTTTCATGTATCAAACTGTTGACTGATTTTTAAGTATCATACATACTCTGATGTTACTTACTGTATGTAGCCCCTGAAAGCTATGATTATACAGTGAAAGCCACAGTCTGATTGAAGACTGACAAAACAAGAGGGTCACCTATCACAATGGGCATAGACTCAAGGGACAACTCTAACAAGAGAATTGACCAATACTTTATTAAATAGAGTTTCCAAAAAGCATCTGTTGCTCTCTTTAAAGGGATATTATGAGATTTATTGACTTTATTGTGCTAAGGACACTTTTCGGGCTCAGAATGAGCTCCATCAGACAAATTTATTTCTAAAAATTATTTTTTTAGCAGTAATAAACCATAACTAGAGATAAGATGTATTATCGTGCAGTTTTGGAGACTTACCAGGTACATTACCAGATTGGTCTACTTCCATACTTTAAGACTAACATACACACAGATACACACGCATACACATAGAGATCCTATCCATACAAAGTCTCAGGTGATGTAAATTGTCAGTCACCACACAATATTCTGCATAGGAACCCCTTTACATAAGTACATATAAGAGTGATGGCAAATGCTTGTCACTCATTAGAACATTAGAACACTCTAGACAAGAACAGACCATTCAGCCCAACAAAGCTCGCCAGTCCTATCCACTTATTTCTTCCAAAAAAACATCAAGTCGAGTTTTGAAAGTCCCTAAAGTATTATTGTCTACCACACTACTTGGTAGCTTATTCCAAGTGTCTATCGTTCTTTGTGTAAAGAAAAACTTCCTAATGTTTGTGCAATATTTCCACTTAACAAGTTTCCAACTGTGTCCCCGTGTTCTTGATGAACTCACTTTAAAATAACAGTCTCGATCCACTGTACTGATTCCCTTCATAATTTTAAACACTTCAATCACGTCACCTCTTAATCTTCTTTTGCTTAAACTGTATAGGCTCAGCTCTTTTAATCTTTCCTCATAATTCAACCCCTGTAGCCCTGGAATCAGCCTAGTTGCTCTTGTCTGGACCTTTTCTAGTGCAGCTATCTCCTTTTTGTAGCCTGGAGACCCAAACTGCACACAGTACTCAAGATGAGGCCTCGCCAGTGCATTATGAAGGTTGAGCATAACCTCCTTGGACTTGTACTGCACACATCGTGTTATATAACCTAACATTCTGTTAGCCTTCTTAATGGCTTCTGAACACTGTCAGGAAGTCGATAGCTTAGAGTCCACTATGACTCCTAAATCCTTCTCATAAGGTGTACTCTCGATTTTCCAACCACCCATTGTGTAGTCAAACCTCACATATTTACTTCCTATGCCCAAGCCTGCATGCTATCCAAGTCCTTCTGTAATGATATAACAGATTCCAAATTATCTGCTAATCCACCTATCTTGGTATCATCTGTAAACTCTAACCAGCTTGTTACTTATATTCCTATCTAAATCATTTATATATATTAAAAATAGCAGCGGCCCTAGCACTGACCCCTGTGGAACACCACTCTTAACATCGGCCAGTTCTGATGAAGTTCCTCGCACCGTCACCCTTTGTGTCCTGTGTCTGAGCCAATTCTGCAGCCATCTAAAAACATGTGACATAAAAACATCACATAAAATCGTTGCACAAAATCGTTGCACTTTTAGGCTTAGGGTTTTATATATATAGAGTAGATAATTAAGTATTTTCCTTTGCAGCTTCTTTTTTAAATCTTTATTAATCCACTGTGGAGTTTTAAAAATTTCCTATTAATTCCAAATTTAGGTATGTATCTGTCCTGCATTACATGTAAAACATTTTTAAACCTGTTCCACTGCTCCGCGACTGCCTCTACACTTAAAAGCTTATCCCAGTGTATCCTACTTAAATTTTGCCGCATCTAGTCAAAATTTGCCCTACCAAAGTTCAACTTAACAATGTTAGTCTTTGCATCTGCACTCTTACAAAATACTGAGAACTGTATTACATTATGGTCACTTGACCCTAGTGGTTCAGTCACTTCTACACCCTCAATTCTATCTTGATTATTACATAATACTAAATCCAGACAGGGTTCACCCCGTGTTGGTGCTTTAACAGGCTGTGTTAAAAAACAGTCACTGATTACTTCTAAAAACTCCTGGTCTTGTGCTCCTCCATCTGCAACGTTATCCCAGTTAATATATGGATAATTAAAGTTCCCCATGAGTATACTATCTCCCTATAAACCTGTGTTTTTGATATTATTAAAAAGATGTGTATTGAAATTACTGTCTGAATTGTGTGGTCTATAACAGGCATGTCAAACTCACTACCATTGGTGGGCCGCTTCGACTGCCATACGTGTGTCAGCGGGCCGTACTGTACTCTATAACACACTCCTAAAATAAGACCTCTTTCCCTAATATTTTCCAGGCGAAGCCACATGTCCTCACTAAGATGGGGCTCATCATCCAACTGAAGAGGACTTACATTTAAATCCTGTTTGGCATAAACAGCAACCCCACCTCCTTTTCTGTTCTGTCTATACTTCCTAAAAAATGTGTATCCCTCTATGTTACACTCATCCCCATCTTTGTTATTTAGCCAAGTTTCCGTTTTTGCCATAATATCGTAATTATGCTCTGCTACAAACAACTCCAACTCACTTTTTTTGATACTTCTAGCGTTAAGGCAAGCTATTTTTAACTCTTAGTACTCACTCACTGTCATCAGCACTAACAAACTTACCGGTGTTATCGGGACACATGAAAGCTCAATCACTTTGGCTGTAGGGCCACTTCTAAAACAACAGTGTCTTATTTCTACCGTTCTTCTTAGCAACCTCTCAACCTTGATTACCCTGTGGACAAGAAAGCAACACTCTTCCCACACTAGGTATCCTAATCTTTCTCTCTGTATATAAAATCCAACATCTGTCTGTCTGTCTGTCCACTTTTCATGAGAGAAATACTTAACAGATTTAGAATGAGTTTTTTTCTATAACATTAATGTTGATATTGCAACTTCTTTCATTGCACTATGTATCTGTCTGTCCACTTTTCATGAGAGAAATACTTAACAGATTTAGAATGAGTTTTTTTTCTATAACATTAAGGTTGATATTGCAACTTCTTTCATTGCACTATGTATCATAGTTCGCGTGTGGTGCCAATTTATTTGCCCGAATCCGAGAGACACACAGCGGGCAGAGGGGAGGGGTGCCCTCCTCAATCACGCTCTAGCCTCAGGGTGTTCCTTACCACTGCTTAGCTAGTGAATGAGAGAACTACTTAACGGATTTAGATCGGATTTTTTTCTATAATTTGCTTGAACATTCATCATGACTTCTGTCATCACACTAAGAATCATTGTTTGCTTGAAGGAGCGATATATTCTCGCTAATCCGAGACAGAGGCTGCAGGCCAAGGGAAGGGGGGAGCGTGACGTCAGGAGTGAGGAGCGAGGCACGGATAGTAATTATGAACTGAAGAAATAAATTCAAAGTATAGAAATTTAAATGCAATGCAAAGTATAAGAAATATGAAATACAAAATAGAAGAAGATATAATAGAAAATAAAATAGATGGCAAAGTGTGGATGCATATAGTGTAAGAAAAGCTTAGTGAAAAATAAGCAATGTCAGGAGTGGATGTTGTCCTGGGCGACATTTTCATTTAGCAGACAGTGTTATTCATAGGTTATGTTCTCTGACGTCCAGATAAAATGGTCATATGTGTCTTGATCGCTGATGGTGCTTCCAATGTTATTGCTGTCTTCTGTCATTGCACATGTGGGGTTTCTGTACATTATACACATTTGAATGGCGGACTATCCTTATGATGGATGACACTGCTTGAAATATATACTGTTTGTTTCACTTTCCTTTTCTAGGCTATAAACTAATTGAAACAGCTTTTGGTCCATAGTTATTTTCTGTTCTGGGGTTATGTTTCTGTTCTCGGGTTGTAAAGTAATTGAAACAGCTGCCTTACAGTTATAAATTATTGGTGCAATGCAGAAAGGATGCATAAGAGAGGGATTGCTTCTGTAATTAAATAGCTTTCAAGAGTCCTGTAAATTAAGTTTATCCTCATTCATTTTGAGCTAAAAATTAAAACTTAATATAAGCAATCTTCAGTTTCAAAAATCGAAGATTTTCCACTCCAGCACACTAACAACATGGAATTTGCTACGGAAATTACAGTAAAACAAATGGTGTTTTTGTTAAAGTTTCAAATCTCACAAATTGAACATATATTTTCATCTCATATGCAACCTTTTTCTCCATGTGCAAAAATATAGCAAAATATAGTCCGTTGTACAGTATGTGACTAGAGAGCATGGCTAGAAAGCACTTAACTTGCAAGCACTTCAGAGGCACTTACCTGCTGCTAAACATCCTTTGACCTGCATATGTTACCATTAAAAAGCCTCCAGAAGGAAGGATCCTGGCTAGGATCAATTTATAGCTCTGGAGAAACCGTGCACACGTGGTGTTTTCTCTGACCCCAAATAAGTCATGTAAGTTGGAAAGAAATAAATGTATAGGCAGGCAGTGTATGAGGCAGATAAGAGTGTGTGCAGCTACCTGGAAGGAGATATGGAAGATTAGGGTAGCGCTGGAGAGTGGTTGAAGAAGGAGACAGGCTTCTGACTGTGGAATAGCATTTAGGGAGTAATATTCTTGCTTTCAAAAACAAAACCTAATTTTAATCATTTTCATGTTTCACAATTGTGAAACTAATTTTAGGGACAATTTTGTAAAACTGTGTGTGAAAAGAAACTCTGCTGTTTTGCTCACTGCTAACTGAAGCCATTAAATTAATGCCACAATTAGATCATGATCATAAACAAGACAAAGTCCTCTTATGAAACTATTGTGACGGGCAGCCACAGCCATTACCTGGCTGAGATGCCAGCTGGATGGAAGGACCAGAGGAGAGGGCATCAGCGAGGCACTACCTCCCCACCTCCCCAGGGATGTTAGAGAGCAGCCATCCTGGGCAACTGTGGCACCATGGATTCCCGCAGGGCATGCTGGGAGTTGGAGTTTGGCACAGCCTTTTTGGGTTCCATGGAGGCTGCCAGGGAGAGCTGCAGAACCCTACTTTGGGCTTTCACCAACCCTGGGAATGATTTCAGGTCTGATTAATGCGCCACCTGGAACACTCCCAGGACCAGCTGAAAAGGAGCAGCCTCACTCCATTCAGCGAGCCAGAGTCGGGTGGAATATGATGAAGCTTGCTGGAGGAGGAGTGGAAGTGAGAGAAAGGAAGAAAAGGAGAGAAGGTGTTTTGTGCTTGGTGCTTTGGACTGTGCTACTGTGGGGAGCAAAAGAAAAGCACTTCCCCAAGGAAATAAAAATGTGTGCTGTGCAACACTTGTGTCTCTGCCTGTCTGTGTCGGGTTAGGGCGGCGTGCCCCGGTGGTCCACACTATCTTAAACATTTGTTCCTTCATATGTGTGTTATCCTGCTGAGTAGTGCAGATATAAATACAATGTTTGACGTCTGCCTGCTTTTTATAACTTGGTTTAAAAACTCTGCCATTATTTCTTGATCTTACACTTTACTTGTAGGACTGCCTTTCAATACTGAGCCCATCAGTTAAGGCAAAGGGAAGACCTTACACAGTGTCGAAGATTGCAATTGGATCATTTTTTTATCACCTGAAACAAAACTATTATTATAACTGCTTATTTTTATAATTTAAATACCTATGGGTAACCTAATGTGTTGTTATTTTCCTTTTTGTAATAAACAATATACCTTATAAGGGTATCCAATGGATTTTCAAAACACCACATATGCATTTAAGCTATTTGGGTGAGATCTTCATACAGAGACATCAGCAGTGAATATTGAGCAAATGTTTACTCAATGCAGGATCATAATTTTTAAAAAAATATAATCTAAAGGATACCAAAAAAAAGAAATATAATACACATGAACTGCAGAATTGGGTTTGGATCAGCAGTAATCTATGGAGTGAGAATAGTGGTATTGGAAAGTGGCATGTGTTCTATGTTGGTCAAGCATGCAATTAAGAAATTGTGCTCTGTACACTTAAAATCAGAACTGTACTAATTACACAGGATTATTTTTTGTTAGATCAAAACCTTGGATTTTTTTATTGGGCCAGGAGCTTTGGCCACCTGCATATGGTCATTAAGTTCACAATACCAATCAACCCTTCAGCATTATAAACTTTCTATGGGGTGGTGTGTGCAGACACGACAGCAAGAATACAGAGGAAATGAAAAAAAAAATACAGATTATGAGATGTAGCAATTTAAACAATGAGGAAACTGAATACAGCTCTGCAAGCCAATTACCAATTTTGTTTTATAGTGTATGCTGTGAGTCTCTTGTTGAGAATGGTTGAGAGAAAGAAAACAATTGAGAACAGCGAATTTTAGTGAATAAGAGATAATTATTAATTTTTACTGTTACTATCAGTATACATTCACTCAATTTTGCTTTCTTGCTGTGCTCCCAATCCAGAGTACTGATACATTGCAATTTAAATGGGCTTTTAATGAGTTTTAATTATCTTTATAACATTACAGAGTACCACATGCAATGTTGTTTCCTGTAGAAATCCTGTAGTAAATCCTGCAGTAATCTCTGCATATTCATCTTCAATCCCATCCACCAAACCCAATCCCCATTGCCTCTTCTAGTTGCAGTAGTTTTCCATGGTCCAAGGTAATACCTGCCAACAATATGCATATGAACTGCCTTATGACTGAAACAATGCAAAGTAACATTCTTTAGCAGCTGCTTTACATACACATTTTCATTGGTTTCACAGGTGAGCCCTGTGGTGTACTAGTTGATGTTGTAGATTCTATTACCGCGTCCATTTGCTGTCTATGTGGTGTTTACACTTTTTCACTGTGCCTTTGTGGCTTTTCCTGTGGATATTCATGTGTGTTGATAAACTGGCCCTGTGATTGTGTGTGAGTGTGTGTGTGTGTGTGTATATGTGAGAGAGAGAGAGTCAGTAAGGTTGCCAGTCACTTACAAGAATTCAAATATTGTAACATAACATAAATATTGTAACATAATAAACAGTGAGTATGAATAGTGTCCAATACTTGCAAATTCATATTTTATATATTGTATATCCTGTATGTGTTCCATTCTAAAGTAAATGTTTTGTTTATTGATTGTTTTTGTTCTCAGGAGATATGCAAGTGCAAATTTCATTCTACTATGTACACATGACAATACACCAAACTAAACCTGAAGTCCGTTGTGTGTTACAAAATTCAGAAGACAACTGTCAGTCCATGTCCAATGGAAAGAAAATCAGCCATTGTAATTGTTGGGCACTTGAGAAATGCGTTACACCGCAACAAGTAGAAGATAGATAAACAGAGTATACATAACATCAGAATTCAGAAAGAAATGCTCATATGCCATTAACTTAATAATTTATTTTTATTTTTACAAACAATTTATTGTCTTTTATTAAATAACTTTCTTTGTTAAAGCTGAATTATATACATCATGCAGGTACATTTGTCTCTCCTGAAATATTTCCTTTTATATCACTCACTTAGCAGAGATATGCACAGTATTTTAAAATAACAGGTTAACACCATTTATGTTGTATGTACCATCACTTTATAAGATAAGCATCACATAAGATTTAATTTCTTAAAAATAAAAACAGTACACAGGAAACAGAGCAGAAAGGACATTGTTTATGGCTCACCTCTAACACACAGATTTTAGCTTCCTCCGCTCATACTTTCAGACATTTGTTAATAGCTTTATCACTTATGAATATTATCCTTTTGTAGAACACGGCCTTACATTAACTGTTCTTGTTGCCCATCTTTACCAACTGCAGCGTGCAGCGACACCATAAACTACTTAGCAGGAGTACACATTCATCTTGTTTTCTTCTCATTTAAATAAATGCATTCTTTTCAAGCAGAACTACAATATCTTAAACATAAAGAAAATTGCTTTGTTTTCAATTATAAGCTGGGAAAGGAGTACATTTGAATGTAAAACCCTTAGAACACTAATCAAGTAATCATGTAGTTTAGAAAATAAAAACCAAATGCTGTATGCCATTATGTTTTCAGTGCTGGTTACATCTGAATTTTTCTTCAGTTTTTTGTGTAGAATGATGGCCCATGTTCAGTTATTTCAAGGTCAAAAGTCTTGCCAATTTCAGTATAAAACTTAGTGTATTCTGAGTTTGCAAATGGAAACTACCAATGGAAAAGCATAAGTTTGACTGTCTTTCAACTAGAAGCAAAAATGCAGTCATTGTAGAGTGGAATCAATGTATGGTGGAAAAGTATGGTGCACCCTGATTAATCAGTGACAGTAACCTACACTTATAATATATTAGAGCAGAATACATTATATTCACTCATACCGTGATTTTACAAACCTGCATCGACAGCATGAGCATTTTATATACAATATGGACCAACAAAGGCACTCACATAGGGGTGAGCCGAAAGAGATTTATAAAGTGCTCTCATGTTAATTTTGTGATTATGACAACTGCTGAAATCTCAAACAAAAATTCAAATAAAATATCTTTATTGTTAAAAACTGAATTGTGGGAATGTCTATGTAACTACAGTATATACACCTTGCAAAGGTCACATGAACATCTTTTTAGTAGTCTTTGGCATGGAAATAACTTTCTTTACAAATTCATACAGCAGATGCTGCAACATATGTACTGTTTAAAGCAGAGTGTATACATGTAATTTCTCAGTTCTACTTTCATTCAATTAGTATTTATTCTGCCACTGTTCAGACCTTATACATCTTCAACTCTTCAATAAAACAACACAAATACAAGGGATATGTGCATACATGTGCACCATACAGCATAAACAGTATATATATAGTACAGATATTATATACTATAGTATATAGTATGTCACCTAGCACTCTAATAGTTTAAACAGCAGTATTTTTAGCATGTTAAAAACATCAAAACCCATTAAGGGCACCATTTAGTAGTTCAAATTCAAATGTTCATGATGTTAGGCTGCTTGTATCTTCTCTCTGTGTACACTACCTATACCCTATGCCTTATACAGTATGAGTTTAAGAGGCTGCTCAGCATTGTAGGCAGTACATTTTACAGAACTGCTGCATTTGGCAAGCTGTATATGTCATTTGTTCAGGATTATACAGGACACTATCCAGTGTGTCATACAGATTTACTATATGTAAAGGGAGAAAAGAAACCCAATTCTTTGGTCTTTAAAATATAAAGCTATATCAATTATAAAATCCTTTGAATATTAGTCCTGCATTTTATTTATTTTGAATGAAGATAAACACTTTCCCATGCTCTCAAAGAATGGAGAAATAAACATGTCCACAAGGCTTTTCCAGATGGCTTTGAAAGGTGGCAAAGCCATGAGACAGCTCTTGATACATGGCATCACAATCCTGTGAAAAGAAAACATAATGGATCAAATACAGCTTTAGTACCAAAAGTAAGGAACATACTGGAATTATCAAGAAATACCTGTCAATACTGGAATGTGGTTATCATAACTAGCAATTACATGTTTTGTTTCCTGAATGAAAAATGACATGACTTACCTAAGATGTATGTTAATAGTTTGGGGCACAATAGCCAGGAGACAAGTTTTTGGCTGTATGCTAGGGTTAAATTTCTTCTTCTGAACAAAATCTTTGGTAGCTGATATTTATACACAACTTCAGCATTACTAAGCAGATACCTGAGTATTTCCTAGCAGTGTCAGATGATGGATAAAGCACTTTAAAGAAAGGAACAGAGGCAATGCTGATCAGGTCCTCAGTGGCCATTTCTGAAGAGCACTAGGCAAAAAGACTGATGAGCTCCTCAAAGGATATGATGCATGACAATCTGAGACATGGCAACAGAGCACCCTGAGATTCTACTGTGTATGCATTGCTGGGACAGAGTATAGCAGATTTTCAGACTCCCAGAATGGTGGCAACAATGTGTTAATCAGAGTAGATTTGTATGTATATATACCGGGGTGGGCAAAAGTGAGTTCACAGTTGGGAGTACGTGAAACATATATATCTGAGATCTGCATGTCAGTTTCCAATATGAACAATTGCAAACCTAATTTTACCCACGCCTGTATATATATATATATATATATATATATATATATATATATATATATATATATATATATATATATATATATATATATATATATTATATTATATATATATATATATATATATACACACACACACATACATACAAGATGCTAAATTATTTATCCTTGTGATTGCAGTGTAAACACTAATGGCAGGCATTAATAAATTATATAAGGTACACTGCTTTGAAAAAATATTCAGTCCCCAACCTATTATTCGCATACTGTAAATGTATGTCACAAACTGGGATTTTAATCAACTAGATTGGGAAGTTTTATTTGCAAATCAAGCACTCATTTTTTCACATTGCAAAGAAAATTATAAACCATTCAAAAATTCAGTTCCGAAAGCTGAAATGTCAACAATTTGTAAGCATTCCTATACCCCACACAGTACTTGGTTGAGACATTTTTCACAGCTCTTGCAGCAAATAATCTTTTGCACAAGTCTCTGTTAATTTCATAAAAAAGTGATGGAGCAAGATTCTTCCATTCTTCCTTGAAAGGTTGCACAGACATATGTTCAATGGGTTTAAGGTTAGGATTCTGACTTGGCCTCTCAATTACATCAATTTTCTTAATTTTAAGCTCCTCAATTGCATTCTGTGGCCTACAGCCATAAAGTTTTAGATCATAGACCTGAATTTAGAAACTGCTGTTCCTGTTCTATGCATCCCACACTGTGTTGATTTTGTTTGTTCCGGCTCACTCTGATTGCACACTGCTGACTGCGTGAAGTAAGACCTGGAGTTGCCCCCTCTGCCATGCTCCTGCTCTCCAAACCTCACTCTACCAGAAGTGGAGGTGAGCTATTATAGTTCAATAGTTTTCAAGGTAGGAGTGGCATGTTGGAGAGCATAATCCACAAGACAAGGATTAAATCCTGGTCTGGTCAGCATCCATGTGAAGTTTACACATTTTCTGGGAGTCTGAATGGTGTTTTGTCCAGGTAGTCCAGTGTTCCTCCCAAATTCTAATTACACGCATGTTAATTAATGTAAGTTAACTGGTTGACTTAAACTGGCCCACTGTCAATGTCTGTGTCTTAAACAAATACTGTGCTGAGCCAATGTAAATCTCTTAGACAACTGCAAAATAGCACACATGAACAAAAAAGGAAACAAATGGCTGTAACAGTGCTGCTGCTAAAACACTTGCAAGTAATCTCTGTTTATTTTAGGTAAGTTTGAAAACATCATTGATGCCTTAGGATGTTAAATAGTATGAGCAAATTGAGTCCCTCAGAACCTACGTTGATCAGAAATCTGTGCAGAAAGAGATGTGTTCAGATTTGTTCTCCTATTATGAGGTTGAAAGTGAAAGCTTTTTTGTCATAGATTGTCACTCACAATTAAAGACTGGAGACCAAAAGACTGAACTGCATTATTACTGTGATCGAACTGCATTATTAATATGATATTGTTATAGTATATTGTTTCTTGCTACTAATGGCCATGTCAAGCTGATGGAGATTGATGGAAAAAAAAAAGTAGGAGTATATGAGTATGTTCAAACAATGCTGTAATAAATTACTAGCAACAAACAGCTGTATTGCAAAACTTAATTGCAAGTCTAAACTTGTGAATTTTGTAAAAAGAATCCAAATTAAACAGGTAAGAGAAGGCAATAAACAAAGACCTGGACAATCCCCCAAAATTAGCAAACACAAGAAATCTCAACATGATATAGACAATACATAGCACTTCAAAAGTTAGTTTTGTAATATTTTGATTAAGCTTTCTTTATTTTTGGTTTGCATTTCTTTTTATTTTAATTTGTTACAGTATTTCATCTGTGATGTTACTGGGGTTGGTGTTGTTACATTTGACATTATTATGTGCTCCCTATTTAAGACTGTGGTGCATTACTATTTACATTCAACTTTATAAATAAAATACTCAGACATCTAAAATATTTGTTCACATAAGTTATATAGCGAAAGAATACTTAGGTAGCCAGGAATTATTCTTTGATTTTTTGGGGCTACATTATGTCTCACGTTTTCACTTTTTATGACTGGTCCCCTTATACCTCCAGATCCTGACTCTGATCAATTCACTCCACTATCCTCTTAATTCTCATTAAAATATGGCTACATTTCCTGGTTATCCTGCCATCTAATTATTCCAAACATACCACTCAAATTAGTTTATTACATCAATCATGGAAATATATATATTACATATATTACTTATGAATATAAAACAGACATTACTGTCAGGAACAAAGTTTAAAGAAGCACATAGATATGTGCGCTGATCCCACTTTGTCATCTTTGAAGGAATGTGACCAAGGGATAAATACCTTTATGGGTATATTTTTAAAAAGTGTTGAATACAAATCAAGGGATGCCATGCTCAAGACCATTAAGACCTTCATTTAGAGTACTGTGAGCAGTGCTGGACACCATGCTATAAAAAGACATAGTAGCTTTAGAAGCTGCATAGGGAAAAGCCATCAAGTCTATCCCTAGACTACAGGACATGTTTTAATTTGAGAGTATACGGGAAAATAAACTTAAGGTAGTGAGGAAATCTAATCAAAGTCTTCAAGATTTTCATCCATGTGATGTCCATCAGAATTCTTTCAGTTAAACAGTAAATCATGTACTCAATGGCAATGATGGAAACCAGAAAGCACTTCTGTGTAGGAAGGGCTTTATATTAGCCATTCTTGTGTTCACTGGAATTATTTTTGTACAAAATGAACTGTTATTTTTGTGGTTCATTTATTTTAACATTATTTTGATTACATCATCCTTTCACCATTTTGTGATGTTTTGTGTAGTTGTATTCAAAGTTCACCACCATTTATATGTCTAATTAATATGATACTGTATATTTGCTATGCATGCAATTGTCATGTTTTTGGTTGTTTCTTGTATTGTGTCTTTTTTGTTATTTTTATAATGTATCTCTTTTCTCTAAAGAAAACTAAGTGAAAATTCATGGCCAAGAATCAGTCCTATTTTTTTTTGGCAAAGTCTAAATCAGAAACCAAAAGTTGAAGAAAACAAAGTGAGAAAGCTATTAAAACTGGAGATCACAAATAAAATGAAGTACAGCGCACACTCAATATTGCAGGGTTCCTTAATTTTTTTTTTCTCATGATGCCATCTACCCTTCTTAATGTCTTCAAGACCCAGACCATGATGACCATCAGATTGGGAGAATCATCACCATCAGTCATAGTTTTCAACCTTCAGAAATCACTTCTAATACTCACAGCAGGGCAATATTAATTGTTTAAACAACCTATAGGAACCCAAAGTGAAACAATTCGTAAACCGTACACGACCCATTCCCATTATATAAAACAGTGGGTCACGACTCTATATGACCCAACAGCAGCAACCCGTGACTGTGCAATGTTGGATAATCTGAGAGTGCACAGTGATGACTTTTTGCGCAAAGATAACGTACACTTGCACACTTCTGGTTAGAATCCATAATAAAGAAATGCACAAGAATGGCAACATGATGATGCACTATATAGAACAAAATGGATCAAAATAAGATGTGAAAATATACAAAGAACTTTAAAAACATTTTAAATGTGTATTTTTTAAAGCAGAATCAGTTTCAGTATCAGTCAGAATTTTTATGGCAAAAAACAAGTTTCAAAAGAGGTGAATAAAACGTGTTAAATGTTACAAAAACATAACACCTTGCCTTGATTCAATCAGCAGTTCCCCCAAGAGTTCCACTAAAGAAACCTGCTAGCACAGTTGTGACATGTGCTATTAGTAGCAGAGGCATGCAGCTCCTTTTTATGTATTTGTCTTTTTGATAAGTCTTTGTATCTTTCATTGATTTTTGTGTTTTTTTTTTTTTTTTACATTTGGCTTTTTATTAGGGTCTTTGAGTTTTGGATTGGATTTAAAAAATAAATTAATAAATTACTTTAAATATAAAAGGTTTTGAGTTGGCAAGCTGTTTTGGCCTTCCTGATTAATCTCTAATCATAACTGTGATTTACATGCCATGTAACCAGTATTTAAAAATCATAATACTGTTGGAGTCTGGAAACTACATAGTCATGAAAATGAAACAGATACCTTAACAGCTTTTAAAAAGTATTTTGATTAGATATTGGAACAAGTTAATTACTTCTTAACCAAATGACCCTGATGGAATTAATAGGCTTCTCTCATTTTTATTTCATTTTCTAATAACTGGCCAGATGAAATGCTGGTAAAGCATAGCTGTAAGAAAATGTAACAAGCTAGATGGAATAAGTTATGATTTGCAAATTAAGTTATGTTTTCTTGCTCTTGGTGGTTGTTTTATTATATGTTTTAACACATTATGCTAAAACCAATCTATAGTATGCTTATCTCTTGTCTCAAACATTTCCTGGTACGAGATGTGATTAGTATCAACACACATTGGATCATCTATGGCAGTTTCATTTTATGTTGTTAGTTATTATTGCTGTTATTTATTAGGTATTGGAAGCACATTTTTTGTCGTAGCAAATTGTGTCTCTCCTGCTTGATTTATACATGTCATCTAAACAGCCACCACACCTGAAGCAACACACCTGCCTCATACCCTCTCAGCTTTCCCTTGGGGGCATTGCTTATTGCTTTCCTGTCTGAGTGGAGACAGATGAGCTGCTAGTGCTAAAAACATTTATTTATCCGAGGTTATGTAAAGCAACACAGGAATTATGCCATAGCTATTGCATATCTTAAAAACATTTCAATGCTGCTATTTGTTTATGTACTAGCTTGGTGCCCTGGCTCTTGGCTTAACCCAGTAAGGTATTTCATTCTAATTTCAGCATTCTCTATTATCCATCATTTGTTGTGTTATTCATGAGTGCAAAGGTCTTGGATTAGAATTTAGAAATCACAGTGAGTGATGACTTAGTTAAAATACGAATCCAGAAGTGTCATACTGGCAGTCACAGGATCAGCAGATATGGCTCAGCAAGGCAATATTGCTAAACGAATCAGATAACAAAATTACTAAGAATAAGGATCTCATCATGCACATAAAATAAACAAATACAAGCCAATGCCCTCAGAAAAAATTTAGCAAAGACCTGAGAAGCAGAAAAATGCAAAAGCAAGAGAATTATAAAACTTGAACTTGAAAAGTCACAATTGTTTACTTATGAGTAAATGTCAGCTGCCAGTTTAAATAAAGTGGAAAATAAGCAAAAGCTTCATGTGATTAACAAATATGTGATAGAAAAGACAGACACCATGTAATATGTTAGGTCAAGGGTGGTGCCCTGTATAGCCAAGGGCAAGGAAGAACAAAAACCTGTTTTGAGTGTCTGTTTGCTTGTTTTTGAACTGCTAATACTGGACAAATTCAGTTCAGTGAAATGTTTTTATTCATCCACCCACACTCTAGTGGTTCTACACTAGATAGATAGATAGATAGATAGATAGATAGATAGATAGATAGATAGATAGATAGATAGATAGATAGATAGATAGATAGATAGATAGATAGATAGATAGATAGATAGATAGATAGATAGATAGATAGATAGATACTTTACTAATGTCAGCTACCAGCAGACATCACTCTGGCCACAGAGGTAACACTAAATAATGTACCCACTATCACCAGTCCTGTTGTTAGTTTATTTGTCAGACAAGTATAGTTTTCACTGGACTGATGCATAGCTTACATTTTGTGGACGTTTCTTGTAGCTGGGACCCCATCTCCTTGGTTCCAGAGATAACCTCTTAAAGTTGAATAAAAATATGTAAAATGGAGAACAAACACATTCTTTTGCAGCACAGTCAGTGCCAATAATGCACAATAATGCACAAATGTTCCTGAGTTTGTCCGGTTTGGTGGACTCAGGATTGGGTCAATGCTTTTTGCAGATGATGTTGTCCTGTTTGCTTCATCAGGCCGTGATCTTCAGCTCTTTCTGGATCGGTGTGAAGCGGCTGGGATGGGAATCAGCACCTTCAAATCCGAGGCCATGGTCCTTAGCCGAAAAAGGGTGGAATGCCCTCTCAGGGTTGGGAGCGAGATCCTGAACCAAGTGGAGGAGTTCAAGAATCTCGGGATCTTGTTCACGAGTGAGGGAAGAATGGAGCATGAGATCGACAGGTGGATCGTTGCGGCATCCACAGAGATGCGGGCTCTGCATCAGTCTGTCGTGGTGAAAAAGGAGCTGAGCCATAAGAAAAAGCTCTCAATTTACCGGTTGATCTATGTTCCTACCCTCACTTATGGTCATGAGCTATGGGTAGTGACCGAAAGAACGAAATCGCGAATACAAGCGGCTGAAATGAGTTTCCTCCGTAGGGTTTCTGGGCTTTTCCTTAAAGATAGGGTGAGAAGCTCAGTCATCCAAGAGGGGCTCAGAGTAGAGCCGCTGCTCCTCCGCATCGAGAGGAGTCAGATGAGGTGGCTCGGGCATCTGATCAGGATGCCTCCTGGACGCCTCCCTGGTGAGGTGTTCCAGGCACGTCTAACCAGGTGGAGGCCCCGGGGAAGACCCAGGACACGCTGGAGGGACTATGTCTCTCGGCTGGCCTGGGAACGCCTTGGGATTCTCCCGGAAGAGCTAGAAGAATTGGCCAGGGAGAGGGAAGTCGGGGCATCACTGCTCAAGCTGCAGCCCCCGCGACCCGATCTCGGATAAGCGGAAGAGGATGGATGGATGAATGGATGGATGGATGGATGGATGGATGGATGGATGGATGGATAGATGTTCCTGAGTTTTGAGTGAGGATTGTGGGTAGAAACTAGAAAACAATACATCTAAGTAAGGTAGTCCTTTTAATGCATGAGTTTGATTCTATTCAAGAGAGTAGGCAAAGTGAAAGCCTGCTGTTAGGATGGTGACAGTAGGGATTGACTTATTATTTTACATTTGAAAAGGAAAAGTATCTTCAGAGATATTAGTTTGAGTTAGGTCATTGTGCTGTTTAGGCTGCCAGAATTAAGTTTTTGATTCAGATATTGTTAGGGTAATGTTGCACATATCATTATTATGGTGCAACGAAACTGTGTTAAAATGATATGGAAAATTAATAAAGATAATAAAGAAAAACAAAAAAATAATAATAAAAGAAAGCTGTGTTCTGTGGTATGCGTGATAAAATGGACAAGATTAAAGAATCACAAAAAAGGAAAAACTATACTTTGAGAAGTTTTTTCAACAGGAGCACATTCTTTGCACTTTTTCTTTGCATTTTCAGTCAGCCATCTATTAAAAATACAGTGGGGCAGGCTGAACCATCCATGCTATCTGGCTGTACCTGAACTTCTCACTATGTTATGTCAGGCTGTGACCCTTTGGATCTTTGTGCCAGTCAACATCATCAACATCAACATCTCCGGTCAACATCAACTTAATCATCTGTGCACATATGTGGCTATCATGAAACACACTCCAGTGTTTAGAATGGACATAGAAAACACTACGTGATGGGAGATAAGATCACTACTTCCAGCCTCCTTTATAATAATAATAATTTGTTATATTTATATAGTGCTTTTCACAATACTCAAAGCATTCTTTACAAATTGGAATGTTCTAGAGCACAATCGCAGTGAGGTAAAGGTATTAATGAATTTAAATTACATACATTTTTTTTATTTTCTACCTCCCACATCTTACATTAAAAAAAATGTACTGTCTTTCATGGGGAGCTATTATGGCTGCTTTGGGCACAAGGAAAGGTATAAATAAATATTAAAATATAATATTTTTTCCAGAATGTCTTTTTGAAGCTCTAAATGATGTGGCTGTTGATTTCTGTGCAGCAAGCAAAAAGGTATGGAATTTGGATCATTTATAAAGAAAGACTGAGACCAGCAAGAGCATATCAGGATCTGGCAGATATTGAAAAATGTTAAACAGCAATTGTAATCTTGGGACAAGGAAATACTCTTGAATTAGAAGCATAGTATGAACCAGGATGATGCCATCAAGGTTGCAAATAGCAGAAATTTTAACAATTAATAAAATTAATTTTGAAACAAAATAAATAGAAAAATTCACAAAATAGAACCACAATATATTTATGCTGCTGGACATCCTGACAAGGATAATCCTCAGTCAATTAACTGATGTTTATCTCAACTCTGCACTTATTTTCCCAATAAATATTTTATCCAAATACATTAAACCTTCCCCAAACAAATATGTTCATAGGATATCACACAACAACATTTCACTCTGTAGAAGATTTGCCCATTGCAGTCGCTGATTCTGTCAATGTACCATGTCAAATTACACGACTGCAAATCGTAGCCTATGTCACATTTATCAACTAATCTTCTAGTGCAGTTGTGCTCTCCTCTTTTTCTGAGAGCCAATAGCGTACTGCCTGATGGAGCCAGCGCTGTCTGAAGGGTTAACAGATGCAGCAAGTTCTGCGGCCATTATCTGCTATATATTTATTTTTTCCACCATTATTCAAGACATCAGAAAGGCAAACGTTTTTTCTGTTTGTGAGTTCCACAGCCCCCATGCTGCCCAACACAGTGGGCACTGTACCGGTGCTGTGTGAAGGGTTAATAGCTGTGGTGCGTTCAGCCACTGTCTTGGCCATTTTATTTTACTTTTTTCCATCCTGTTTTAACACATAATACATGACACATCAAATAGATGATCTTCTAATCCATTTGTAAGGTTCAAAACATGCAAGTTCCTTATTCCCCTTCACTATATTCTATGCGTTGTACTTCTGGATGAGTATTTACTGTTTTTCAGCTCTCCAGTGTATATAGCCTGCCCCTCCAACTAACGAGAAAATAAAATCTGTTTGATATTATCATAGCCAGTCAGACTAGTTGATCTCAGTCGTTAGGTATGTCACATTCACAGGAGCGCACCACTGAATGCCTCCGACTCACTTAGATTATGTAAGTGAAGGCTACGACTGAAAATTGCTGGAAAAGTCGTCTAATGTGACATGGGCTTTTTTAACATTTTTTTAAGGTGAAAGAAGGTTTTCCATAGAAGGACAGTGCTTATATAATGAGACACTGTGTAACAAGCACAGTGCAACAAAATCATGTGTCATATCTTAACTCTAAACATATGTCTAATTTTCCATTTGATTGCTATTTAAAGCAAATAGCCACTGATAAATCTCAAGACATTTTAGACGTTTACTCAGCAACCCAGATATTTTATCCTCAACGCCTTTTTACTTTTTAAATTGTTATACTGCTGAATAAAGCTTGTCAAGAGTGCTTCTTTAGTCCATAAGTGAAAGCTGTGTCTCGTACTGAGGACACAGTGGCAAATATTGCAGGACTGCACATAATATCGAATTACTAGCTTCTAACAATACTTGGATAATTGAGTTGAGATTTATACTATATATAATGTTTTGAGTCTAATGATATTGAAAAATAAAACTGAAAGAATCAAGCCGAACAGGATAATATCAATGTAGAACATTGTTGGTACAGATTTTCTTTTATATTCAAAATAATGGAAAACAGATATGGCAAAAGAACAGCTCCTGGTAATGGAGTACACTATGCCAGCTGGCTCATTCAGCATGCCTTTGCCACTCGTTCTACCAGCTCTAGACTCACACACTGTCTTGTAAGTGTGGATTAAAGTCTTTATTAAAATAAAAGACAGAGGTTTTCCCAATTACTCTACAATTCATATACTCAAAAGTTCACTTAGGGTGTAAGTGCCAAAAGGAAACAAAAATAGTACATGCATCACCCAGTCCTAGATGACGATATATAAAAATACAAAAACTACTTTTATATTTCTAACTATATATTATGCAAAATCTGGCATTGTGTTGTTTCTGGCCGCAATGCTCTTTTATACAGCACCTGGGCATCAACTTGATTCCAAGCATGGATGCCTTTGTATGTGATATTATTTGTATGTTTATTTCATGTATAAAACAACTTCTTCCTACATTTCAAATAAATTCAGCTACTAAGAAATTTAAAATCACCTGAAGGGAGTGTGAGCATTTATGTTAACACATCCTATGTGTGAGTTCCAAGACTTGGTCCAACTTTACATCTGATGAGAATGAAATTGGTTCCAACATCTATATTGGATAAGTGGGTTTGTAAATATTTCAACTGATAACAAATCCATGTTGACTCCAGATAATTCTTGTAATCCAGAATGGCCAGAGTCACCCCACTGGATTACAGCACTTAGTATACTAATACCAAGTTTACAAAAATAATAATAATAATGTAAAGTAACATAATAGTCTTAAAACTTTCTTACTCAAATTCAGGATCACAGGAGCCCAGAACCCATCTAAGCAGAATCAGTCAAAATGTAGGGCACAATCATGAGCACACACACACACACACATGGCCAATTCAGAATGACAAATTAGCCTAATGTTCATATTGGGGAAGTGGGAGGAAAACCATGCAGACAAGGGTGGGATGTAAAAACTCCATGCAAACAACAAGCAGGCAAGAGATTTGTATCCATGATGCCTCATCTACTGCACTATCCTCTAATAATGTTATACATGACTTTTTATTTACAGCATTGTCAAGAAATTATCAAGAAACCACCTCTATAATTGGTCCATGCCATGTATCTGGTGGTACCAAGATATGTCGCAGGTGCAGGAAACTTAAATAATAAATTATGATATACACTAAGAGGACTCATTATTTTGCATTTAATAGTTAGAGCCACACTGTGAACCATAGGGTTGCAAGTCCAATGCAGACTTTTTATTCACTTCTCTTTCTTTGCAAGCATTTTGAAGGAAAAGATTATGAACAATATGAAGATAAATACAGATAACACCGTATATACAGATAGATACGGTTTATTAAAGCACAGTATACGTAACACTGCATTTTATGCCTAAACTGTTATTGCATTATGTTGATTAATAGCATTAACCTAAATTTGAAAATGGGTACAGTGTTTTTAACATTGCACAAGAATAAACAAAATTGAATCCACACCACCATCTCACTTTGCGACTCGTTTTACACCATTTAACTTGCCAGAGTTTCAGTTTAAGAAATTGTGATCAATGTAGAAAGGCTGTTACTTTTAACAAGCACTGCTCCATTCATTCATTATATAAAACCTGTTTTTTTCAATGAGTTAATCTCGTCAGCAGTGGGTGCTTGGAAGGAACCAACCCTGCACTCTGAATATCAAAGTTGCCAAAGTGGTTCTTCAGAGTGATGCCACAGGGGAACCATCCACATGTAAGTTTTAGAAAGAACCTTTTATTTAGATCTGTAGCAGGCTCCATTAACAACCACGAATAGATGGTATTTTTGGTTTGTGAACTAGCAATTGAAAAGGACAATAACACAAGCAAAGTTAATATTTTTTGATCGGTCACTATTTTGCTAGGCAGCCTACTACACTCTTAACAATAAAGGTGCCAGAGTGCTCCTCAGAGCGATGCCATAGGGGAACGATTTTTGGTTCCCAAAAGACCTATCCAAATGAAGGTTCCAGAAAGAACCTTTATACTTGTAATTGGCTCCATGCAGTAAATAACCATAACTAGACAGTAACATATTTGTGAAATACCAGTGGGTCATGTTGTTAAAAGGACCCCTGCTTCATACAGTAACACAGGCCAAGTTTCAGTTTTTCTTAATCTCTTAGTGTCCTACTATAGCCTACCATACATGAAAGATTTTAGTTTTTCCTACATATTAGGATGTTTATCTGATCACAAAGGACCAAATTCATATACAAAGAACTCTTCCCAGAATGAAATTGTGCTTTGTCAACCAATAGATCTGCGAGGAACCATACAAGCCAGCAAAGAACTATAACATGCCATTAAAGGACCATTATTGTTAAGAGTGTAGACAACAATGATTTCTGTTTTGTCCACATATTAGGAACCGTTTCAAAACCCCAAAGAACCAACCTGATATGCAAAAATGTAGATGTGTAAACGATTGTGTGTATGAGTTCTGCAGCCCTATCTCCTGATCTTTCCTGCTTGGCTCCTAGTGCAGCGATGGTAGGCTTCTGGCTACAGTTTCCTGGATTGTACTAAGTGGGGCTGGGAATGCTATAGTTCATCTGATATGTTCAGTTAGTTGAAAGACGTTTAGAAATATTGACTCTGAAGTATGCTGCTAAAATAAAGTTTCCTTGCAATTCCAATTCTGACTTCTGGATCCCTGACCACCAACACGAATGGATTTTCCAAGCACACAGAGTATAGTTTTCGTCAAACGATACATATTGCAGTTAAAGCTGCACATGGCATGTTTTGGACTCAGGACCACAAGTCATCTTACCAAATATGAATGGCGCTGATCACCGCGAAATAAATCCCAGCCACAAAAGAGAGAGGGATTGCTAAAACCGTCGTCAAGAAAGCGTAGAGCAAATACTTGACCAGCTCAAAGACTGCGTGACTGCAGACCCAGACTTTGTCAAAGCTGTGAGTACCTTCAGGTTCGGCGATCACATCTTCAAAATTAACCTGCAAGAAGAGAGAGAGAGGCGGAGAAAGAGAGAGAAGGAGAGAGAGAAAGAGAGAGAGAGAGAGAGAGAGAGAGAGAGAGAGAGAGAGAGAGAGAGAGAGAGAGAGAGAGAGAGAGATTCAGTATAAATAAACACGATTTTCGGTAAAGCCTCCAGCCCTTGCGTGGATTATTATATTGCCAGTTACATGAATGGCGTGGTTTCAGGTAGCGCACTTGACCGAAGCAAGAGTTCCGGTCCGATTTCCCCAAAACTACAAGCCGAATCAGCGCGCACCGCGGCTCTACTTGACATTACATTTTATCGTCTGCTAGTGTTCATATTACGCAGTGAACCACCACTACCAGCCTGCCCACCTTTTACCTTTATATGCGAGTTTATATCGTGCGGGTCTCTGTCTGGAGCAGCCACCTCCTTCTCTTTTTTCGGAAGTATTGGCTCGAACGATCTGTTGAACTCGTCATCGTTCATAATAATCCTCGTGTCCGATCGCTCCTTTTCTAAACCCATTGCTGTGAACACTTCCAGGAAAGGCAGCTATCGGTTGTGAGCAAAAGGAATGTCAGTCGCAAGCGAGTCTGGCAGCCCGGTCCACGCCCCGCCGGGAGGTTCATTTACAGCAGCACAAACTTTCCAGTGAAAAAAAAAGCAAAACAGTCAAGGCTGCACGAAAGAATGTGTGAACTGCGGATACTGTACAATTTCACAGAGTATTTATACTGTCCCTATCTCATCGATTCACATCAATACATTGAGAATCAGTACACTTGCTTAAGTAAACGTGAGGTGCACTGGTTCAACAGCAGCAGAGTCAAATAAAAGGACAACCTCTGCATCTCCACTTGTGTTTCAGACCTTGGCATGGCGCTATACTAATTGACTTGCAAAGCTCAGTCGTCTTGATGAAGTGCAGCATTGATTTTGCTTCAGAAACTTATAACCAAAATGTGTTGGCTTTCCTTACTTGTGTTTAGAAAATACTGACTGTCAGATAGGGATGGGCTTACCTGGAGAGTGTGGAACAAGGGATGTGGGGATGTGGTGATTGAGGACCAGATACAGCAGTTCATGGCCACTTAGGTCTGCCAACCTGCCTAAGTGGACTTTGGTAAGCCTCAGGTAGGATTGGCTCATGGAGCTGGGAAATGTGAGGCAGATGATTTTGCTACAGCCACAAACACAGGCTTACATCTGAATGGTGCTGCAGGGTGGCCGAAGAGGAAGACCACGGGTTCAACCACGACGGCACCAAAAGTTTTTTTAAGTACTAACTACCCATAATGTCAGAGTAGTAAATCCATTGCTCCATCACTCATACTCATCTAAGTTATTACATTAAAGTGTTCACTTTTAGAAGCGCAGCACATCTGGACTGACTGACATGCAAAAATCATCAATCCAGCTTAGTAAATAAATGTCAGCTGAGTAAATGCATAAAATTGCTTTGGCACTTGGGTAAGGCAGATTTGATATACTGTGAAAGACACTATATAACTTGAATGATTGGTGTGCAGATAATATAAATTTTGCACACTAGTACTTAATGTTTTGCTGTAGGCTAAGATAAAAGATTATATAAAGCGACCTACCGGTTATTTATGTTAAGAAGACGCTTTCACCTGTTTTAAAGCTTGTTGATGGAGCTGTGACTTGGCAAGTCTGTTCAAGGCTGACTACTCATCTGCGTCACAAGGTTTTACTATGAAAACCCCAAAGCCTTATGTGGTTGCTTTTCAATTCTTTAAATCCTGCTACGATTATTCCCAGCTCCTCGTAATGGTGCAGAGAGTCTCCAACACATTGCTGTCATCACTACAAAATCCACATTACTGTTGCCATGTTGTATTTGTCAACGCAGCTTAACTACCCTCTTGTGTCTCATCTTCCAAAAGTCATTAATTACAGTTTTGTACAGTATGTTGGAATGACAAAGTAAAAATTGGTTTCTGTTTCAAGGGAAGTGAGTTGCTCTCCACCTTTGCTATGATTGTAACATATAGTCACGATAACAGACACTAAATGATTTCATTTGCATGTGCACTTAATTCATTCATTCAGTAGTTAATTTTCCAAACTATTTTATTCTAATACAGGGTGGCATGGCAACATCAGGTACAAAACAAGGACTAGATCAGTACAGGACACCAAACTACAGCCACCCATGCCTCTTGACGCTCGTTATTTATCATAGTTCATTAATCTAATGTGCATGTCTTTTGGAAACCTGACAAAGACAGGGGAAAATTGCACACCATGTCCAGACTGTGGCCTGAGGCACTGATCTAATAGTGCACTGTGCCTCATTTGAACTTTAGAACAGCGTGAACTCCTTTGGGCATACTGGATGTACTGTTTGGGAATGTTGTACCATGTGGAAATGATGATAGTGAGCAGTTACAACAAATTGGATGGGTGCACGGTCTTACTGCATGCAGTGTTTTCCAATTCATCTAAAATGTGCACAATAGACTAAAGATCAATGGACTTTGCACAAGGCAATTAAAATGACATGGCTTGTGACATGGTGCATGATCATTTGTTCATCTGAGTGGGGTTGAACTGTAGCCATGAAAGGATGCACTTGGTCAGCAGTTATGTTCAGATGCACACTATTAATCAGATATTTTTCACTGGGTATCAGGGATCCAACAGAATGATTGGAAAACATTCATCACACCATCACACTTCCACCATCAGCATGGACTATTGACGCCAAACAGAATGACTCTATGGGTTTTTGCTGCTTATGCCAAATTAAGATCATTCCATCAACAAGAAGCAAAAGGAACTTGAATTTGTCCTACCAAGCAAGTTTTCTTCACTCCCAAATGGTCTAGTTTTATAATTTTTCTTTATTACCGCTTATACACTAAATATGAGTTTTTCAGCAAAGATTCAATATAAAAATACAGTAAAGTCAGCTTTGGATGAGGCATTGTTTGCAGTGCATTGAGATAGATAGATAGATAGATAGATAGATAGATAGATAGATAGATAGATAGATAGATAGATAGATAGATAGATAGATAGATAGATAGATAGATAGTGTGGTAAATAATCAAGCCTTGACACTCAAATAGGTTTGGGGCAACCTCCCGTATACTTGAGAATTGCCTGCAAAATGCAAAAAAGGTTGAGAAAAAGGGTCCTTACAGATAAGAGTCTAAAACAGAACTGCACAGGTCAGTAAACATGGTGGATATATAGTTGGATGGCAGGAAGAGGGGGGATCTTGGGACCAGAACTGGAAATCAGGTCATTGGGCTGCGACTTCTTGGGAGGTGGAACCAGAAGTGACATCTTCTGGGAGTCAGGCAGAATTTACTGCATTTGGTCTGTGGGGAGACAAGAGAAAGGATTAATGCGCTCTGCCACCCCCTGGTCTGATCAGGAATTACCTTCTTTTGAGCCGTTTAGCTGCCTCCCGTGCGCACGTGTGTGACAATAGACAGGAACTTTATTAACCCAGAAGAAAATTACAGTTATGTTTTGACTTTATCTGACCTGTGTGTTACAGGTATTATAGGGTATAGTGTCTTTACATTTAGTAAATGGTGTGTGCCATCTAAAAGCTGAGTTTGATTTAGACAGAAGTTGACCTGTTCATAAGTGAAGTGTCTGATATAGTTCTATAAGTTTGGGGTGTTTGTAGATCAGTATGTAGTTTTAGATTTGTGTTTAAAGTTTTGTGAAAATGGTGTAATCTGTGAAAACCTTAATGCTTCTGTGCCCACTGGAGACATGGTTATCTTGTTTTTGGCTGACAACATGGTGTTTGGTTTTTGTTGTCCATTTGAGACAAAGCCTAATAAGTCATGCATTCTGAGATGGCATTAAGCATACCAATGTAATATGTCTGATTGCAGCACATCTGCTTTGCTTATGCAATTACCTCCATTATATTTTGCGCCCAGTGATCCACAGGTTGTTTTCATCCAGAGGGTCTTTTGTCACTGGTAGTTTTTTTCACACCATTCTCAATAAATCCTTGAAATACAAGAAATCCTTGAAAAGCCCATGATGCCTAATGCCAAATGTCATGCCACGTTGAAATTCATCAGGGTCATTTGTTTCGCCCATTCTAACATTCAGTTCAACACTAACTGATTCTAGTAAGTCTGGTCACCCTGATTTACTCCACACATCACTGTCATGTGGTGTATAACATGTTGGAATGTAAAATTAATGTGAAGGTAGGGGTGTATGTGTACCTTATAAACTGGCAGCTGAGAGTAGTGTGTTACTTTTTATGCAAACAAGCTTTAGAATTTTAAGCAAAATCTCTTCAGGGCATCATTAACCTTCAGTCTGATGAACATGGAAAGCATCTCCCTAGATCTGTCTGTTCTCACCTCTCTAGGTATGTCAAAGAGCCTTCTTCAATCTCAGTGTGTAAATTAAGGCTGAAATATAACCCTTCTCTTTGGATTCTAGGACTGTATCCCTGCATTTAACACTGACTGTATAAGCATAACTGTAGAGGTGAAGATTTTGGACTTGAAACCCACCAAAATATATTTTACGACAGTTCCAAATGATTGATCATAATGATTGATCCAAATGATTGAATTATGATTCATGTACATCCTCACCTCTCCCTAAAATGAGATCCTGGAACTGCCCCTACTTTATTGATCTCATGCGTTGCTTTCTGTGGTGAATGACAAGCTGTCAATGTCAACTGATTATAAGCTGTACTTGAACTTGATTCTATATATTCTGACATGATTCCAAAGATTTTGCACTCTTTGCCTATTATCCTATTACATTTGTTTTCATTTATGTTATAATTTCCATTTCAATTCTATTTATAAATGGCAGATGATCGGAATGTCCACATGAACACCAAATGGACACAGGTTAAAAATCCAGGACATTAGATAAAGTAAAGCAGTAGGACTGACCACTAAACTATAATGCCACTTTGCCAGAATTTAAAGCTCAAAATTACAAATGACTCAAAAAAATTTATTAAAATTTAGAAACACAGAAAACATAAAGTTTTTACAGGGAATATTTTAAAGCAAAGTGTATTGTGATTATAATTCTTACAGCTATTAGAAAAATTAAAGATAGATGAAAAGGGACGAGTTATTATAGATAGATAGATAGATAGATAGATAGATAGATAGATAGATAGATAGATAGATAGATAGATAGATAGATAGATAGATAGATAGATAGATAGATAGATAGATAGATAATGCACTGTTGCAGGTAGCAATAAAATAAAGCCAACATCGGTATAAAGCTGTTGACCTACTCCATGGTATTCCTGTTTGTACCAGTTGTTTTGCTTTGGTTCATTCAACTGGTTTCAAAATGAAATAATTTGACTGTTTTTAATTCAAATTAAATAACCATTTAAAACGGGAACATATTTAAGACTGAGCTGTTTTAAATGTTAAACCAGTCAGACTTCTTCCTGACACTATACTCAGAATTCAGGATATAAACCATTACCTCTTACTCCTGACACAATCAAACTGTTCAGATTCTTCTTCAAATTTCTACACTGTAATGGTCTTCAACATATTATTTTTTACCAAGAACACCAAAAGGTCAACAAATTCAGGGAGGTATTATTTCAGTAGACAACCTTGCATTACAGATCTAATTTGGCATTCGTATTTTGACATTGGCAGACAGAAAGCCATGATAAGGCTTCATTTCAGAATAGCCCCACCGTTATAGATAGATAGATAGATAGATAGATAGATACTTTATTAATCCCAATGGGAAATTATGGCTGCTCAATTGTAACTTCAATTCACCACCCATTGATTATTCCACATATAATCACTGTGTGTTATTCAGCCCAACCTTTGACCCCCACCTACCCCTTCTCCCAAGTCCTGTCATGCACTTTTTCAGTCATGCAAGATCATTCATGCACAGAGAGAAGTCATACACATGCCAGGGTGATCAGCTCGGAAAGTGATGGTGGCTGCATTAAATTGTTAAAGCATGATCTAACTTGTGTAGAAGGCAACAAACATTTCTTGAAGGCAATGTCTACTTTAAGAATTTCAGAAGCTTGAAAAATGTACATTTACGGCTGTAGTCTGGAAGAGATTTTCCATATAGGCTTTCTTACAAAACATGCAGATGCACACACACCTCACTGAGTTATTTGCAGCAAGACAGATAGTCTGGCCTGAGTTCAACACAAATAGGATATTTTTATATGCCTACAAAATAAGAACTCATTGTGATTAGGATATGGGGAATTGCTTTACAAATTTAAGAATGTTGTTAGATTTCTGTATTTCATGATGAAAAAAGCTTGGTACCCAAAATAAACAAAAAGTTTAAAAATGAAAACATAATGACAGACTGATCGAGTGGAAGTCAAGTAGTGGTCAAATTACAGTAAGTGACATCCCCTTAAATGGTAAAAAGTGTAACCCATTTCTGATGATTTTGTTTTGGCCAAATTCATAGCATTGATTACTATAACATCCACTTTTGTCTTATTTTAGGAAGGCTTGTTGATGCAAATTTTAATTATAATAGTGAACTCTTCAATATACAATTTTCTTTAATTTATCCTTGTCAGCGTATGGCGCGTAATTAAAGGGAACTGCTCTTTTCAAATTAATGCTTGCACTCTAGAATTTTCAGACATTTGAATATTTATCTTTTTGAATTTGTTGGCTTTTATCCTGTAAATACTGTAAAATTTATTTCTAGTCTAAATAAGCACACTTGTGAATTATTGTTAAAATGTTCTACAGCAAGATTAACTATTTAAAATAAAAAGAGAAAAATTTTTAACACATGTTGCCCTTCTGTATTTTTTTGCTTTAGCACTAATTAAAGCCAATTGGCTTTGGGTTGCGTTTTCATCATATTTCTCATACACCACCATGCTTCAGTTTATTGGGGGGTGAGGGGGGCATCGTAAGCACTGCAGGATTTTATACACAGAAGTTGTCATTTTATCTATAACTGCCTTTAATAAAAGTTGCCATGTTTTTGTAATACTGTATATTCAGAGGTAGTAAACGAAGTTAGGGGACTACGGACCTTAGAACCCCAGTCAGCCGTACTGTATCACATCACCATACTCCTGGGTTTGAATCTTATTCGCAAGTACTTGTTGTTTTTGTATTTTTACTGGGTATTCTGGTTTTCCTCCCACTTCCCAAACATGTAGGGTATGTTAACTGGTGACTTTAAACTGTCCCCAAATGAATGATTGCAAGTGTAAGTATGTTGAGTGTAGTAAGTATCCTAAGATGGATTAGTGCTTATTTCAAATATGGTTCTTGGCTTAGTTCTGATGCTGCTGACGTAAGCCTATGGCCCTGTGCAGCAGTAATAACATTACAAATTGTCCTTGAACTAGATTTGCTTGACTTGTACAGGGTGGCTCACAGAATTGTAGGTAAGGAGCTACAAGCAGGTTTTAGCAGCAGCAAAGAAGTAACCCATGTACATTTTGTTTTGTTTTGTTAGTTCTGATATCTTTGTGCCTGCCAGAGAAACTCCATGCCACAATCCTTGGAACAGCATACTTTGATTATGGAGCTGAATGTTTGTACAGGCTTATTCAAAGTGACATATGAGGGGTTTGTGTAACACTATCCTGTGCTTCTGCAAAGCTCTCAGTTCAACCAAGAAACCCATCTGTCTGTAGTCAAGAAATTGTCACCAAAGTGGCACATTGTAAAAAAAATAACAAAGCATTTATCATAACAGATGGATGAACTATGAAGTTCATATATTTAGAGACGAGGGGTGTTATAAAAGTCCATAGCCTTTCATGAAATGAAAGATCATTTATTGGAGACTTCAACACAGCACCAATGCACTTTTTCATGTGCTGGATCTGTTTGTCATAACAATCAGCAAAATCTTGAGTTACGCTCTCCAGTTGTTCATTCACCACATCAATTGATTCATGATGTGTCTCAAAAACTTCCACACAAAGGTTTTTTAATTTTTGAGAACAACCAGAAATTACAAGGTGCTAAATTGGATGAATAAGGAGGGGGTTCAACCAGCTAGATGCCATATTTCTCCAAAGTTTTATATGGTCAACTTTGCAGTGTGTGCAATGTCATGGTGGAAAAATGACCTGTTCAGAATCAGGTGGGGATGACCTTCACTCTTCTGACTCTTCCTCCTCATATCACTTGCTATGATTTCCTGTGGGAAAGACATTTTTGTTATACACTCTTGAAAGAATAAATTTGATCTCTAGTCGATGTGAACACGGTAGCAGCTCACTAAAAACTGAAGATTAAGGACTTCTGCAATGCCCCTCATATTTTGGCATGGTGGTTAGCAGTGCTGCCTTGGTCTTCAGACTTGCATTCACATCCCAGCCTGGGCTCTGTCTCTTTGTATTTTATATAATAGGCCCATTTTGATGTGATTTCTTTAGATACTGCAGCTTTCTCTCTTTATTCATATATTGGCCTCATATCATTGAGGGAGTTTGTGAGCAAGAGTGTGCTCTGAGATGAAACTGAGTCCCATATAAGACTTGTTTCTGCCTTTAACTTGATAGAGTTAGAATAGTCTCCAGGCCCTTGACAGTCTTAGACTGTAAATAACAATTATAGAATTAAATTGCTGAAACCAAATACAGCAACACAGTGCAATTCAGTAACATTGAGATTTGTGTGGTTTTCCATCCATCTAGTCACAAATTTTGAAATGTTTGTTCAATACAGTATAGTAAGTTTTTATTTGCATTTTCATGAATTGTTTTAACATGGGGCAGCATGGTAGCGAAGTGGTAGTGCTGCTGCCTTGCAGTAAAGAGACCAAGGTTTACTTCGTGGGTACTCCGTGCATGAAGTCTGCATGTTTTCCCTGTGTCTGTGAGAGTTGCCTCTGGGCGCTCTGTTTTCCTCCCACATTTCTCAGGTTAGGTGAACTGGCAATGCTACACTGACCCTAGTGTGTGAGTGTGTTTGTGTTTGCCCTGCGATGGACTGGCACCCTATCCAGGGTTTGTTCCTGCCTTTCCCCCTATGCCAGCCATGATTTGCTCTAGCCCCATTCAACCCTGGTCTGGATTAAGCGGGTAAGAAAATTAAATGATATGACTATTTAACAAAAAAATATTATGAACAGCAAAAATAGTACAAGTGTTTACATCAGTAAGAAATGAAAAGATTCTTTTAGTCTAAAATGTTATTCTTGGTGCCAAAAATGGAACAACAAATTCTTGACATTCAGTTTCCTGTACTGTGTATTGTACAATGAGGCATGAACTAAAAATCCTGATGAAAAAGAGAAAATTATTTGAAGCTTAATCAAGTTCTCTGTTTATAAAAGGTAAAAGAGCAAAAGTGGGAAACAGGGGGAAAATTTTTTAAAAATAAAGCAGAAAAAGTTTAATTTTCTCTTGCCACAAAGGCCTCTGCACACTTGAGTCTGTGCTTCTCATTATTAAGAAAGTAAGTCACGTTGGGCTATTAGGGAACATTTGAGTAAGGAGGAATTTAAATCAGAAATTAATCAGCAATGCTCAAGGCCTAAAAACATAGAAGTTATTCTGAGACCTTTTTGGAAATCAGCATAAAATTTTTAAACCAAGCAAGCTCTGCTGAGCCAGAACATTGGAACATTTCTGATAGCTGGATTGGGTAAAGAAAGTAAAACCATGAGGATTAGTTTACCTTCAGTGGAATATACTTTATTACATAACCTCTCTACATCTGATGTACCATGACCTCCACCTCTGATTAGCCAATTAACACAGTTTAAAATAAAATATAATAAATTACTTATTTAAAGTGATCAAATAGTAATCTTGATACCTTTTGCTAATTGTAACCAAAAATAAGATAAGAAGCAAACATATCATACAATTAAATGGAATTTTTATATACGTTATCTTACTCTATTTAGCTTCCATATAAATGGAAGTTTGGTGATGGGTTAAAAAATTTGCTGTTGGGTTAAGTTCATATTCTGATTCTACAAGTACAGTTTACAAAACTTTTAGAAAAGTCAGTTTTAACACAGTGTCTGTGTTTGTGTATGTGTGGAAAATCAAATTAATTTTCATGTCTCAAAATTACAAGTTTCATTGAAAAGTGGTACATCATTTTTGCATTCTGCACAGCTCTACAGAACTACATTTAGCAAAAATTTACAATGAGTGGTTTCTAAGATATCCATCCTGAACATTGTGGACTACTGTATATGCAAGTGTAATATTTGAGAAGTCTGTCTTATCTTTTTCAAATGAGTTCATTACGTTTGACTTGTTACAGGCTCCAGGCCTATTGTTTTTGGTTCAGTTTGGTCCAGTATCTCCATATCCTTCTAAAACAGTTTGAACTATGTTCTTCGATAGCTGCTGAAGAAACTGTTTAATTTATCTGGGATTTTTGAAGTCTGCTCTGTTTAATCATGGGGCTAGCTTTATTCATTTGCCAAATTTGAAAATATAAATTTATTTAAAAATACATGTATGCACTCATGGAGGCACATGCAAACATATGCACTCAGGCTGAAAGAAATTTGTAAGTGCAACCAGTTTGCCATACGACAGCATCTGCTGGATGATGAAGAGGAAGAACGGAACATATTTTGGAATAAGGCTGTAACATAACAAAATGTGGAACAAGTGATGCGCTGTGAATACTTTCTGGATGCACTATATAATCATCATACTGTACTGTTACGTGTTTTTAAAAACACTATGTTGCTTTCCAGTTGAAAAAGATGTGGTGGACGGCCGGGTCCCATGCCTGGCCGGGATGCCCCATCGATGTGTATTCAGGGGGAGCAGCCCTGGATGGTGCAGTACCTCCCCCTGGAGACTGGATGGCCGCCCCCCTGGGTTGAAGCAGTACCTCAGTCTCTCACAGGGCTTCATGTGAGATGGAGTTCTCCACAGCCCTTTTGGGATCTGGGGTGGCCGCCAGGGGGCGTGTCATGGGTCCCTGAGCCCAGCTGGACTAATCTTCAACCCCACCTGGGAGTGCAACTGGAAACAGGTGATCAAGCACCTGGAGCACTTCCAGGTGGGCCACAAAAGGAGCCAGCAAATACCACTCAACGGCCAGAGTCAGGAGGAGGAGGACTAAGCTTGAGGATGAGTGGTGGAGGAAGAGAAAGAGAGAGGAGTGTTGTGGTGTTGTAGTTTGTGCTTTGGGGAATGTGTTGTGGATGGGAGGATTACGGGGAAGATGTGCCCTCCAGCTGAAGAAAATAAAAGTTTATTTATTTTTATACGTGCCTCCCGTGTCCAATCTGTGTCTGGTCAGGCGCAATATAGCACCTTTGTTACAAAGTCTTAATTTATGTGAAAGACAACACTGGTCTGTTAGTATTACATATTATTAACCCATCTGTTCAGTTTTCTGTTTGAGGGGTGCGGAAAACCAATTCTCAGATGGATCACAGATTCCTCTCTTGAACGATTCTTCTTCGATGCACAAAACTCCATTAGCATATCTTTATATGGGCTGTGGCTGGGTGTAGGAACGACAAGTTGGGTTGCCATATGGGTCGTCTCGTTTAATGAACAAAAAAGGTCCAACAAAGAAAATGCCTCATGGTGTGATGCTTCAGTCTTTAGACAAAGTAGAAACAAAAGATGTTCAGTTCTCAATCACAGAATTAGGGGTTGTTCACAGGAGCTCCGTCTGGCAGGTTGCTCTGGTTGTAAATGACACCTCCTTCTGGGGTTTCTTATACTGGATAAACTAGAAGGGTTGGGGCTAATTGCCCTCACTTGTTGTTGTTTCAGGAGAGAAGGAGAAGAGAATGTTAGAAACAGTACCACCTCTCACCCTACTCATGAGCAGATCTGCAGAAGCATGGCAGGGGTTATCAATGGACTGGAACATCTGTACTGCCCAAAACATTTCAGATAAAAACATGGCACAATAGTAGAAAAATGTTAAATTAAACAAATAATACAGTGCCTCCTCAGAGAAATTTCAAGAACAAAGGAAAAAAATATACATACATATTTTTTGGAAAGATATAGTGATAAAAATGTTAATGTAACAAGTGCACAAAACAGACATGTACACTGCAAACTGTCTAAGTAAATTCTCACATACACACGAATGTAACCAATTTTACAGCTCACATCAGTACGGGTCAATGAGATTAAACTGAAAACTCCACTCAGGTTCAGAGTTGCTTTTCTTCCTGCTACATTCTAATAGCAATTGCCCACATTTAAAAAAAGTGTAAATTCACTTGTGATCGAGTTGATCAAATCACATAGGGAGATGAAGAGAAGCAAACAGCAGTGCTCTGTACTGAGCCTATCAATGTGACAGATAATCAGAGCCACTCTTCTTATGGCACACAGGCCAGGCCATCATGGAGATCTCAATGCAGTCTCCTTCTGGTCATGATGCCGAACCTGGAAGCGCATTCAAATGTTTACATGTAATTATAACTAAATTCTACCCTGATACAATGCAGATAGAAAACATATGATAGTGACAGGTGTAAAAGCAGAGTTCAAGTTTGGAGAGCATGATATTATTTATACCTGTTTTTTTTTTTTGATTAATCGTGTCTGGCAAAGTGTTTAAAATCCGTGAGAACAGTGCACTAAAATACTCGAGTAAAAGGACGTACCTTTACAGTATGTGTAGTGATCGAGGACAAGCTGCAATTCATGGTAATTTAATAAAAAAAAAATCCTACCATATACACACATTTACTTTTCTTCAGAACCTTACACAATGTGGTGAAATACACTGACACATGATGGAATTTGCCAGGTTGCACTTCTATTTGTTAATGTATTATAATAATTATAAATAATGGAATTAAATTGAGCATATTAGTTTCCAAATAAATTGTAATTTTGCAATAAAACTGGAAGTGGTCATATTTAGGAAAAAATTATGTATGTAAGTCAAAAATCAAAATGCATCGAGAATCGCTTAATAATTGCTTTGAATCATATGAAGTCTTGTGATTGTCACTCCGCACACTGTGATGTAAACCTAATTAGGAATAATTAGGTTGTGATGATGAGTTAATGAAAGCCTATTGCAACTCATGTAATGAACAGCTGCATGGCAAAAAGGAAGAAAATGCGAGTCAGTTATGAGGCTAAATTGCATTTTTATCAGCCCAATTCAGGTAGACCCAAATTATACTGTAGAAACAAACTGAGGCAAAAATGAAACGTGCTAGTTACTAAAACAGTGCTTGAAAATCTTGATTCTGTGTTCCATGGTGGGTATTATTGTATGTAAAAATAAACCTCCCCATGACCCTACATTGGCAAAAGTCAATCAGTAAAATGGATAAATGAAAAATAAATTAATTTAAAGTGTGTACACCGTATATACTGTGGAACAAAATAGCATTTATTATTTATGTCTATTGATAATAGCAATAAAGAGAAACTATTCTGGTCTAAGTTGTCTCTGTATTTCCATTTAGGGAGTGGACCTGAATTTAATGAAAAATTGATATAACCATGATTTCCTCAGTAAAAGTTACTGTAATGTGGAATCATCTGAATGTTCTTGGTATAAACGTTACTCCTCTGTTAAGACCAGCATGCTCTATAAGACAAATAGAACTACACAATATAAATCATTTAATAGCAGAGGCATAACAAAGGAGCTGGGTCACTTTTAAAAGTGGCAAAGGGGGCTACTTTGAAAGCTAAAATATCATCTGGTGCACAAAATTTTGATTTTGTAAATTTGGCAAAGTGTACTTGTAATACTCTTTTGTGTGGTTGCACAGACTGCACAGGATGAAACTGTTATAGGAGGTTTAGAATTAAGGTTCAGGAGATGAAGAGTGAAAAGCAAGCTAAGTTCGAAGCCAGTAAGTAAAAATGTAATGTTTTAAACAGAGCCCAAAGTGTAAAGCAAAAGTCTGAGTCAAAAAGGACATAGCAAGGTAGTTGGGAGCCAGGAGACCAAGTATCTACAGTATTTAAAATCAAGACGAGAGACAAAATTGAAGTCAGGAAACCGAAATGAGTCAAAACCTACATAAATATAATAACTCAAATGTCAAGTTCTTTGAAATAATCTGAATACTCAGATGATTCAGAAATGCGTGATGCTGACTTTTATCCCATCGTATTAGAGACCTCCTACAATGTGCACTTCCAAACGTTATACAACAACTATACAAAAAAAATATGGCATTGTGAGAGAACGAATTCAAAAAGAAACATTCATAAAAATGCATCAAAACAAAAAATAAATTACACCACCAAATTCTTTGGATTTAGAAACACCTAGAATGATGGCTTCGCAATTTTTTGCCTAGAAGTGACTACATAAACTCTGATAGTGGTTTGCAATGTAAAATTAAGTAGTTGCTGTATTGCATGTGTTTTCACTAATTGAAGTATTTGGTTAATTATGTTTTTTAATATATATTTTTTTCTGGAGTAAGGTTACTCACTGTTTGTCAGGGGTGTGTTCTTGCTCCTACTCTGTTCAGTGCTTGAATAGACTGGGTGTTGGGCAAAGTTGGGCACTGATCTTCACTTTGCAGACAATGCTGTAATCTTCGGGGAGTCAATGGAACTCTGATCGGGGCTGTTGAGAGACTGAGCAAGAAGTTTGAATGTCTGGGCTGTGAGTGTCCTGGATAAAAACTAAGATCCAGGCCTTTAATGACCTCTTAGGCACAGCCATCAGTGGTGTGTCTCTTTCCGGAGGAGGGTCGACCTTGTTGAGAGGTTTACTTACCTCAGCAGTGACATTCATGTCTCTGGTGACTCCTCATATGAAGTTGGTAGACAGATTGGGAGAGCATGGAAGGTCATGAGGTCACTGGAAAGGGTTGTGTGGTGCTCCTGAGATCTATGCAAAAGGACAAAGGTCCAAGTCTTTAGCGGCCTGGTGCTTCCTGTCTTGCTATATGGTTCTTTCTCATCACCCTGCCATATAGATGTTCTTTGTGCAAATTGTGCTGAATTGTAGAATGATGTACAGATACACCGTCTGCAGCAAGATGTTCTTGCAGGTCTTTGGAGGTGATCTGTGGGTTGTCTAAAACCATTCTCACAATCCTGCGCATATGCCGCTTCTGTATTTTTCTTGGCCTGCCAGACCTGGGTTTAACAGCAACTGTGCCTGTGGCCTTCCATTTCCTGATTGCATTCCTTACAGTTGAAACTGACAGTTTAAACCTCTGAGATAGCTTTTTGTAGCCTTCCCCTAAACCATGATACTGAACAATCTTTGTTTTCAAATCTTTTGAGAGTTGCTTTGAGGATCCCATGCTGTCAATCTTCAGAGGAGAGTCAAAGGGAAGCACAACTTGCAATTGACCACCTTAAATACCTTTTCTCATGATTGGACACATCTGTTTATGAAGTTCAAGGCTTAGCGAGTCTAATCCAACCAATTTGGTGTTGCAAGTAATCAGTATTGAGCAGTTACATGCATTCAAATCAGCAAAATTACAAGGGGACCCAAATTTTTGCACAGCCAGTTTTTCACATTTGATTTAATTTCATACAATTAAATACTGCTTCACTAAAAATCTTTGTTCGGAAAACACCGCAGTACTCAGATGTTCCTAGGAAATCGAAGACATACCACTGTTATCTTTTATGTTGAAAGTAGAGTCAACTATTATGCAGGCTGAGAGGGGTTCCCAAACTTTTTCATATGACTGTAATAGACTTTTATTTTATATAAGTCATTTGGGTGTAAACCAACAAACCAACCAAAGTAAAATGTATGCATTGATTTACACTGTATGTAAATTCAATAGTTTATAAAATTAACCACTATTTTTTGTTTCTCTGATCATTCTGACCATGCTGTAACAGACTGCTTTTTGAAGAATGCTCCCTCCAAGGCATTTTGCTAAAGAGTAATTAAAAGATACAATGAACAGCTTTTCTCTCCCCTGATTACTGATTTGTCCTCTTAGAGGATAAGTTGCTTTCTTTAATTAAGATGTTGATTTCTACCACAATGTGTAAAAGAAAGAACATAGAATGTTAAAGGTGCATCCTTATCTTGGTCACTGCTATAATAGTGAACCATTGGGTTAACACTAGATCAGTGTGGATCAATAGGATATTGAACGTCTGAAAAATACATTAGGGAGTGAATTTTTATATGTTGTACATTTATAAGAGTTACAGTATAACCCTCTTTGCAGACAAACTAATTGATGTTGTGATAATTGCCCAGACACCACCAGTCGGAGACCACATTTTTATCCACAAGACCTTTATTCTCTCTTCTCAACACACACAAGTCAGTCCCGCACAAGTTCCACAATGCGTCTAGCCCCAGTCTCCCTTCTCCTGGGCCTACTCTCACCTTGTCCCTGGGCCACCTGTATACTCTCTCCAGGAGTTTCGTCCTGCTCCTGCTCCCGACTCCAGTTCATTGATTGGAGGGAGGCGGCCCCTCTTATCCTCACCCGGATGAGCTCCAGCTGCTCTCCATGACGTCATGTCCTGGTGTGGCGGAAGCGTCAGGAGAGCACCCGGAAGCACTCCGGGTGACCCTGGAAGGATCGTCCTCCATTGATGTGGCGGAAGTAAATAAGTCCCGGGCTCCATAAGGCTCGGGGCGCCCCCTGGCGGTGACCAGAGGCCCCAACGGTCTTGAGCCTCCCTGCTCTCCTTCCTTGGGCCTATTCTGCTCCAGGGCGGTTGCCCCATCATGGCCCGGAGGACAAAACACCTAGTCCTGGTCTGACCCCCAGTCACGTACGACAATGTATTAAATAACAATGCCATTTGGACTGATATTATGAGATCCAAACCTGACAAACTAAATGGTGAAATATTAACCAAATCAAGAATATGGCCCTTTGTGAGTTAAAAATTAACATTCTCACATAAATTAAAGATATTGACTTATTGTAAAAAGTACTGCATATAAAAAGTGATTTAGCCTGTTGTTAGTCACCATGGATGAAGGAATCAGAAAAATGTAATGCAAATATAAATATGCTTTGCCTAGGAATTCCTTCATATCTTTGAAACCCTACAGCAGCGATGATCACTACTGTATGTCACCTGTCATAATTTATTAAATCACCTCATCCATCCATCCATCCATTATCCAACCCGCTATATCCTAACTACAGGGTCATGGGGGTCTGCTGGAGCCAATCCCAGCCAACATAGGGCGCAAGGCAGGAAACAAACCCTGGGCAGGGCGCCAGCCCACCGCAGGGCCACACACACACACACCCACACACCAAGCACACACTAGGGACAATTTAGGATCGCCAACGCACCTTACCTGCATGTCTTTGGACTGTGGGAGGAAACCGGATTACCCGGAGGAAACCCACGCAGACACAGGGTGAACAATGTAAACTCCACGCAGGGAGGACCCGGGAAGTGAACCTGGGTCTCCTAACTGCGAGGCAGCAGCGCTACTAAATCACCTCATGATGTAAATTATTATTTGTGGATGATAAGGTACTGTGCAGCAGTTACTCCTGCATGCTATAGAGAAGATAATCTTTTGCATGCTTAGGCTCTTTAGAAGAGGCTATACATACAACACTCAGGCAGTCTTCAGGCTCTGCAAATGTGCTAATAAATGGAAATTGTCTCTTGTGACTAGAGATTTGTATTTGGCTTGTTCATTTTGCACATTATGCATGTTAGATGAAGGTGCTATTTGTTGTCTAGTATTATTTTTGCACTTTAGCAAACATTTGCTGGTTTGAGAGCAAAAACAAGCAAAAGTTTTCATATGAACTAAAGGGTTCATTTAACAACAGTTAGCAGAAGTAGCAGCCATCATCTGCAGATTAAGTCATCTGCTGTATGTAAACAACATTACAGCCCACTTTTTCCTAAGGTATGAATTAGTAGTATTCTGTTTAGATTCACTTCTGGAAATACAGTGTGGATAACAGCTTCACCTTCAATCTGGAGGCAGAGTGGCATCATTAAGTCTATTCCTAAAAACAGCTTAGGCTGACTGAAGTTCATAGCATGTCAAGGAAAACATAGAAACTCTAAAACTGGAGGGGCTCTTTTTAAAGATGGTGTCTTGTTTTGATCCTTGGCTGAAGGTATTAGCATGCAGAGAAATGTTTGTTATGAAAGGTTTTTGGCAGAACAGATACGGAGAGTCTGTGTTTATAATTAAGTGTAATAAATAAGTCTTTGCTTGCTCTGCCTCATCTTGCACATTACAAGTTTTTGATTATAGGCCATCGCTTCATTTGTAAATAATATTGTTTGCACATGCAAAAGTGTGTCTCAGTCACCCTTGATTTTAGGTTGCCATTCTTTAGAGAAATGCCTCTCCGTCTCTCCTGTAACTTCCACTGCTTGTCATGAAGATTTTTGGCAGATTGTTTTGGCAGATATACAGGAGTGACGTGTTTGTGACTTCTTGGAAGAGTAAGGCTTTTTCCTTTTCTTTCATTTAGTTTTATTTGTAAACATTCAGTGGTTCCTGCAGTGGTATCTGAAAGAATGTCAGGGTTCTTCGATGCTATTTCATTTGAGCCAGCCAAGGATACGGGTTTGTCAAAATTGAAGTTGAAATTTAGCGACACTCTCTCAATTGTTCATGAACATGAAGAACGCTCCACTAACTGGATGCTGAGCATTTGGTCTTTCCCCAGACTCACTCAATGGAGGCTGACATTGATAATGAAAGTATAAACTGATTTTTATTTTCATTGGTGATTTGGGCTCACATTTGGAATATATTGAGTTTACCAAATAAATTAACTTTCAAAATCAAATGTTTTGTAGTCAAGCAACATCGATACTTTTACCTTGGAAAATGTTGAAGGCTGGCATTACAGAAATGATGGAAGTCCCACATTTAGCTTCACATCTTTTTCATGCAAAAAAAAAAAGAGACATGTAAATCTTTGTTGACCTCCAATCAGGTGACAAAAACATAGCACCAGATAAATATCCATTGCTTGTAGAGATGGAGTTCATTATTACATTTCTTGGACCTCTTTCAATACTCAGCCAGTGTTAAAGATACATGTTTTTGCATTATGATATCATGGATTTGACTGGAGTGTTTCACTACATATGTAAAATATGCTCTCTGAACTCCCTTCTGTTCTAAACCTATTTCTAAAATGTGCTGAATATCGTCATGTACTGTACAGATGTAGTATAATGGCCTTGATGATACAACAAATGGTAACAATCTCAATTTTTGTCTTCATTACTTTTGCTTTTTGCACATTCATTGCAAATGCAGAGAAGCGTTTATTGACTTATCTGAAAATGAACTATGTGGTTTCCCTCTTGATGTTGTAATCAAACACTGATGTCATTCATAAAGTGCCTTTACTTTCTCGTGCTTTTTATTAAGAATGATGCACTATCTGTGATTCCTGCTCTAATCTTCATCACTACCACCACATAGTTGCCCAAGAAACCTAGCCCTTTTATACCAGCCTACTGTAAAGCCATATATACAGTATGCTAAAACAGCATTTTACATATTTAAAATCCTGCCCCATTTTAGCCATGCCAGTCACACTTTCATCCATGTTTTTCTACAGCTATCTGAATTGTTTTCTCAAACTTGCAAAAGAGCCATAGTAGTAAATGCTTAATGGACTAGAGCATTTTAGCATGTATTTAGATTTGTGAACATTTGTAGGGGAGTCATATACTAGTAAGTGCTAGCTATATTTCTGGCCAATCCTTGAACAGCCAACATCTCCTTCATGTTTTCCACCAGCATGATTGATTTCCTCAACATAGCTTTTCATATTGACTTAATTTACACCATGGGTGGACTATCATTAGACATTTGTTATATGTGAGGATGGTTACAAGGCTCCCACATGGCTTGAAGCTGACTACTTCAGCTACTACACTGTATTTTTGAAGGTGAAGAAGCAGCAATGGGAAAAGTCCACTCATTGTGACTCACTGAGTTTATATTATTAAATGCTGGTAATCTCTAGGATCCGCGGACTGGAGATATTTTCCTAGTTTCCCTGGCATTGAGTTTCCTTATTCATGTTATATATTTTTCCCCTGCCTGCTACTGGACTAGTTCTTGTATTGGCACATAAAAGCCATCTAAGTATAAAAATGGAGAAGAGGTGATCCTAAAAACATACCTAATGACCCAGTATTGATTATAACATAGCGGTTATTGTATGAGTGTCATCTTCAGGCTTTCTCTGGCTGAAGGTACAATTCTACAGTACTTTCATATTACAAAATGTTAAATTAAATTACATTTTCTATTGGACCGTATTCCATGTGGGGTCATCATGATTTTTAGTTTTTTGCTGTTGGAACTGCCACATGTTATCATTATAGACAATGGCTTGAAGATTTCATTCATCTGTGTTCCATTCAGTTGTTTTTGGCTACTTTCTTCATGGTTAGTAGATGAAGTGCTATTTCTTTTTACTTTATTCTTCACATCATATTGACAAAGTTAAAATACCACTAGCTATAGCACAACTGGAAGATATTCAGGTTTGGATTCTGAATAGGAAAGGAATCAACAGAGGTAACTGCAGAACACAAGTTTAGAATACATATGTTTAGCATGTGTGAGGCAATAACATTTTACATTGGGAGAGTGGGTTACATATTTTTTTGCAGTTATATGTATATAGCATACAGTATATGTACAGTATATACAGTGTATTGTGGAACAGAGTCATGTGTAAAGTCCCATAAATAGTTGAGGTCCCAGCCAGGATACCCTGTTTGAGTCTCTTTGGATTGCAATGAAAAAGAAAAAAAAACAAATGGGTGCACAATGACGCTAAAGTATAAGTTACACACTTAAGTAGCATTTCTCTTCTTCTCTAAGTCTAACCATGAGATCCGTCCTGCTGAGAGTTCAGGTCGTGAGTGAGATGCCTTCTTCTGGAGTCAGGCTCTTTTATATGCTTTAGCCCTAAACAAGCAGGACTTATGGGTGTGATGGGGGCAATGTCAGTCAGTGTCCTGGGCTGTCACAGGCAGTTAGTGAGAGTGCCCCCTCTTGACCCAGGGTGGTACTGAGATGTGGGATGTGATCAGGACAAACAGTTAACATGTGCTCATAAATCACTTTCTCATTTTTCCAGAAGTTCAGCCAGTTTTCCATGATCATTAGGAACCCAACAATCTTCAAAAGAACATAGTAATAAGCTAAGGACACATTCAGGAGAAGAATCTCACTTTAAAGTTTAGTGAAAACTGATTTGTTTTACTTTAGCTTCAAAGGTAATCAGAAAAGTAGGTTTCCCAAACAAAAAAAAAATGTTTGAGCCATACTAATGGCAGTTACTTCTTTGCTGTAAAGACATAATTGGAAAAGGGAAGGGTGGTGATCAGTTTTGTCATGCCATCTTTATGTGGGATTCTGATATCTGCCAAGACATAGACCACTCTAGTTATATATAAATTCATTCTTTTTTGTGTGTGTTCATAGTACCAAAGACTGGGAACTGTTCCAAAGAGAAAAACAAAGGTAAAGAAACCCTGTGGTACATACTGTAAACAGATCTCCCTAGAAATTCTAGCCATCGGAAAAAAGAAAGAAAAGTTTTTTGGTAATCAAAAAGGTTGTGATGTGGTTCAATGTAGAATTTGTAATGCAGTACAAATTTAGGCAGTCATAACTTGCTTGCAGTCTTAGAAACCCTCATTCCAGATGTGTTCTAGAAATATCTGGCACAGCCTCTTGCATTGATATGTCTCTGATTACTTTATTTGGGTTTACATAATGTATAGCTTTGGTTTTAGCCTTACTGTGTGTCAGATGGCAGAACTTTTAATTTTGACCTTTGCTGCTGATTTTTATATGGTTGTGTACTTTATATAATGTTATTTATTCTATGTTGAACTTAAAAAAGGATTATTCAGTTTTTCCTAAAAATAATGCTTTTTTAAATGTCCCCTTCACCAAAGAGAAAATTTTATTAAAATATTAAAATAGAACTCTAATAAAGGCTTGATGACTAAATGACACAATTTAAAGTCTTCCTTTCAAAGGTTTTCTCATATGGCTTAACAAATATGAATACTTTTTCATTTTGGTTTAAGGTTATGGCACTTGTAGCCCAAAGAGACTGTGGGGGTGTGATGTGTCAGAGAGATCATTCAATTACCACCTTTATAGACATATTCTGTTTCCTTTAGTAATAACCTGCAATTTCTATTACATCTCCTGTGAGATTACCACCAGGCCTTTCTTGTACACAGTGTTGATTATTTACTAAATTTAAATACATTCGCTTGTACAATTTGAATGTGACCATGATGTGAGTAATTTAAGCAAGATGGAGACCAAGCCAAGTAGGAAACCTAGCACACAAACTCATGAGCAAGAGAATCAACAAATAAAGAAATAAAAAGCATACTGATGACTAAGCAATGTCTGTTACATGCACTCTCATAAATGCTAAACTAACTTGAAAGTGGTAACCACAGTAATGTAATGACATAATAAATATTTTTAAGAAGAGCAGGTCAGTCTTGAAACATGAAAAAGCCAGTTCCTATGTGTCTGTTGTTCCCAAATGTGTCAAGATTTCTCATGTTCTTGTTAAAGAATTGCCTTTAAAGTAGTAATGGTATCAATTATACTAACTACATTCATATTTTTAAACAGGAATTTTTAAATAATTAATCTGCATTGATTAAATGCAACTCCTGCAATCTTTCTTCACAGCTTATGCTCTTAAGTCCTGAAATATGTCCAGTAACTGTTTTATGTTTTTTCTTTAGTGCTGTTATATCCTTCGTGTAACAAAGAGAAGAAAAATGTCCACACAGCTCATAAATAATTTCTTGTGACTCAGACTACACACAGTGTACTGTAATCAGAAGTACTGTTAAATCACTTTCTTAAGTTATACAACAATTTCTGGCTTCAGATTTTATTATACTGCATAAGCATATGCATTTTTTTCCTGCAGGTTCAATTCCTTTATTGCATAATAATATATATAGTGGAATAGTATACTTATTTTATTTGCCACTTATCTGTTCAAACCTGTTTTTTCCATACCCATGTGTGCTGAATATTATGAAACTAGGTAATTTCTCGTCCATATAGATTTATGTCATTTTAAATTACCTAATTTCTAATAGACTGTACATGTGGACCTCTGGAGCTGTACTCTGTTGAGGTGGTTGTCGCTTTATATTATATGTCAGTGATAGCACCAGGTTATGCTATGGTTACAATTAGGGTTGGGGGAGGGTTATTTGACTCTGGTCAAGTAAAACAAGTGACAAAAACCTGCATTCCAATTGACTGTCCAGCAGATCTACTGAATTGTGGAGCTGCGGAAGTCTGTTGCTGGACCCATCTCCTTGTTTCAAATGAGCTGAGATGTATTTAGTGCTGTTTTCATTTTGTGTTTTGATTCTCTGTCTGCCTTAATCTGATCTACTTTTTGTGCATTTTGATACTTTTGCTTGTGCTTTGTCTGATTTATTTATTCACGTGTTGGATGTTTTTGTTTATTATCTGCTGCCATGACTCATCCACAACCTGCTTGTCCTGAGTTGCATCCCCTTATGGGCTTGCTTACTCTGTTATGTGTGATGGGACATCGCTCCACTCTTTTTCTCTTTCTGAACACGGAGCATGATGCAGGAGGCTGCCCATCTACCTGCAAAGTCATGTGTAATGATTTTTGTTTTGATATGTAGAAATTTTAGTAAATCTATTTATTTTCATCTCTATGTTTAGCATTGGGGGTGGCGCAGTGGTAGCGCTGCTGCCTCGCAGTTAGGAGACCTGGGTTTGCTTCCCGGGTCCTCCCTGCGTGGAGTTTGCATGTTCTCCCCATGTCTGCGTGGGTTTCCTCCGGGCGCTCCGGTTTCCTCCCACAGTCCAAAGACATGGTGGATTGGTGATTCTAAATTGGCCTGTTTGTGTGTGTCCTGCGGTGGGTTGGCACCCTGCCCAGGATTGTTTCCTGCCCTGTGTTGGCTGGGATTGGCTCCAGCAGACCCATGTGACCCTGTGTTCGGATTCAGCGGGTTAGAAAATGGATGGATGGATTTTTAGCATTATGTTTATTAAATTACTGCATTGCCATCTTGTATTGTAGGATTTTTATTATAGGTTCTGATATTTGTGTGTTTTTAACTTGGCTGTGGCAAATAGTTTTGGGAATCTTGAACAAACTACTGAAACATGTAGTTGTAGCAGAAACCTTGACAATCTTTACAAGGTATCTGGATGAGAAATTTGGACAGCTTAGCTATTTTGCTAAACAAACGAGATTGATGTGCTGAATTTCTTGCTTTTGTTTGCTGAATTTCTTACATTTTTATGTACTTGCATTATGAATTATATATATTTTATTTTTTGCTGGTTACATGATATTGGGGTCATGTAATGTATTATGTCATTGCTGTCCACCTGTATAAGATGGTGGTGCACTGTTCTATTATAGTTTAGACAGGGTTTCCTTCCAGCAAATATATGCATACATTTTGGATTTTTTGGTGTTTAGAGGTATCTAGCATCTGAATCTGTCATTTGTTTCTTTGTGTAATAATAAAAGTTTATTTTTAGTAACAGCTCGCTGATCTGTATTTTTGCAGTGCTGTCTGCTATAGTCATGTGATCGTGATCGTTGTGCTCCTGATGATCAGAAAGTTCTCAGTAAATAGGATGACGCTTGCATACTGGGTTAACCCTCAGTAAATAAAAAAATACTTTCATCCTCTTTATTAATTGTTAGTTTCTGTTTCAAGTAGGTCCTAGCGCTAGGTTTGTGTCTTTGGTTTTGACTGTTTCTGACTTTGACTTGCGACTTTGTTTTGTTCCTTGTTCCTGGTTGCTTGATCTCATTTAGTCTCTAGTATTTTTAACCGTTTTTATTGACCATTTCTTACCATCCTTTCATTTCTTGGTTCTCCTTACAGCTCTACCTCATAATAATCTTCTTGTATGTAACTTTTCCTTAACAGTTATTTGCTGATTTATTTTACTGAATACAGTTTTGATTTCTTTCTTGTTGTATTAAATTGCTTTTCATTTAGTCTTTTTTTTATTTTCTAAAATCTGCAAAATTAATACGTATTATAATGGTAGATTAGTGTTGTAAACTGTGTTCTGAGATTTTTCAGGTTGGGAATATAGAAGATATCTCAATAATCATGGTGGTGAACTATTGCACTTTCATTAACACATGAAAGTAGGAATTTCACTGTAGTTTGTACATAATACAATAATGGTCCTATATGATGGAATAATGTTCGTTAGATGCTGGTCTTTTGGAATTTCCTTGATGTGCTGTAATTTCTGAACAATGCACATTAAGAGTTTAAATACACATTTACTAGATACTTTTAGTAGCCTACTCTTTTAGGTAAATGAACATTATGGGCAAATAGGTGTAATTTTGCTTGACTTTTCATTACATTCATAATGGCTAACACGGTACAACACCCTAGTACTTCTCCTTTACTACTAAGACATTGAGTATATCCTTAAGCTTATACACAAGCATCTCACTGACCTCTCCACAGGTCAATATTTAAGAAAATATATTAATTCACAGTATTCGAAATTTTATTTTCTGTGTATTTTATTTCATTGTTGCTATACTTAATATATTTCACTTCCCCCTTGACCCTACTTTTGATGTTGAAATACTGACTGAACCTTTTAAAGTTATTTTTTTAATACAATTAACATTTATCTGTACTCTACATACTTTTTATTAGTCCAGCCATTTATTTTGTGAATAGGCTTAATCCAGTTTTACAGTTGCTGGAGCTATCCCAGAAGCTTCTAGTGCAATGTTAAATTAAGACTGTACATCTACCTTTCCTTATATGCACTTTGAAGGGTTGCTTTAACGCTAAAATGGTTAATTTAACACTATCAGTTTGTTATGCGTTACTGCTTATACTGGGCTTATTTAAGATTTCCCAATCAGCCTGCATAACATGACCTTGTTAGGAATTAGGAAGGAAAACCAGAATACGCTGATTTAAAAAAAAAAAAAAAAAAAAAAAAAAAGAAAGCAACAACACCAACAAAATAAACTTATCAACACAGGGGAAATTTTCAAAGTGAACATGGCCAGTAACTGCAGTCTCCAGAAATGATATGCATTTGCTACTCTAATCCTCCCCCCTTTGGCATTTTTGAATTCCCTTTTTAAATGTTTCTTTTATATGGTCATCAGTGATACCATTTGCTCTGGCACTACGTTTTCATATTAAGATCTGGGCACATGTTTATGATCTGTTTTTAGATTGCTATGTTTGGTATTTTGGCATTTATTCTAGTCTTTTTTTTCCCCTTTTCTTTTCCTGTGTTTCTCTTTTCTATACCCCGTTGCCAAAATAGAAAACTCTGTGTTTTATCAAAGATTTTTAAATGCTGAGAGAGACTAAGTAATTTATATTAAAATTTTAATAACAATAATAAAAAGAATTACAAGCAAAAATATCACAGATTAGATATGTAAAACAGATAATGTATTTTCTCTGCTTGATAGATCACTGTTGTTTTGTCATGAACTTAGTTCTTATCTTGTTACTTATCCACTGAGGAGATCAGATAATTTTTTGTAAGATGTAGTTCTGTATTGTAAGTACAATTTAAAGTATACTTGATCATTTCTCAACCATCTACATATTTAGAATTAAATTCTACTTTATTTTTCTTAAAGACTCAATCACATCTGTTAAAAATTTGCCTCTGTAGCTATAATTAATAGTTTTAGCTTTTGTGGATTCACTGTGCTTTGAGTTCCCTAACTTTTTATAACTGAAGACAAATACTATAAACTTATAACATATTTTACTCTTTCATAATATTCTGACTTCTGCCATCAGTGATTTTAGTACTATGTGAAAGTGAATTAATTAACTCAAAATGCTGTCTCCTTTGGATCTTATGTATTATATGGAACATGTCATTCTGTATAATTCCTCTTTTAGAAGAAGTTGCTGACTCAAATTCACAATTATCAGATTTAGACCTATGCAGTAGGATAAAATATAAAGGAAACAGTTGTAAAAAAATAGTCCTGGATTCATACTGGCCAAAAAAAAATCTAATTTCAGAAGGAAGCACTAAGAATAGCAATTGAAAACACAGAAAATTACCATATGTCGTATTCTTACAATGCTTAAAAAACAGATACAAAACCAAAGAGCAACTTTGAAAGTAAATACTAGACTGCCCAGTACAAAATATCATTATGAGCCTGAGTAGGAAGCAAGCACTAGGAACATATCATTTTAAAAAATATCATAAACATCTAAAATGTTTTAACTAAATAGCTTGTTCCCATGTTGAGTGGCCAATAAAGCACATCCATGTTATGTGCATATCCACTAGTTGGTTCTTTGAAAGTCATCTATTTCAGAAGGCAGGCATACATACATAAATACGTCATAATAATAACAGTTTTTTACATTTATATAGCACTTTTCTCACTACTCAAAGCACTCATCAATTGCAGGTTAAGGGCCTTGCTCAAGGGCCCAAAAGAGCAGAGTCCCTTTTTGGCATTTAAACCAGCAACCTTCTGATTGCCAGTGCAGATCCCTAGCCTCAGAGCCACCACTCAGATAATCTCAGACCTGCATGATCCGGTTCAGGGTTGCAGGGCTGGTAGCCTATCCCAGCATCACATGGAACAAAGTAAGATCTAACCCTCAACAGGGAACTAGCTTGTTTTTGGCATTTCCAAATTTTCTATTAGAAATTTGGGAATAGGGATTTCTTCCATTAACCACTTCCTATATTGTAGAAATGTATGTTGTAGAAGAGCAGTACAATCTGTTTGTCAAAAGTTATTGACAGTTACACAGAACTTCTTAAGGTTCATTTAAAGTAATTCATTAGTTGCAGGTGCCTTGTGATATACGTTTGGAAAATGTGAGAACTTTATAATTTCTGCTTGCATATTGCACAACATTATTTGGCACAACTAATGACTATACAAGACTTATTTGTTTTATGTTTTAGACAAAGCCAAACCCAAAGCCACACAGTAATTATAAACAATATTGTATAGTGACCCAAAAACAAAGTTTTAACTGAGATTTATTCACAATTTTGGCCTGCATTTCAATAGTAAATTGAGCTAAAACTGAACAGCCAGTATATTGCATTTTATGCATAAAATATATATTTTTACATGATTACATTAAAAAATAGTTTAAGTGTAAAATCTAAAATAAAGACAGTTCAAAATACAATTTTCAGATATCTCAATGTCCACAACACCATAATAATGTGTGAATTGCATTATTACAGCAATACAACTACATAAATTCAGCAAATTAGTATGCTTTTTTAAATCATTATAAATATGTTATGTTCATTTTCACCACATCATGTTGAGAATTCTTTAAACACTTGTCTGAAGTCTGTCACTGAAGAAGACAAGCTGGTTTGTGATAGAACTTGCGTTTATGAAAATAGCAAATTGGATGTTCTCACACTTTTAGAAAAAGACCACGATAGCATCTCTATCAGTGACACAGGAAATGTCAAGGAGTTGGGTTCTTTGCAGATGCATATGAATAGAAGTCATACTGAAATTTAAAATCAACATCTGCAGACAAGATAACAAACAAAATGAAACATACTTAATTATTCATACTCTTTTTAAACAGATAGATAATCAAAAATCAGACAAGAAGGCAAAACCCAAGCTTAGAATCTGTGTTTTGTTTTCACCTTGCCTGCTGCTCTATACCATGACTGCCACATGATTCGTGATGCTAAGGTTGATGGAGTCAGAGTAAGGACCATGTGGATGGAGAAGCTGGAGTATAATCTAGGCAATACTTGATAGGTTTAACCCAAGCCAGGGTTGCCAATGCCATAATACCTTCACAAACTCAAAAAGACACTGTAATTATGCATATAGCAAAACTAATGGTCATTTTTTACGTTTTTATAATTATTTGGGGAAAACCTCAATACCTCAAATAAATAATAAAGAGAGAACAAAGATTAAATAACTCAAATAAGAAATCAAAAACAATTCTGATATGCCGCTGCAAGGAGGCAGACAGATCATAGTATAATATAAATAGTATAAATAGTACTGTAACAGCAACCAAGGGATATTTGTAAAACAAAGTAAAGGGTTGATGACAGAGAGAGTCCTATTGTTGTCTGTATTCAAAATGCTAACCTTAAAATAAAAGTTAAGGAAACTAACAAGGGATTTTATACGAAAACACTTTCAAGAAAATCACACACCAATGAAGATAGTTGTTTGAAACATCCACAATCTTGGATAACCAGAAAGTGCATAGCACTAACGTTCATGCTGTTGTGCAACTCACATCTAATTTGGTCATCTGAGTTGCGGGTGGCGCAGTGAGTAGCGCTGCTGCCTCACAGTTGGGAGACCTGGGGACCTGGGTTCGCTTCCCGGGTCCTCCCTGCGTGGAGTTTGCATGTTCTCCCCGTGTCTGCGTGGGTTCCCTCCGGGTGCTCCGGTTTCCTCCCACAGTCCAAAGACATGCAGGTTAGGTGGATTGGCGATTCTAAATTGGCCCTAGGGTGTGCTTGGTGTGTGGGTGTGTTTGTGTGTGTCCTGCGGGTGGGTTGGCACCCTGCATGAGATTGGTTCCTGCCTTGTGCCCTGTGTTGGCTGGGATTGGCTCCAGCAGACCTCCGTGACCCTGTGTTCGGATTCAGCGGGTTGGAAAATCGAAGGATGGATTGATGGTCATCTGAGTTAGCAATGTTGCAGAAATGCTAACTAAATGGTGACATCCATAATAAAAAAAATTACATACCTTAAGACATTAAAATACTTTGTCACACATGTACGCTTAGGAGACAACATAAAGGCTTGTCTGATTGTAATCCCACCCTGAGTAGAGGGTTGGTGCTGTTACCTAATTCTTCTCCTCCTTTCTCTCCTGCAGATCAGATGACCTGCACTCCCAATGATGTTACTTCCAAGTCACAGTCCTTTGGCCCTGCCCCTTCCATCTGGAATCTTCTTAAGGGGTGCCGCCACCATCTTTGAAGCTGTCGAAATTTGATTACTGTCTGCATAAGACCTTATATGAGGGACGCTCAAAAACTTTCCGCACTTTTATATTTTCGTTGGAAACGGTGAAGGCGGGAGGAGTAGTAATTGGTTGTGTCTGAGAGTGTCATGTGACTAGTTCTGTCTGGCAAGCCAGCTGCCCTTGAAGTTTAGTAAAAGAGTTGTCACCCTATGGTGAAGATGGCTGTGAAACTTATAAATTGCACCAAAGAGGAACAGTGTTCTATCATACGCTTTTTGTGGGCAGAAGGTGTGCTGGGAGCACAAATTCATTTCTGCATGTGTACTCAGTATGGAGATAAAGTTCTCTCTTGTAGAGTTGTTTATGAGTGGATTGAAATGTTTGAAAATACTACTAGTGTGACAGATGCAGAGCCCTCCAAACATCCAGCTACAGCCATGACCACGAGGAATGAAGAATAAAAAGTTGATGGCATTAAAAAGTTGGTACAACACCAGGAAAATTGCATCACAAAGAAAGGTGATTATAAATAGAGTTAAAAAAGTGTGGAAACTTTTTGAAAGTCCCTGGTATTTTTTGGATTATTTGCCTTTTTTTACACCAATTATACAGGGTTCACCTTGTGGTGTATGGCCCGGACACACACAGGTGGACACCAATGGTTCACCCAACACACATTTATTTACACGATTCATATTTACAAAGTGACAGCACACAACCCCAAAACTCCCCCAAAGTCCAAGCCTCATAATGCCTTTGCCTCTTCAGGTCCGCCTCCACTCCTCTCCACCAAGACATTGTCTTCTACACTCCCGACTCCAGCAATCGAATGGAGGGAGGCAGCCCCTTTTATACACACCCAGACGTGCTCCAGGTGCATCCCGATTAGCTTCTGCCGGCACTCCCCAGTGTGGTGGAAGTACCGGCTGCGCACCCGGGCGCACTCCGGGTGTCCCTGGTCTTCTTCTCCCCAGCACCCGGGTGTGGCAGAAGTGCTGAGCGCCGGGGCTCCTCAGGCATTGGGGTGCCCCCTGGCGGTGACCACGGGCCCCTATAGGGTTGAGCTTCTAAGCTCTGTTCCCGTGGTCCCCAAAGCCACCAGGGCAGATTGCCCCCTCGTGGTCTAGAGGAGGCGTAAACCCTCCTCCCGTCCTCCTGGGCGTCCCGGCTGGATACCACCCCCAGCCACCTCCAAATGTTGATCTTGTTTTTACTTCCTGTTTTACATCTTCAATAATGAAAGTACTGCACGTAGAACAAATTTGTTATTGCCAATAGATTCTCCATATTAACAAACCCATGATGGGACCTGAAATTATTGAAGAAATCTAATACCAGAAAAGAAAAAAGGAGTATAGCAAAAACACAGTAAGGAGTCTCGAGGGGCCTGTATTCTCTACTAGAATACAAGTCTGCAAAAGCTCTCACAAAAAATTGTGTAGTAAATAGTGGTGAAATTCACAGCTGAAAAGGATGTTCATAGGGTTTCTTCCTAAAAAACACTACCAATTTCCTTCACTCTGCGCACTTTAAACATTCAGAGTTGCAGTGTCTCTTTCATCCTCATGTATTAGACAAATACTTAAAATAACTATGGGATTACAGGAAGAGGAAAAAAAAGAAACTGTACAAAAGGCTTGACACTGAAAGGTAATAGAAAGTTTAATTCAAGACTTCAGTAGCTCAAGGTTACTGTAGTGTATTGATTATATATCTTGTGTGATTTTGACTGTCACAATAGCAAATAGTGCTTAGAGGAACTTTGTGGCTTTCATATTGTGACAATTAAGAGTCCAAGACATCATAAAGATTTGGGGCAGCCACCCATATATTGTTTTTCCCAGCTGCTAAAGGGTTTTAAATCAGAAGCACGATGTGCATATCACAGAGTCCAAAACAGAACTGACTATAGTAGCCCAAGATGGAGGCTTTAAAGGTCTGGAGAGGAACTGATGTCATCAAAATGGCTGGAAACAGAAGTGACGTCATCAAAGGGGCCTGCTTCAGGAGTGACGTCATCAAAGGGGCTGGCTTCGCAAGTGACATCATCAAAGGGGCCGGCTTCAGAAGTGACGTCTTCTGAGGCGCCGGAACCTTAAAGGATTTCCCAGGAAAGGTCTGTAGGGAACTGAGAAAGATAGTCAGCGCACTCCGCCGCCCCCTGGTCGGATGTTTTATTACACTTACTCAGACCCTTTAGCTGCCTCCTCCTTGCACATGTATGACAATATACTGTACTATATGTTAAAATGCTACAGCAATATTCTGGTATCACATATTTGGCATTTCCTATTTGACAGTAATATTAACTTTAAAAGTAAGTTTAGACAGCTTCACACATCCATGTTTCTGCTGGAGTGTATTGATCTATTTCCTGTGGCTCTTTGTTACCAGCTCACTAAACAGGAGCTCTTTTCACATTCCTATCCAGGTATAAAGGCACCTGGTCTGGATGCATATTTTACAGTTCATGTTTCCCCAGATGTATCAGCCAATTCTTTTAACATCACATTAACTCTGACTATATCATTGTAAGTGTGAATGACAGACACCACACACAATCGCCATCAGTGCATCATTCACTTTTACTCCCAGCACAGTGGTATCTTCGAATGCTGAAGTACAATCTGATTTTACAGAATGTTTTTTTTTTCCTTGCAACAGGTTTTGATTACTTTTAACATGTAAAACTTGTTCTCTACGCACATGACACACATATATATTTTTAACAAGAGTCATTTCAGGAGACTTTTCAGCTATAGAAGATTTATTCATTATAACCACAAGTTTCCTATTACATGGACCAGGTTAGCAAGACCACCAAAACTCTGCTATTTAAATTAACACCCCTACTTTGTGCCGCACCTTCATGAGACATTGGATGGGTACAGAAATCTCACACTTCCATGTTTAAGGCAGATTCACTCATGGTTTTCTACAGATGTACTGTATGTATTATACATTTGGATTTGTGAGACTAAGAGTGAATTAAACTTAATGCAAATGCAAAGAAAAAGAGTAATGGGAGAACAAATACATAAAGGTCTCTAAAAATAACTCTATAAACTATAAGTTTTGAAATTCACAAGTTCAAGGTGAAATAACCTGACACAATACTATTGAAAGCAGAGATGGACAAAAGCACAGAATCCAAAGATATTGAATGCCACGACACGGTGGCGCAGTGGTAGCACTGCTGCCTCGCAGTTAGGAGACTCAGGTTCGCTTCCCGAGTCCACCCTGCGTGGAGTTTGCATGTTCTCCCCGTGTCTGAATGGGTTTCCTCCGGGAGCTCCGGTTTCCTCCCACAGTCCAAAGACATGCAGGTTAGGTGGATTGGTGATTCTAAATTGGCCCTAGTGTGTGCTTGGTGTGTGGGTGTGTTTGTGTGTGTCCTGCGGTGGGTTGGCACCCTGCCCGGTTCCCTGCCTTGTGCCCTGTGTTGGCTGGGATTGGCTCCAGCAGACCCCCGTGACCCTGTGTTTGGATTCAGCGGGTTGGAAAATGGATGGATGGATGGACAACAAAACTTTGTGGCAGGCAGTAGTGTTATATTGTTCTTGCAGGCAATTCTGGCCATTACTACCACATCACCTTAGCTTCCTAGACTCCTTGTGTAGGATGAGAACTTGCTCCTGCAAACTCTGAACACGATAGAGGTTAAGGGTCAGAAATAGCAAAGAGAAAATAGAGTTCAAAGAGAACAGTGGTAAGGGGAATTAAAAAAGCCCAAACTAAATGAAAACATGGATATTGCACTGCTGTTGTCCTGATAACTCAGCATTTTGTATACAGAAATTCTGAATTTATTTACCATTCCAGTTTAATCTGTGGCCCACATACTGTATACACTACATTTGTGATGATGGTCATGCACCAGGAATAAAATGTAGGAAACAGAGTCATATATTAAAAATTAAATTACAAATGCTATAACTGGTATACCATGCATAGCATTAATTGGGTCCAGTCTTTAACATAAATTTCAAAGAGTGTCCATCAGGCTGGTTTGCTGTCCCAATATCTCCTCCATATACTTCTTTAAATTTGTCAAGGTGTCTGCTTCAACTACACATTTTAGAACATTGTTTCATACTGAATATATTAAATAAACGTATCTTTAAATTTGTATAATTATTGTAATTATTGTAATGTAGTAAAAAGATGATTAGTATTTGCTAGATTTTACACTAAAATAGGCTTACAATAAAATGACAGTAGTGATCAATAGAAAGGCTTTCAGAGCTCCAAACAATACTAACAAAAATACAAGCAAGCATCTCTCATTCCAAAATGGCGAGTGTTGTTATCTAAACATATAATCAGTTGGAATTAATTCCATGATTGCTTTCTAGGTAATGAAATTGTAATGGTTATTTTTCAATAATCATTTAAGCTGTAGCAAACACATTGTACAGAAAGTTACAGAAAATTAAGTGTATCGAACATGTATGTATAAGTGCATAGAGTGTTTTTTTTACTAATGTAATAATTTAAAATTAAAAATCTACAACAATATGTGACTTATTGATTTATGGACATTTTTAGATGGTAACTTTGAAGAAGACACCACCTGTGAATTTATTTCTGATTCTCTACCACCTTAAAATTAAAGCTGCTACAGTCAAAGTGGAACTCACTGAGCCATACCAACTTGGACAACTAAAAGAACTTCCCTGTTTACTTTGGAGAGAGAGAACTGGGTGGAAAATTTTGAACCCCAAAGATGCTGAGACTGGTGCATTGCCATTAGGTATTAGTAACAGATAAGCATGTATACTTCCTTGGAGCATTTACTACAAAGTGTCACACATGTACGATTAGGAGGCAGTCAAAGAGCCTAAAGGTGAGTGAAACATCGTGAGATAAAGGGACTTACTTGAACTCTTTTTTCCAACAGGACACAAGAAGAGAATTAATCCTGCAACTTCCGGGTTTTCAAAATGGCCGCGAGGATGTCACTTCCGGTCAATATTGATGACATCACTTCCGGCACCCACAAACCACATCACTTCCGGTTCCTGCTGCCACATCACCATTTTGCCAACCATTTCCTGTCACATGTTTTTCTGCTCTATAAAACCACCATTTTGTTTTCAGTAGAGTTGTTCATTGTACTTTCAAGACTTTGAATCGCTTCATTTTTTCAATATTGTCTGTAAGACAATATACGGGGACGGTCCCCAAATCTTTATTTTGTATTTGTGACTTTCTTATCGATCACAATTGGCGTAGTCGGCAGGATTTATTGTTCAAGATGTCTGAAGAACAAGACCTGAATAGCGTCCTCTCCACGATCATGGGAGATTTACAGTCCCTGAAAATCCAGATGGGGGAAACCAGGACTCAATTGGCGGAATCGGAGGCTCATTCGGCCGCTAGGATACGGACGGAAGTCGCTCGGGCACCACCCATTGCTTTGACTACCCTTACTGAGTCGGATGACATTGAAACATATTTTTTGATCTTCGAGCGTACCGCTAAGCGGAACGCATAGCCGAGGTCAGAGTGGGCGTACCAACTGGCTCCCTACCTGAAGGGAACAGCGCAGAGAGCCTATTATGATTTAACTGAGGAGCAGGCTGCTGATTATGACGCTCTCAAACTAGAGGTCTTTAAACGCTACGGCGTATCTCCGGAGCAGCAGGCAAGAGAGTGGAGGGAGTGGCGATTTGACCCTGAGAGGCCATTGAGAACCCAGGGCTTTGAAGCCTGGGGAAAGGTCTGTCGTTGGCTACGGCCTGATTAGCTAAAGGTGTCCAATTAGTAAGAGCAGATGGTGCAGCCTAGAGAAAAATGCTTTAGTTGCCTCACATTTTTATGCACTCATTTTGTTCACCTCACTGAATTAAAGCTGAAAGTCTGCACTTCAACTGCATCTGAGTTGTTTCATTTAAAATTCATTGTGGTAATGTACAGAACCAAAATTAGAAAAAAGTTGTCTCTGTCCAAATATTTATGGACCTGACTTTATGCTGAGGATTATTGAGGTCTTCTTATGAAAGAAAATATTAGAGCAAAGAACATATGACAAACAAGACAATAGTTTAATTACTACATCTTTTCAAGTATTAAAGTAAGCAAAAGAGAATAGGACAACACTGTCAAACCTATTTAATCCAATTCAGTTTTCTAGGAGCAGAATTCAGGCAGTATCAAGAATCAGGGCAATAAACACAACCCTGGTCTAAAAACCAATCCATCACCGGCCCACTCTAACAAACCCCCTAACTCACGCTGGGGCAATTCATAATCGCCAAATATAATAGCAATCTAAAATGCACTTCTTTTGGAAGATGGAAGGAAACATGAATACCCAATGGAAAATTCATGCAAACTTAAAGAAAATGTACAAACGTCACATGGACACAATTCCAGATTAAAATCTGGAATGCTAGATGTGTGAGGCAATGCCACAAAAACACAGTATAAAACAGTAACAAAGAAGCAAGAAAAGAAGGTCTAGCAGTATAGAAATCAATTACTTTTATGGTAAAAGTGCAGAATTAAAAATTCAGTGTCTGGATTTGTAGTGTATGCAACAGTATGAAAAACCTTTAAAGAAGATGCTTAAAAGATCAGGGAGCCTATGCACTGCAGCCACATATGAAGTTCTGCAGGAGGAAGGTGTTGCAGACAGGTAAGTTTTGAAATTTTTGACATTAAAAGAAATATGAAATATGAAATGCTTTCATAATCATATATAATACAAGCTTGATATGTGAATTAAAATTCTGGGCCTTTAGGTCATTCGCCTCATACAAGGTAGTTGTAAGTGATCAGTGATTTCAAATTTGTGCACAGAAATGAGTAATGCAATTGGAATCTCTATCAGTGCTTCACAAATTATTAAAATGCCATGGATGGAAGGTTTTCTAATCATTAATATCCCCAAGAAAAGAATGCATTTAAGAGGAAATTAGACCAAGAAAACAAACCGATAGCATCTTTACCAGAGTGGCTAATGAGTGTTTGTTTCCTCATCTGCACAAAAGGAAGTGCTGTGTATTTTCCACATTCATAGTGGAATGTGCCAGGTGTGGCTTTAAGGAAGAGGGCTCTTAATGTATTTTGTAAACATCTTAAAAGTTAATGATCCAAACAGAACAACAAAATACATTTAGATGTTTCTTTTAGTATTTCTTTTACAAACAGAGCAAAAAAATACCTGCTGATGTTCAATAGAAATAAGGCAAATTATAACATTAAAACAAGTCCATCATATTTGTCACCTCTTTCTTCTTCATTCAGCTTAGCATTTATAGATACACAAGAGTCTTGGACTTTTCTGTGGTTGCTTTGCAATTATGTTCAAAGGATATGATCCAACATCAAAAATGAGGAACCAATTTGTAAACATGCTGTTACCTGCAAATGTTTCTTGTTAAACTAAGGCAAAGGGTTACCCCTTCACGTTTACTGGCTACTATTAAAAACATTGATCTATATATTAATATAGGATGTTATATTTAAATATACAGTATGTTAAAAAATATGAAATATTTTAAAATTTGTACTAAGTCTAAGGATCACCCCCTCTAGTTATGTCCCATCCCAGGGAAGTAAAAGAGGAAAAATAAAGGGAGAGGGTAGTTCACCTGTCTGAGATGGTGATCAAGGCACCAAAGGAGAAAAAAAAACATTTTAGATGAACAGATAAAAAACTTACAAATTATTGTAAAATAATAAACAAGTCACAGGATGCCCCATTCAAAAATATGTTTCTCATGAAACATAGCACCCCAGATCACTCCACTGAGGATGCTGCAATATCCTTCACTGACAATCGATGTTGCCACAGCTCTTTTCCTTATACATATACTACGTGCTGCCGCTCACTGTGCGAAGGACCCAAAGCCCAACTGTTTGGTCTGGTATGACTTTCTGTTTGGAGCAAACTACTTGCATTTATGTTGAAAAAGATCAGTTTGTGCAATGTGCTTCACTGTAAGCAAAGGTCACCACGGTGCTTTTCCTGTCAGTAATGTTGTGTGTCCGTGCAAATTTTCTTTTCCTGTCAGCTAGGGTGCATAGCCACATCCATTCTTGCCATGAGGACCTGAAGTCCAATTATGTAGGTTAGGTAACCCACATATCCAATTCTCAGGTCATGTTATGCATGCCATGTCATAAGCTCTCAATTAAGACAAAGACCAAGGGTCAAGGCTCAGTTGTTCATGAGTTTTTGAATGACAGACGGATAACCCTTAGCATTTTATATATATATATATATATATATATTTAAGATTAACATACAGTCAAAATGGTTTGTAATGGTTTGAAGAGTTCACACTACACTTACTACATACTTATGGAGCTGTTCTATATGAAACTCAGGGAGGTGTGCTGCGCCTCAGAAGGTAAGCGATGCAAACACACCCCCTTAAAAGAATTAATGATTGTGTTCAAGAAGTCTGGAGTTTCTGACCTGAAGTTGGGCCACTACTAAGTACTATCTGTCTACTATGTTTCTATTTTTTAGTATTTTAGTACTTTTTATAGTCTGAAGTAACATTAATATATAGACCTTTGTGATAAAGTTAGTGAAGCTCAATGCTGTTTGGCATTATTGAGTCAAAGGTTTGATTAATTATATTTTAACTTTAAAGTACAGACCTGGAACTGTTAAGAGAGATGCACGTTTCCTTGCAAGTAGGCCAGCAAAGACAGAAGATAATGCATAAAAATCACTGGACACTGAACACAGAGAAGATGCTAATTGAGCATCTACAATCACCTGCAATGAATCTGCATCACAGCAAAAAATATTCAGTCAGCATAAATCCTGTAATGTAAAAAGTAATCTCTAAATCAAAAAAGTGAATTCTAGGACACAAACATAGGCTGACAGATACAACAGTAGTGCAAAGAGAAAGAGAGACAGAGTGGCTGCCTCTCCTGCATATACAGGAATAGAATAACATGATCATAACACAGCTGGATATGCAAGAAATACTGAAGGAAAATAGTCTACTTACAAGTGCTGATAAGATGGTGCCACTTGCTCAACAATGCTTCTTTTTTTCCAAAGATGGAGGACACAGAAGAATCTGTGGATATGAAATCCAAGTATGAAATTATCTTTTTCCGCTATCTGTTTCTGGACAGCGATAATAATTATGTCTACCTTTGCCAAATTACAAATTACAAATTCCTGGTGCATGACCATCATACCAAATGGCATTGGTTAGGTACAAGTGTTTTTATAATAGGTTAAGGTATGAAAATAAATATTTATGCATTTTTTTAAATGTCTGTTTTGTCATTGCTGGCTGGTATCCAAGTGCCCCATCTGTTATCTACATTACTTCTTTATCATCTTCTCTGCTTTCATGATGCAAGAATTTGATTTTTTATTGTATGATAGAAAATAATAATTGTGGTAACTTCTTGCTGCGCTGGAACAATGAATGCTACTTTTTTGTAACATCTGTGGTTTCACAAACAGATGTTAGTCTCACATTAATAAAATCGATGGCTTGTTGAATGATTAAATCATTGGTATGGCATGTAAACTGGGCACAATTACAGGCTTTTGTGTTGTTTCCTTTGTTGAACTATTATTCATGATGAATCTCCATAAATTTTGTGTTACGTTTGGTTAACAGTAATATAAAGGAAAAATGTCATGAACATCCACTCAGCACTTATGGTCCCCTATTGTTCCACAAACCTCCCTGTCCATCATCGTTTCCACGAATCACTGAAGTGGAATGTAGCCTTCACTATAAGTAGGGCCAAACCTAAACAGTATGCTATGTTGATTTCCCTTGGCTTCATGGTTTTGGTTTTGCTGTATCCCTTATTACCACTTCATTTCTCAATTAACATTTAAAAAGGGCTTGATTTTTAATTGAATTGACAGCAACATGCATGCAGACTTTCATGAACATTGCTTTGAAGTAATGCACTTCTTGCCCTCCCCGACTACAACCACCCTTCCCACTGAAATTTTCTGAAATGCTATGTAACCCGGATTTAAAGGTGGTTCTGCTTTATTACACATGGAACATTTCATTAAGATTAACTCAGGCATTTTAGAAAAATGTTTTTGTGTTTCCCCTCCATTATAATCTCCCTCACTGGCATAGCTTTTTGAAACATTGTACAGCCTATATTTTAAATTGGACCAACAGCAACCTTCTTGCAAAATTATGTGAAAAACAATTCAGTCATTTTTGCTAGATTGACAAAACAAGCAAATAGACAAGATGCAAACTGTGGATTGAAACGATGTCCTTAGCAAGCAAAATGGATGAAACAAAACCCCAAAATACAGGCAAAGGGTATCACAATTTAATATAGAGAGATGCAAAAGTATACAAGTTACTCTACATTATTTCTTTTTTTTTGTTAGAAAACTAATCTTCATTTTGACGCATATGTTGATATACTATATCTATATATATAAAATCCCTATGTGCGTCCAGGTGTCCGTGTGTGGGTGTCTTCTGATGAAGTGCGCATGCGTGGGGCACGGTGCGACTCGCGATATTACTGTCAGAGAGAGTTAGAGGCGTTTTACGGAAATACAAACCAGTATTACTGTGAGAGGAAATTAAAGGTACACAATACAGTGACGCATATTACAACCACATACAAGCCAGTATTACTGTCAGAGGAGATTAAAGGCATATTACCGACGCGCACGCCTGTATTACCGCCAGAGAAAATTAAAGGTATATTACGGACGTACAAGCCAGCGGACGTACAAGGCGTTATCCTTCAATAAGGGCGCGCACAAAAAGGCGATTGAGGTCACCCTTTTGAGACTCGCCTTTTTGTGCGCGCCCTTATTGAACAGAGCCGTACAAGACAGTATTACTGTCACAGAAAATTAGACACACAATACACGGCAGCAGCCCACGAAGAACGGTCAGCTCAGCAAGTAAACATCAACAAAAGAAGGGCTGAAAGAAAGAAAAATACGACCAACAAAAAGAATGAGGTCAAAGTCCCTTGCCATTTAATATAGACTGTTCCTACTAATGTTTATGCACTACTGTTCTAGCGCCCGTTATTGTAACGGGCTAAATGACTAGTATAATATATATTTATATAAGTAATATACATTATATACTATATAGACATATATATATAAATATAGTAGATTATGGGCAGCATGGTAGTTTAGTGTGTTGCACTGATGCCAAATTGAACCAGTGTCCCAGGGTTTGTATTCCATGCTCAGTTGATGTTTTTGTGTGGATTGTACATTATCACAGTGCTGGCTTGAGTTTTACTCTGGGTTCCCTGGTCTTCCTTCTATATCTGAAAAAGGTGTGTTGGGCAAATTAGTCATTCTAAATAGGTCCCATGTAGAAAAGAATCTTTGAAAATGTTATGTCATGTATTTTAAAACGTTGGGGTTTGGTAAGTGTCTTGTAGAGAATGATCTGAAGAGACTCAGATGGAAGGTCACTAACCTTATCTCCACTTCCATCCCCAGAAAGGTGGAAGTCCCACCTGAAGAACAAGCATGAACTACTTTTGCTTCAGCCTGGACTCCACTTACCCTGGAGTAGCACAATAAAAGGAGAGAAGATAAATGGAAGTGAATGTCATTTAGTGGAAAAACATGAGTGAAGTAACAGCGCCACTTCAATTAACTTCCTCTTTGAATAACTAAAGAGGAAGACACCAGGGTCAGCATTCATCAAGCATCTCAGATTTTCCTACCTCAGAGTAGGACATGAGAGGTAGTTATGGAGCAACCTACTCCCAGTCCCAGCCAGGAGTAGGAAGCCAAGTTTGAGAATGAATGACGTCACTGTAAAGTGGTACTCATGATGATGTTTTGTAGTTTCCTTGGAAATATTGAAGACACTGTGTAATTTTCTGATAGTAATAATACAACTTCAACTAAAAGATAAAAATAAAGGAAGAAGAAGGGAAACATAATAAGGTAGAATACTGTACTAAATAAGCTAAATGTAATTGTTAGCAATTCACAACAACATCAAAAGTAATACTGTACTGTAATAAGCACCAAAATGGAAAGACTGAGACACACAAACCAAATTAGAGTAAAGTCCAATAACGGGCATGATAACTTAACAATGGATTATCCACAGGTGTATACCTTGTAAAGAAACAGTTACACTGGAACTAGCCACAGCTATAAGTCCCATTCACTCTCCTAGCATACTGTGGTGTTTTGTGCCTCTCTTCGCAATGTAAGGCTCTATTAACCCAATGTACCAGGAGTCTGTGCCTGCCTTCTTATACCTTGCAGGGCTTGTAAAGTATAACACAAATGTTTCAGGTGTTTGTGGAATGCAAGGCTCAAAATACGTGTGTGACATTTCACTGTCAATCACCCATTATGCTCCATCTATCTTCAAGGTAATATGCTGGCTACTACCATACAGTTTGCATTCATGATCACCAGTGTATTGATATTTTGATATCACTTGATATCCACATCTGGAGCAGTTTTCTTCATGTGTGTGCCAATTCGTATAAATGCATCTTGCTTTAACATTATCTTAAATTGAGTGGTGGGGAAATGCATTAATCCAGAGATGGTGAAGTGAACTCAGAATACAGTATTGTAAAGCTGCATTTTACACGTAACATTAAAAACACTTCTATTTTGGCAAATAGTGCATGGCTTCTTTGCGTAGATGGAGCAATTAAATTTGTTATGCATATTATTCAATCTGAGTCAAATTGATGTCTTTTAATGAGTTCACTGTTGTTCCATATTTCCAAAACATTTCGCCATTTCCAGATGTGTGTGCTGATTTCTGCCTGAATGGCAACTTCTGGCAGCTCCTAGTTAGTTATGACAGCTCATGAGCTCTCCTAAATCTTGGTGAAGTTCAGAGTAGTTTCCTAAATTAATTGATAAAATGCATTTACTCAAGCTCCTAAGCGTAGGACCAAATTTGCTTCTCTCTGAGATTTTTGAACCAGTTAGGATAATTTTCCTACTGTGAGAGGTCTCGGTAAATATGGGCACTAGTCTTAATATCGTATTGAATTTATTCTGTCATTGCCTAAGACAATTAAACAGGGTTTTTCTTGGTTTGGAGCTCCAAATCTTCTCTTCTGTTTTCCTTTATTTATTTATATATATATATATATATATATATATATATATATATATATATATATATATATATATATAAAGAGAGAGAGAGAGAGAGAGAGAGATGCTAACTGGACAATCACCTGCAATCCTGCAATGCTTCTGAATTTAGAGTCATCTCCCTTGTGTCTCCTTCAACAGTAGACTTACTGAACTGTGAGACCAGATGCAGTCACAGATGCCTTGGTTAGGGTTGTCATCTGCTTTTTTCATGTGCTGCAATGTTTGTCTGATCATGCTAGAGCCAAGAGACAGAGCAGCTGGCCCTGCTTTGCTTTTTTAAGGATTTCCTTTACATCAGTGCTTGGAAATGGAAGGTCATAGAGGCACCGGGCAATCCTAAAAAGGTCATCAATGTTAGCACTGTAGTAACTGTAGTAACTCATGAAGCCAGCTAGTCATTTGATCCTCTCACTGATCATGGCTTTTCTTTCAGAAGATTTTAAAATCTTCAGTGTTTACACTTCAGATTTCTTGCCCGTTGTAACTCATGTCTCTCTTGAAGTTGATGACTAGATGCCCTTATTGGTAATCACCTTATTTTATTTGCTTGTGTGTTTGCCAAAGTACAACACTGGGTTGCCAATTAATGTGGTCAGCAATTAAGTCACCAAGATAGAATGATGAATTCCAGATCGCAGATTTGTTCACCTATTTTGATGTATTTATTATGCAATGTAATGTTGCTTATGCTTAGGCATTTTGAATATTGGCTGTTCACTTTTACTTCACTGGTAACATAAGTACATGGTACAGATGCAGTTACATAAATTGTAAAACTTTTATTTTAAATTTCCATCCATTTGTTACTAATATAGAGCCAAATAAAATGAAAGTAAGATTGGGAACAAGGCACAAATGAACCAGTTGCAGAGCACCAGTCTTTCATAGACTTTTGTCATACATGCACCCCAATACAGTCCATTGTGATGTGTAAAGCCATGCTTCTTGAGAAGAATGTACAAATTTCATATAGACCAAAACCAGGCCACTAGTCACATTCAGCTTCCTGGATCTGTGAGGCAGCAATGATACAGCTCCAGAATCAGAAAAAGTTGGGATGGTATGGAAAATGCAAATAAAAAAAACACACTGATTTTTAAATTTACTTTGAATTTTACTTCATTGCAGACAGTTTGAAATAAAATCTGCAATGACATAAAAGTCAAAGTAAATATAAGAATCACTGCGTTTTTGTTTTTTTATTTGCATTTTCCAGCCTTTTCTTATTTGAGGTTGTAGATGACCACTGATCCACCATGTAGTGCCATTGACATTACAGAGAAAGCCTTTCCAACATGTAATAGGAAAGGGGCTGAAGTGGAGGACACTACTAAAATTTCTTGGCATTTCACAAATACCAGGAAAAGCTACCTCTTGTGTTTATTTGTAAAAATGACTCTACTTTCCAGTTATATAAATGTGAGGGCAGCTACTTCATTTGCCTCACTTTTAACTTGTAACAATTGATTGCCTTCTAAACCTTTTCTCAGAAATGCCTTCTCAAATCTGACCACAAAATACTTCCCTTTCAAATATGTGTTGTCCCCTTTCACCCAGCCCCTTGAATTCTAGCAACAAAAGAGAAGTCATTATGTAAGGTGTGGGGCTTAAAATGGTTGAACCTCCTGAGAATAGTACTGGCAGGTAAATCCCAGACATCCTGCTCCCTAAATGTTAAAAGTGCAGGCTCCCAGACCACCCAGAACCACCTGACAATAGCATTTGTCTAATGTTTAGCATTTCTCAGCATTAGCATTCTGAGGGCTTTTTATATACCTCAAAGAATGGGGGATTAAAACAATACCCCCTTAATTTAGGATGAAGAGCCCTTCAGACATTACTATGTCATGGTAGCACTCCTCTACCTTATTTCATGAGCTGTATGTTTGTTGCCAGGGGAGCTTCATGACAATGCACAATTTGTTTTATTTTTAAGTGTGAACAGGCAGAATGTACAGATAGGAAAAACAAATCATATGCTCGTAAGCTAAGTTGTACAGGATCATGGAACAAATCTTTGATGGTTTCTTTCTAAATAGAGCTGTCCAATCTGTTTGCAACACTAGACTGACTTGTCTGCTTTAAAGAACTCCCATTCCCTATTTATAACGTCACATTTCTCTTCTTCTCACTTTCTTTTGACTTCCACTTCTGACCATGCACTGTCACATCAGGGAGCCATTACTAAAACTCAGCTTGTGACTCGAAACTCTTGGATTGAATGTGCACAGCTCTTTGTGTTTACTGCAGTTTGGTCATATATGGTCAGCTGTTGCATCTCAAAAACTCAGAGCTCTTCTGTGACCTTATGCCAAAAGGCATTTTAAGTAGTGAGTCTTTTAGGAAGTGGTTTTACAATCTGAAAGAGAAGGGTACCTGCCTATCTCCAGACATCTCAGTGTTTTGGTATTGTTCTTCCTAGAGTTGCAGCACATCTTGGCTGTCATCAAGAAGGCTCACCAACGCCTTTACTTCCTTGGATGTCTGACAGAATTCCGGATTTCTATATCTATGCTCACAAGCTTTATGATTTTCCACATAAACTTTTCCAGGGATGGTGAAGTGAACTCAGAATACAGTATCATTGTAGTATAGTTTACTTCAGTTGAAAAATATGACACAGTACCATAGAAAGGTAAATAACACATAAATTATACCTGTACCGTCACTTTTCTCCTTCTCTTCTGTTCAGTGTTGTTAGCACTCAAACCTCTAGACAACTGTCTGCTCATTACCTGCTCATTAACTTTATAAACACAGGGACAGCTGCACCATATATAATACAGGAGGGTTGCCCAGTAAGCTTTATTTTTATTGTTTTAGGACTGGTTGAGCATGGTCATAGGTTAACTAGATGCATTTGCAACACTTCCCATTCTGCCTAATCATTGTCAATGTCTACAGTTTTGACCCTATATGTCCCCTTCCTAATCCTACTTGACATTACCTCTTTATTAACCTCATCACCATTTGTAACCTATTTGGACTTATACGGGGAATGTTCGAAAAGTTTCCACACTTTTTTTTTTAACTCTGTTTATTAAGTATTTCAAAAACAAATTACATCACTTTTCTACATAGTGACAATTTTTCCAGTGTCATACCAACTTTTTAATTCCTAATCACTACTCCTCCCACCTTCAGCGTTTCCAAAGAAAATATTAAAAACTTTTTGAATGTCCCTCGTATAAAAACCTGTGATTTTTGAAGCCCAGTAATAAGGTATCCATATACTGTATATATTTTGAAATCCCTATTCTGTGCTAGGTGAAATTCAGTAACTGCTCATTGTTTAGAATGATCATCAGTACACGTAGCCATTGTGAGGGTCAACAATGCACATACTAAAAAAATTACTGGCATTAAAAGAGGAAGCACGACAATTCAATTTGCCACAGAATAAGTTGCTGACACTGTTTCTTTTTTTTCGATTGAATTAACACAAGGTTTTCAAACTCAGTTAATCTGATTCAGGGTTACTGGTAGCTCGCACCTTTTCTCAGGTTACATCAGGCATTAGACAGGAAATGGCCCTATAAAGGGTGCCAAACACTTCAAGGCCCAATCACACATCCATCCATACTCATATACTGTAGGTCCAGTTTGGGATTGTAATTAAGGTAACAAAAAATAACTGTGGAGATGTGGAAAATAAATTGGAGTACCCAGATGAAATCTCATGCAGACACAAGGAGAACATGTGCACTCTTCCTCACAGACGATAGTAGGGTACGGGTTTTAACCCTAGGATTCTGGATCTGTCTGGCACTACTGCACCACCATAATATTTATGCACATAACATCTGATAAATTTTATCTTTTTATTCAGTATCTGCTGTTGATATGATACTAAGGTCACTTGTCATTTGGAAGAATGCACATAAAACTTTCATTGTACTGTACTGTATACAGTATACATAACAAGAAATTTGGATTTGAGTTTCTACGTGGCCCATGATTTAAAGCAATTTGGTGTACCCCCTAGGTTGGCAATCTGTGTATTTTGTAAGTTCATTACCCTCTTTTAAATTGCTTATATACTTGAACAAATTTAGGCTACTTTAGCATCAGCAATAAAGATATCTAGTGATATGTACAAATAGTAATCACAAATGTTATTGTAAACCTTCATGTTGTAAACAAGCTGCCCACTGGTGTCTGCTGATTCACATATAATGGTGACACTAGGTTAAATATATTGTTAAACTCATTATGTCATCGTATATTTCTATTTCAAGCACAGTGTAACTGCACCTTAGTCAGCAGAGGTGACATTACATGGTGCAGTGTGGATGTTCTGCTAGAGCTTCCAGGTAGATTCAAGGAGAATATTACAGAAACGTAATGACAACAGCCAGCTAATCCTCATCTCATCCATTACAGTCATCTTTAAGCACACACCAGGTAACCTTACTCAAGTAGAGGCATTCCAGAGTAAGAAGACAAGCAGTCAACAAGGGAAACTGAAGAAAGAAAAGCCATTTTTTGGAACACACAAAAACACCCTTTTCTTTACTTTTCTTACCTGTAGCTTTCATTGCCTCATTCATTTTCTGATATATTTTCCAAGCTCATTTGTTCCAATACAGACAGGCTGGAACTGATCCGAGCAACACTGTGTGCAAGGACAGTAGTCTGTCACAGGGCCCCGTTAGTTATAGAAACAGTAAGTTGCAGTTGTATGCAGTGGGCAGAATAACTAGAGAGTAAAAACCCAACACAGACAAGTGAAGACTTCACACAGACAGCAGTGGGATCCTGAACCAGGATTCTGGTGCCTTGAAGCAGTACCACTAACATCTGTGCCACCATATTGCCTTTGTACCTTTCAAGGTTACTTAGTACAACAATCTCCAGAGCTAAAGAGTTGTTCCCTACTGGCACAAACACATTCCCTTATAGTGCATTATATTTCACTGTGTGCATTTTTAGCCACAATCTTCCTTTGGAATAACAATGTTTATTTGTTTAATTCTGTGAAAACTGCAAAAAAAAAAAAGCACAATGGTCTTCTCTGGCCTCTCCTGTTAAAGAGCTGGGCTTTCTTGTATTGTGCAAAATGCTTACCAGACATTAAAAAGGATTTTAATCCTAGAGGATTCTCTCTTTTCATGGGAGTTAAATAGTCTGCAGAGGCCACCCGTGCTTACTCTTCTGTTTTACTGTGCTGTTATGGATCACTGGCTCAGCTGCTGTAAAGAAGCACAGTGGGTCAGTTGAACTTTACTGTTTAAGATGCTTTTATTCTGTAAATCAATGTTACCTCACATTGCAATGTATATTTGTTTGATTCACTTCATGTTGTAGTCAGATATACAGGCTGTAAAGAATACTATAGTTACAAAATATAGGGAACTGATACAAAGTAATAATATGAATTAAATACAAAAAAACAGACACACCTAAGAAACAACTGTACCCTAGAACTCTGCAAGTAGTTCAAGGTTTTGTTTATTATTATCATGTAAAAAAAATCAAAATTTTCAATTTTAAGTGGATGCTAATCATTTTTCTTTATCAATTCAGTGGATATAATAATTACTGTATATTTCTTTTTTTAAATTCTAATAATAATAATATTACCACTATTAACAATAAAAATAGCACATTAACCTTTGTCACACACGTGCGCATGGGAGGCATGGGGGCTTAAGTGATGGCAGTTCTGAGGCATGCCGGGAGCTGGCAGAGTGCACTGACTCTTTTTCTCTCTTTCCTGTAGACCATTCCCGGTAGATTCCATCTGGCTCTCTTGACGTCACTTCCGGGACCGAGCCAATGGAAGGAGACTTTACCGGCTCCGGCCCCTCTGACATCACGTCCGGGCTCGAACCAATGGCTAAAGAACATGGGCCTGATCCTTATGACCTCACTTCCTGTCTCCCCCTTTAAAACCCTGCCCTTTTTCCTAATTCCTCAGTCTTGTTTTGGACTCAGTTGTATGCACATCAGTGCTGTTTATTTTGATAAAAAAACGACTTTGCAGCCAGGATACCATATTATACGGGTGGCTGCCCCAAGCCTTCATCTGAGTATGTCTCGTTTTTGTGACACCTTACATAAAATTACTGTCCATGAATTTGGAAATGTAGTTAAATTTTACAGCATAGAGGAGAGAAAAAAAAATTGCAAGTAATAAGCTGATGACAGAGTTTATCACTAACATTATCAAAGAGAATGTTTCTAATGAGCTATATAGATAACATTATTTTATACCTTTTAATGTTGATTCCTTCAAACTCTAAATCATCCTGAAACTGCATTTGATTACTGTCATGATTATGTTATAAATTATAATGTTTTGTTCTCTTCTTTAAATTTTTTTAAACGTTTATTTACTCACAAGTTAGTGACATCGTCATGGACCTTTATTTTAGCATTTGCTAGTTATAAGCCCCTGTGTAGCTAGAGAGTGTACCCTCGAGGTTTACTTAAGCCTGGAATTTTACACCCATTGATAAGCACCTAAGCAAGTTCTTCAAAGCCCTTGTCATCTGCAGCACATTTTTCTCTAACTGCTTGTTTAACTCTAAGAAGGGCAGCCATCTTTTTACTGAAAATACAGTCTTTCTCAGTTGCTTGCTAGGGATAGCATGACAGGATGTTCTTTTTGAATCATAATATAGTAGCATTATGAGACTTTGGCGCAAACCACATAGGTCTGTCCTTATTCTACACCATTTTCAAAGATCTCCAAATTGATGAACACCCGTTTGCTGGCACTAAATATTATTGTCCTGTGTCAATTGGCTGTAGTCACATCCATTTTTGCAAATACATTTCTCTAAAGACCTTAGGGAAACAGTGTTAGGCATTAAAACATAGGGATAAAGAATATTGTAGGGGTAAATTAAAAGAACTGTGGGAAAAAACTAGGACACCAGATTCCGACCTAACCATTCAATTGATTGTGACCTGAACCCAAACAAATACTTCAGAAGTGACGTTTGACCCTGAGCAGACCCATCAATAATAATCAGGTCTTCTTACATTCTGACAGTTATCTTAAATTCTAGTATGCCTTATATGCATATTGAGCCTCAGGGAAATAGTTGTAGGATTTGGGAGGACATTTTATTTAAGGATAAGCCACATAATCCTTAAGTGTATACATTTTTGTTTTAAAGAAAATACCTTGTCAGATAAGTTGAGGTAGTTTCTTTTGTAATTTTGTTTCAGGTTCTTTACTTTTTGCTTTCACTGCATGAATTTCATTTTTCACACTTGTACATTGATCTTAAAATGTTTCTCTCATTGTTATAAAATTAGAACAATTCATTTTTGTTGTCATTGTGTTACTATTGTGTATTGTTAATTCTACCATGCGGCACCATATACGTCCCAGGTTTGTTGCCAGTGATTCTGAAGAAGCATTGTTCTTCTACATTTTATCTAAAGATTAAAAAGTTTATGACAGAGATGAAAAGAGTGGCATTGTGACTGTAACTAAATGTTACAAAACTTGGATTATTAAATCCAATCCTTGTAGTCCAAATAAGTGACCAGTCAAATGTGAAGTATATGATATCATTTACTGTATATTACAATACCATGATTCCTTGCTCAAAACGTCTGCTTGTCATGGTACCTTTATCTTTTCATGTCTATCCTTTATAACTCTTTCGTTGGGTTCAGAATATTGCTCAACAGATGGTCCCTCTCTAAAGCTTGAATGATCAGACAGTTTCTACTGAAAGTCTGGATTTAAATGGGCTTTCCCAGAGAAAACAGCAAGGATTCCAAGCCAATCGTTACAAGGTACATGAAGAAAAGTCTAAGTTAAAACAGGAAGAAATCATAAAACAGTTAGACAAACAATGAATGGTTTCCAAATGAGAGTGGTATAAATAGGGGACAGGTAACAATTCTAAAAATTAAAATATAAACAATAAGGCATATATTATGGGCTTTTGCACAATAGCACCCTCAAATGGTGTACTACCATTTTATTTTGGCCATCCATTAATCTTGTGACCACTGTATGCTTAAAATTGACAAGCAACCTGACAAGATTGTCAAAGATAATACACAGAAGTTGAGGGAGATGAGGATCTCAAAGCAATATTTGACGATAAGTCTAATTCTAATCCATCTATTTATTTTCAGAACAGATGTTGTCCATTATAAGAGTATTATAAGAGTACAAGGAGTCAAATCCTATCTTGATAATATTAGACATTAACTAAGACTATTCATCATGTGTAAATAATATTGAATAACTTTATCACATTTGAGTACTGCAGCATGTCCAGATAGGGCTGGGTGGTTTATTTTCTCCACCTTCCTTGCTAGTTGGGGTTGTTGTTTTCCAGCCTACCTCTCTAGCTATCAGACCATAACACACTTTATGATATTAAATGGACATTGACTTTTACTATTTTAATAATTGCAGAGTTACAAATTATGGATTCTTCTGTTTTTTTTTTTCTTTTGTAACTCTACCTTTATTGCATGTAAAGTACTTTGAGCTACTGTGATGTATGAAAATACACTATATAAATACAAGTTGTGGTTACTGTTGCTGTAAAAGACATTACTTCATAGATGGACATTCTCTTGTGGGCAACCATAATATATATAAGCACAATTTGGGCCAATCATCCAAAAATACTTGTGTTTCAGATATTAAAGAAAATGAGAGTGCCCAGAATAAAAATAATGATAGAAAGTGAGACCATGCAAACTCCACACAGGCTGTGACTGTGCTGTGCCAAAGAACAAAGCTGATGAAAGAGATGGATCAGAAAATGAAACTTTGTCAAAGAAGCAAAGCAAGAGTCACTTCTAACACGTTTCAAAGCTAAATCCCTAAATCAAAGTCAAATAAAAAAAACAAAAAAAAAAAAACAGATTGGAGTTCTGTAGAAAACACAAGCAGAAATAGGTTAGAGAAATATCCGCAATCATGAAAATTGTGTAAGTGTGTCATGCAGTGTGACTTACTGAACAAACACCCCTAGCAACCGGTTGTTACATCTTAGTAAGAGGACCAAAAAAATGGCAGCACCCACAAAGAAACAAAATAGCATTCCAAAATGTAATGCCAAAATAAAGCAACGTCTCTAAATGTAAGTTTCAAAACCATAATAAAAAATTAGAACAGATTAAAGAAACATTTACTCATCTCAAAAGAAATTAAAGGAACAAAAGCTAACCTGACAGCAATCAGCTTGGAAATGAATTCTTGTCCATAGAGGTGTGAGGCATCAGAAATATTGACAGTTGTGCTCTTCTAAAATATGTCTCTAAAAATTATATTCTCCTGATAATAAAAAAACTTGATGATCCCACATTTGCTCATTGTGCACTTTGATTAATCCTTTGAAGATACTGTTCAATGAATTTAAACTTTGTTGATATACTGGCCGGGCTTAATTTATATTATACAGTATCATCTTTGTTGAGGCTTTTATGATTGATAAATTAAACATTTAAGGCTCAATTGTTTCTATATTTCCTTGTTTAGGGAATTAGAAAGTTTAAATGATTTATTCAGGATTTTATACCGAGTCAACAGAGGGGACAGAACTAATAGTCTTTGTCAAGCCACATCCTCAAAAATGGCCATTATCATTCTTTTGATCACGAATCCTATGTGCAGCACACCTATGATGACACTTTCAGTTGCATGTAAACTAGTAGTCAACCTAAAATCCTTTTGAACCCAAGGTGAGTTATACCGAATGCTCCTAAATAAGAAAACCCATGATTATATAAAGTTAGAGAAAAAAGAATCAATCTCTCTCCCATAGGTGAAAATATCCCAGCCTGCAGATATGTAGAGGCCAACATGGTTTAGAACTGTTATAATAATATGAAGCCAAAAAGAACACTACTAGATTGCTGTGGCAGAGTTGCTGTCCCTGTCTATTCCATGAACGTGGGCACTAATGTTTTGGACTGTCAATGTATGATTAATCTTTTTGGTATTACCTGGCTTCTGAGAAATAAACCCAGTACACCTTGCAGACCTGAGACCTATTAGGTATGAATAGGTGACCACACAATTTAATAACTAGAATGGAAAACTCTGTGTGTAACATGGACTTCCTAAGAAGAAAGCTTGTCCTGCCTCAGCTGGTTGTCCTCAGCCCAAGTTTGTTTAGTGTAGCCTTTAGCTGAATTAGCTCAAAAATAGATGCCTCACCCTATTATGATGAACACTGACCAGCAAGATAATGATAAAAAAATAAAAAATCAAATGACATTGACATTAGCATGCCTGCAATGCATCCAAATGCTGTTTTTAAAGGTAACACTTTTAAACATGTTGTTTGTCATGCATTTGGCACAATACATTTTATTTAAGCTGAATGGAATGTTGTGTTTCAAGACCACTTGGCACAAATTCTTACAATCTCCACTTTGTTTTGTATGACTGATTTGAAGCATTATCAGGAACTAGAAAGACCAGAATAGCGTGCCAGCACAGATTCACTGTAAACACCAGGGTGTAGGCCAACTAGAGAACTGGGCAATATTGTATTTTCTGTTTTTCTTATTTGTTATTATTTGACCCTTATTTGTTACTCAGTTATTCAATTAATTTTTTAAGCTGCCTTTTGGAGAGTAGAATCTGGAACAACTGCAGAGCAGAGTGTTATGAGGACTCTCCATATGAAAATAAAAGTCTTTATTTTTGGAGTTAACCAGTAAATATCATGTACAGATTTATGATGCAAAATAAATTCTCAACAGGAAAGAAGGAATGTGTTGTGAAGAAGGTAAAAAGAAATTCTAAAGAGTAAGTGAGATGAAACTTTAGGATAATAATTGTTATGAATTTTCCTGTATTTCCCTTTACTCCTATTGGATTATTTTATATTTGTTTTTTATGTTTATACTTTTATATAACATTAATGGTTAGGTTTTTTTTTTGTGTTTCACTTTTATGTATGTATCTATCGTTTACATTTAGCTTTGTTTTTGTTTTCATGTAGTTGGCCTAATTTCCTCCTGCAATGCAAATGTCCAGACTAGAACGGATCAAGATGTGTTTCACGCACTCGAGGGCAAAACAGATGGTCAGAGAAAATTCTCAGTTAATATAGAATAGTCTTGGTTGATTGCTGCTAATGAAATTCAAGATGGAGGTCTTTATTAACACCAGGTAGTGGAGTCTCCTCATGTGAGCAGCTGGCAAGACTACCAGAATGTAACAGAACAGCCTCGTTTATCAGTTAGGTTCTTTTACATTTTTACATTTAAATTTATAACAATCAGCACACATATAAATAGTATTATCTACGTTCAAATTATTATTATTAAAAGTCTTTGACACACACATTTATCTCTACTAACAGAAGCTTCTTATTTATAAACTTTTAAAAATATATGTATATATTTAATTATTTTCTCATTGTTTCCTTGGTTACTGTTTAGGACCTGATTGGTACAGGACATCTTAGTCACACAGGAAAGGCACACCCATAACACTCAAATAGAAATAATAAAACACTTGCGGGCATATACTTTTGTGTTTTTATACTCCATAGTCACTCTGACTTCTAAGATCCTCTTTCTCCTTTTCATGACCCTGGCCTCTTCCTGCTACCAGTACGCTGCCAGGATAATGCCTACTCTCTGCTTTCAGAAGATTAATGGCCTACACAATGCAGGTGCCGGTGCCAGCGCTCCAGTAACCAGCTTTGAGATTGCTGTGGTATACGGCTGATCATACACACCAAAGCAGCATTACAAATCGGGGCAAGCATAATCATTATGTATTTGTTCCAAATGGCATCTATGTTAATGCATCTCATGTGGAGAGAGAAAACATCTTAAAACTCCACTACTATGACTTATTTAATAAATATATTATTTAAAAATAAAAAAACAGCAACAATGAGTGCACAAAAATATAAAACCTTAAATACTAAACACCAAAATAACAAAGCAATATTCAAAGAGAACAAAGGAAACCATCCAAGAGAACAAAATAGAAAACCAACATCCAAAAAGCAGAGCCAAAACTCAAAACTATAAAAATGTAAAATTAATTTTCTAAGCTCAAAACAAGAATGAATGGTTTGGAAATGAGAAGAATCACAGCTCAAATTAAACAAAGCAACTGCACTGAAAGAGTGGTTGAAAGTTATTTAATTAGCCCCAGGCGCTACAGAAAGTGAAACTAAAGTGAGAGGGGTTTGCAATCTAATTAGGGTTCTCATCCCTGTCCTATTATAACAATTAACAAAATAATTAACAGAAGACAAAGAGAACCCATTAGTGATGATTTGACTCTTGCTTCCATTTTTTAAATGGTTCTTGGGGCTCTAAAAAAATGCATTGTTTTGGTCACTTTTGAGATTCTTAAATTTATTTCAATACATTTTTACTTTTGTTGGCTTTTTTGTTTTCCTGCAGCACTATCTGATTATTTCTATTTACACTGTTATTTTGTAAATTTTTATTGGTGGTTGCTATGTGTTTGTTAGGGCATGTCATCAGGGCTCATTGACAATGTGACATCACATTACAATGTTTGTCCAATTTGTAATTATTTCAAGCAATTTAGCTGCCCAGCTGCCTCATTTGGCCACTGCTGGTGAGTCCTAAACCTGACTCATGCCTCTTACTGCCTTCCCTCAGCGCCTACAGGGACCCCACAAGTCCTGCTCCATCTCTTGTCTATTGCAAATGCATGACCTAAGGGCAGGAACCCACTCAGCCAGAGCAAACCTAACCCTTGAACATCGGCCACATGATCCTCTTGGGGCCTTAACCTGACCTCCTGCCTCCATCCACAGCACCAGTTTTGTCACGATCCTGCCTCTCCTTTCTTTTCCATTCCTTTCAATCTCCTGACTCTTTCATTTCTGTTCCCATCCTGTCAATCTTTTTTTTGCCCCTGTTTCCTGCACAGGCTCCTTTTATACTATATTTGGGCTCAGGTACCTCCCGATGGTAATGCTGTTGTTTGCTGACATTCATTAATTAATGCCTGCAAATGTATCCCACCATGTTACCACACACACCTGCTAAAAGCCTGAGCTTTCCTTTGTTTGTATGTTGAAAACTGCTCAGATCTTATTATTCCACATTTATATTCTATATCTTGTAATTGACCTCATCTAGGGCTGGCCTTAGCCTTATGTCGAAGGCTGGTGCGATAGGTCCATGTTTTAAGTAGGATTGAGAATGTGATGTTGTGGTGTTATTTTACATTAAGTAACATTGCTGTGACAACCTTATAATTAATTATACTGTACTCTAACTAAACTAGAACAAAACATTGACAAGGCTATTTCATCACTTTCTTCATACAAAGTGCTTCTATTAGATACCTTAAACCACCAATAGTAAAAAAAATTACAAACCAAATATAAAAATATTAAAACACAGCTCATGAGATTGCTCAATGAATTGGTTAAATCTTCTACTACAATTATTATGTAGATTACACAATGAGCCTAAAGCAGTATTTTGTTCCATTATTAAATCAATGTTTGCTTTACCGGGTCTATTTCATACTAACCTTCACGACAAAGCACTTTCTCTAATTCAGTAAATGAGCAGAGGAAGAGGAAGTTCATGACACCAACATAAGTGGAAGGAATTACATAGTGCATCAAGTATCATTTTCAGGATTAGTTATAACCGTGATGTTTTTTCTACGATAACCTGATGCCCTGGGCAGGGTGCAGTTCTGCCTTGTACTTTTTGAAAACTAGAATAAGCTCTGACCTAAACTCCCACCCAGTGTTACACATGAATAGACAAAAATTGTTAACATAATAAAAGGATAAACTATTAATTACAAAACATGGCTGGGGATTGTGAAACTAGCCAATTGTATCTCATGGGATAAAATAACACATTGGAACATTTTATTGGTTAGGCAAATGATGTACATGCAGATCTATATCTTGAATCTTGAGAAGCTGCTTAAATTGTTTTGCTTTTTATTAAATTGCATTCAAATGACTGAAAACTCTCCAGTGGTAATGGATAGATACAAAGAAACAGTAATGTGAATTTTCTGAATAGGGCAATGAACCACAGTGAGCCATCAAAACAAGCATAGGTTCCACAGTTTTCCCTGCCTGGAAATATGTTTTTCTCTGACTTTCCATATCAATATTACCTTAGCTCACTTCTTTTGATGGAGTGGCCTGAACCCCAGTAGGATAGGTTTCCAGGTCCTTTCGGATATCATCAGCAAGATAGTAACATGTTCCTGACTTCTGTACCTAACTATAGTAAACAATGCATATTAAAGTATGGTGCAACTGTGCAACATCATACTAAAGGGATGCATAATAATGAGCCTTTGGTAACTAATTACATATGTGCTAAAAAGAATAGAGGCACATAATTACTGTAAATAGGTTCATGCTATATTAAAGGAACACAGTCTCCTAAGAAAAAAGAGCATGCTCTCGCTTTCTTATATAGTTCCTCTTTGTTCCAAGACCAGTCCAGCCTGTCATTAATGTGGATCCCCAAATACTTGTAGTACTGCAACACCTCTAAATCCACTCCCTGAATAGTGGCCGGCGCAGAGTCTCTTTGGTGCAATGAAAGTCAATAACCAGTTCCTTGGTTTTTCTGATGTCAAGGTGCAGACAGTTCTCTTTGCACCAAGAAACAAACTTCTCCACTTGACTCCTATACTCTATCTCATCCAATTTATCAATACACCCCAGAAGTGCAGAATCATCTGAGAATTTCTGCAAGTGACATGAACTGGTGTTATATTTGTAATCTGAAGTGTACAAAGTGAAGAGAAAAGGAGAATGGACAGTTCCTTCGTGTGCTCAGGTTTTGCTTACATCTGTATCAGAACCACAATTCATTAATAATAATAATAATAATAATATGAATAATACGAATGCTCAAGGTGCTTCACATTGTCTCAGAAAGAAACAGCAGAAAGATATAACATTGGATACAAATGTTTCCTAAATTAAACACTAAAACAGATACAGGATACACAAAATATTAGAATAAAAGACAATAAACCAGAGTAAAATACTATATTAAATACTAAAAGGAAAGCCTAGCAAATAACATCATTTGTGATACAGTATAACATTCATACAAATAATACTGTACATCTGGGCAGTGAGGAAGACTGAAAGAGGAGGCAGAATGTCATGTTAAGTTAAAAGCCATTCTGAACAGATGAGTTTTAAGTTGTTTCTTAAAAGAATGAATGGAGTCAGCTGGGTGCTATACAGCTGAAGACCCTGCCACTCACAGTGTGCAGATTAGTGTGAGGCACAACATCATTGCCAGAATCAGTGGTCCTTAGTGGGTGAACAGGAGCACAGTGATGGAGAAGTTCACTGATATAGTCCAGTGCAAGGCCATTTAAAGTTTGTAGGTTAATAATAGAATTTTATATTCAATTCTGTAAGACACAGGGAGCCAGTGAAGGTGAAGCAGGATGGGAGTGATGGGCTTACTGTTGCTGGTTCGAGTAAGGACTCTTGTAGCAGAGTTTTGAATCAACTGGAGCTGTGATATAAGATTAGAAATGAGACCTGCCAGTAACGAGTTACAGTAATCAATGCAGGATGTAATAAAAGCAGGGAAAAGTTTCTCAACATTAGAAAAGAACAGGAATGAGTGAACAAGGGAAATGTTATGAAGATAGAAGTAAGAAAGTTTCTTAATGTGGTTTATGTGGGTGGATTAAGAAAGGGAGGAATCAAAAATGACACCAAGATTCCTTGCATTAGAAGAAGGTCTGATGAGATTGTCATCAAGAGTGACTGAAAAGGAGCTCATTTTCTCAGTAGGGTCTTTGGTGCCAATTTGCAGGAGTTCAGTTTTGTTGCAATTTAATTTTGAAGAGTTCTGTTCCATCCAGGTTTTAATATCACTGAGGCAAGTTGTGAGCAGCAAAATCTCTGATTAAGTTTCATTTTTAACATTGAAATAGAATTGAGTATCATCTGCATAAAAATAATAATCCAGGGCTGACGACAGAGCACCGAGGAACCCCCTGTGCTGGATGTGCTGTTGCTAAGACTAACAAACTCTTGCCTGTCAGTCAGATAGGACTTAAACCCTGGAGTTCAGAGCCAGAGATACCCAGCATGTTCTCCATTCTGGTCAGTAAAGTGTCATGTTTGACAGTGTCACATTCTGCACCAAGACCTAACCGAATTAATATGCTGGTTTGTCCAGAGTCTGCTGCCACAAGAAAATCCTTGGTTACCTGAAGCAGAGCAGTTTCACAGCTGTGTTGCTCCCTGAAACCAGACTGAAAGGGTTCCATCAAATAATTAGAAGTTGAGTAATTGGTGAGTTGGAAGGCTAAAACACACTCACAAACCTTTGACAGAAAAGGTAAGTGGAGAAATAGGCCTAAAATTGTTACTGTCAGCATCAAGACCAGATTTTTTTTAACATTGGGGTTACAGAAGCAATTTTAAAAATGGCTCACAGTCTTTGAGTTTCACAAACGGTAAACTGCCTGACATAGTCCATTATCCAGGACACCATAGACTAATCCACCTGCATATCTCTGAGTTTACCCCTTAACAGAGATGGCTGGATAGTACTGAAGGCACTAGAGAAATAAAAAAAAAAAATTTCTGCCAGTATTATCAGCTTTGTCCAGGTGAGAGTAAGCCTAGGCAGAGCAAATAGATAAGTGCATCCTCCAATGTGAAAACTGCGGTGGGTCCAGGTGGTCTACCACAAGAGGATTCATATAGTCCGGAATTATAATTCTGTGATGGCCAGTGCAATTTTCCAAACTATGGTGTGCTGGACTTGTAGCATCACTTCAAGAGAGGCCCACCAAATCAACAAGCTAATTAAAAGGGCTGGTTTAGTTATGGGATGGCTCAGTTGTGATGGCGTTGCAGGGCTAATTGAAACAACCCCACCAAATTTGAATTTTATGTATTCTGTTCAACATGGAAATAAAAGTGGTGGCTCAGAGACTGTTAACTGTTATTATTAATGCCTGTTCTTACACTGACCGTTTTTCTTGCACCATGTACTCTTTCCCTCTTCTCAACATACCCACCTCGCTTGTGAGTACGTTTCCATCTTTATCTTTTATTACCCTAACCTGCTGCACATCTTTCCCAGCTCGGTCCCTCTGTCTAGCCAATTGGTACAGGTCCTTTTTTCCCTCCTTAGTCTCTAACATCTCATACAACTCATCATACTCCTTTTCTTTAGCCTTTGCCACCTCTCTCTTCACCTTGCGCCTTATCTTCTTGTACTTTTGTCTACTTTCTGCATCTCCCTGACTATCCCACTTCTTCTTCACCATCCTCTTCCTCTGTATACTCTCCTGCATTTCCTCATTCCACCACCAGGTTTCCTTTTCCTCTTTCCTCTGTCCAGATGACACGCCAAGCACCCTTCTTGCTGTCACCCTTACTATTTCTGCTGTAGTTGCCCAGCTGTCTGGTAATTCTTCACTGCCACCCAGTGCCTGTCTCACCTTCTCCCTAAACTCAACCTTGCAATCTTCCTTTTTCAACTTCCACCATTTGATCCTTAGCTCTGCCCTCACTCTCCTTCTCTTCTTGATCTCCACCGTCATCCTACAGACCACCATCCTATGCTGCTTACCTACACTTTCCCCTAACACCACGTTGCAGTCTTTAATCTCCTTTAGATTGACTCTTCTGCATAGCAGATAATCTGCCTGTGTGCATCTTCCTCCACTCTTGTACGTCACCCTATGTTCCTCCCTCTTCTTAAAATATGTATTCACCACAACCATGTCCATCCTTTTTGCAAAATCCACTATCATCTGACCTTCTTCATTCCTCTCCTTGACACCATACCTACCCATCACCTCCTCGTCTCCACTGTTCCCTTCATCAACATGTCCATTGAAATCCGATCCAATCATCACTTTCTGTCCCTTGGGTACACTGTTCGTCACTTCATCCAACTCACTCCAAAAATCTTCTTTCTCATCCATCGAACACCCAACTTGCAGTGCATCTGCACTAACAACATTCATCATCACACCTCCAATTTCCAGCTTCATAATCATTACTCTGTCTGACACTCTTTTCACCTCCAGAACACTCTTGACATACTGTTCCTTCAGAATAACTCCTACCCCATTTCTCCTCCCATCCACACCATGATAGAACAATTTGAATCCACCTCCAGTCCACCAGGCCTTACTCCCCTTCCATTTAGTCTCTTGCACGCACAATATATCAACCTTCCTTCTCTCCATCATATCTGCTAACTCTGTTCTTACCAGTCATAATGCCAACATTCAAAGTTCCTACCCTCAGTTTCACTCTCTTTACTTTCCTCCTCTCCTCCTCCCTCTGGACATGTCCCCCCCCCTATTCTTCTTCTTCTTCTTCTTCCATGGGGGACAGCTAGTATTGTATATTTGTCAGACTGGATGTTTACATTTCCTTTTTTAACCACAGATATCAAAAAACTGACAAAATTAAGTCATTATTTAATGTATCCCCAGTAATTTTAGGTATTTTTTTCTTTTTTTATATAGTTTTGTAACTGTAATTTTTATTTTACTATTTGTAAAACTCTTTGAGCTACGCCCTTTCTTTGAAAATGTGCTATAGAAATAAATGATGTTGTTTTTGTAGTCATTGTTCCTTCTTAAACATCCAGTTGAACTATCATCACTTATGCCCCTACTAAATGTGTCCTGACAGTAAACATAAAAAAACCATGGGATATTATTTGTTTACTTCTCCTAATAGTCCCACCTGTGTAGATGCAACTTGTTTTGCCAGTTAGTTGCCTTCAGTGCTTATGACTATCATTTAGCAATTCCCATAAGAAGTCAAGCAAAATAACACATTTTATTGGCTAGCTAAGAAGATTACAATATGCAAGCTTTCGAGGCAACTTAGGCCCACTTCTTCAGGCAAGTTGTAGCACAGAAACTGGAGTTCCCTGTGTTTATATATACAATACACTAGGAAAGAAACAAACCTTTAAGTGACTCTAAGTTAAGTGGCTCAAGTTTACATCTCTGTGACTGACCCAGCCAATTTGACTACAGATCCACATTTTAAGTAAAACTCATCAAAAACTTCAAAAGACTTTGCTGGACAGTCATCTTATCAAAAGATCTTGACTATACATTGAATCTTAGGCTGGAGAAGTCTGCTAATTTTTTACGGTGAAGATGAGCCACTTAAAAGTTTCGCTTCTTTCCTAGTGTATATACAGTATAAACACGGGGAACTCCAGTTTCTGTACTACAAACCTTCCCTGAAGAAGGGGCCTGAGCTTCCTTGAACACTTGCATATTGTAATCTTTTTAATTAGTCAATAAAAGATGTCATTTTGCTTCACTTCTCACTGCATTCATAATGGCTAACAGGGTACAACACCCTACTTCTAACTCCCATAAGAAAACTATTAATTTCATTTAAATTTGCAAAAATTGTTCAAATTATTGATAGCAATTAGTATTCAAGATTGTATTACAGCTAAGAGACCCGTTGTGATTAGCAAGTTTCATATTTCTACTTTTAATAGTATATTAGAAGTGAGTATTGGACCTCTAGGGTGAAATCAAATAATGTTATACCCATGTCACCCTGCAGTCATTTAGTAATATAACGCTAAAGCTTTATACTGTCATTTACTTTTACTGATGTTATTGGAGGGGTGTGTATTTTTTTTTTATTGTCACATGGCATATTCTGCATGATACTTTGTTTATTTCCCTTGCGTTTGTTTGTAATAACAAATAATAAATACATTAGTAATATGATAAATGTCTTTGCTGGTAGACCATATAATGATACATACTTTGTCCATTCTACACTCTAGAAATCCCGAGATCACGCCATCTTTCTAGGCAGATAACAGTCATGTCTGCCATCAGATTAGGCTAAACTGCTGGGGGGGACATGTTAAAAGATGCCTTACAGACAGCAGATGGAACAATCTCACTTCCATCTCCATGAACTATTTACAATTAAATGTCCTTTAGCTTTTAAACTACCATGACACCACAATGGCACAGTAAGGCTAATTCCGTCCACCAATTATTTTGTCAAAAAACTTCAGCATTATACAAAACTTACAATAATGCCGTTATTGCTATTACCAGGGCTGGTTGTAGACATGAGCCTGCGTGCAGTTACACAAACACCAGATCCAATGATCCCCAAGGGGGACAAACCCCCTCCATCCACAAAAAGGCCAATTCTGATCTCCAAGGGGATGACCCTCTTAGTTCTCTGATTTCACATGTGATTACAAGTGAGCAAACTCCAAATGGTAACACACACTCGTCAATTTCAGTTATGAATCCAATCCCGTGTATCTAAAAGTGGAACTCTCTTTTGGATTTCTTCTTTTTGGGTGCTTGCAACCAACACTGCCAAGTGGCGCAATGTACCCTTGAGCTGGCCCTGGTTCTTATTATTTGTTATCATGAGTCCTCTAATATATTCTTTATGGTTCTGTCTCACTACACAGTGATTCAGCAAAATATCCTTTGCTAGTCAGCCTGTGACCAAAATTTATATAACCACATGAGATTAATCCTAGAAATCTCCTGCCTGGTGATGCAACTGAGTTCCAGATATTAATTGCTCCCAGACCATCTCAAACAAGAGGAAGCTGTTCCCAGAATTCTCATCAGCATTCACCATTCTGGCTTTAGAAAATAAAAGTTTGGAAAACTTCAGTAACAAGCCCTAAATATTGTTAAATTATACTCATGGACTTGCCTCATATTCAGTCTGGAGACATGAGTTTGAATGGATTAATCTTCAAATAAAGACACTAGGCCCAGAGCATGATAATATTTCACAAAGATGACTTCTTATGGCCTTCTTCTCCACCAGATTACCTCCAGAAACATAGTCATTATTTAGTAAAGTTAAAATGTTCATTGCCTTGGCCAAGTGACTTATTATCATAAAGGTCTGAAGCATGTATGACCACTTTCTGTGAGGATCCAGGAGCCAATCTGGATATCTCACACATACATCTTTACCATAACGTAATCATATCAGTCTGTTTGTTTAACGAAAGAGAATGAGTCTCAATATTTAATAAAAATTATTGGAAGGAATAAACTTTATAAATGTTTCAATTCATTAATTAAACCAATATTAAGCCATTTGAATCATGAACACAATCCAATGGTACTATCTTCATACAGCCATCCATTATTCAACCCTCTATATTCTAACTACAGGGTCACGGGTGTCTGCTGAAGCCAATCCCAGCCAACACAGGGCGCAAGGCAGGAAACAAACCCTGGGCAGGGCACCAGCCCACCGCAGGTGGTACTATCTCTACTGCATGCATTTTTTTACTGAGGGAAACCCAGTCCAGATATAAATTAAATTTATTTGAATAGAGCTTATTAGATAAGACTTTTTTAGTTAAATTGTAATAAAAACATTTGCTCTATTTCATTTGAAAAGGTGTCTGTTTCTGATTATAATGCTGGATGTAATACTGAAGTGTCAAGCCTGGAAACCTTTAAGGATTTCAAATGCAAATTTTATGTATCCTTAAATTCATTTCTGTATTTTTGAAAGGAAGCAGTTACAGAGAAAAAAGTACTGAAGTGTTTTTTTAGTCTTAGCTACAACTCATTGTCTAATAAAATCCATATTAGCCCATCAAACTTTTAACTCTAAATAACACCCTAAGCAGGAAAGTACTAAGTAATATGAAAATAACAAAGCCCATTGCCCCCAGTGGTCCTGACTGTAGAATTGGTGGTCTCTGGCTACTCTGTGGGGTGGCTAGTCTACTTGCCATTATATAGTGGAAGCACTTTTCACATAACTTACTCTCACAAGCCACTCCTTCTCCATACTCTGGCCTTTCTTCTTTGTGCCAGTTCAACCCATTGCAAAATCTCTTCTTCCTTACTCCTTGCCCAGCTACTGTTTGGCCAGAAAGATCTGTCAATCTCAGCCAGTACCTACTAATAGGTGTACCCTATGAATTATTTCCTGGGGCCACAGTGAAGTCATATGCCTAGAGCTGCAACATTTCCTTACCTCAAATATTTTTAAGAATGACAGATGATCTCCAAGCAAAATATCTTCCTCAATAGCTCTCGAGAATTCATACATGAGGTAAAATAAAGTGGAGGACTGCCAACGGTTGCTTCTCACTGTCTTTCATTAAATACCTGAGGTCATCATCCAGTAGCATCCCCTTCTGGTTAAAATCTGGGTTATGTGGCCTAAAGGGGGCGCTCTAGCTTCCCAAACGCAGCACAGACAGACACCAGGCACAAGTTCATCTCAGCACACAAGTGTTTTTAGTTGTGGGAAATGTTTTTCAAGCATTTCCCACAGCACCAACACCAATACAAGCACATGACACTTTGTCTTTTCTTCTTTCTCTCTCTCCACCTCCAGCATTTCTCCAGCTTTGTCACCTTCCTCCCAACTCTGGTTCCTGGAGCAGTGGCAGCTGGCTTCTTTTATGCAATCCCTGGGAGTTCTTCCGGTGTCCCATAAGATTGATCTGGAAGCCCTTCCAGGTGGGATCCCAATGATGTAGGTCACAGGAGACCCTACAACACCCCCAGGTGACACCCCTGGAGCCCAATGGGGCTGAGCCACCAAACTCCATTTCCCAATATGCCCTGTGGGAATCTAAGGTACTGAAGCAACCCAGGGGTGCTGCCACCTAGCGATCCAGGGGAGATAACGCCCTGAGCCCACGCTCTATCCTGGTCCTTCCACTTCGGAGGCTTCCCAGTCAGAAAAGAGCACCGGCCATCCACTACAGTGCCTAATTGCATTAATAACATATCATGACAGAGTTCTCCAGGCTGGACACTGAATTTTCTAAGAATTGTCTTCTTGTTCTTAGTCTGTCTATATGTTGGGATTTTCTTCAACTGATGGCTACCAAATACGAGTACCTCAGGCAACGATTTTCTTTTTTATTTTCAAAGAAGGAGACACAACGATTGTGCCATCCACATTAATGTGCAACCAGAACAGTATGCCAATTTTCAATGCATGTGCTGTTCTGTTCTTCCCTGTAAAATAGATTGGCAATGATCTGCCAAATATCTATGCCAAGTAGAATATTGTCAATCACACCTCCTTCTTCTTTGACCAAGGGACCCTATGTACCAACATTTTTGGTAATATTAAAGGTGAAAAGAAGATGGGTGTCTCTCTTAACACTGAACTTAAGACAAAGTGTCAAGACATGGTGTAGTTTACATCTTTCGCTGAAATGTGATTAGTTACACAAAAGGAGGGGTGTGTCACGGGCAATGAATCAGGGGATCTATCCTTTCTGGAGTAAAATGAGAATTATTCCTTTATACTTTTCCCAACTGGAGGCTCAGGATAACAAATAGCATGCTGTAAACTACCACCTTTTGATAAATTTGATTCATAACACCGTAATCTATATATCCTAAAGCATCGGCCTTTTTGTCTGGAATATGCTCAGCTTAAGCAGCTTGATTTCTAATGTTTCACAAGTTCTAACATTACTACTATAGATATCTGATTTCCAGTTAACAGGCCAGAAAGTATTGACTTGGAAAGTTATGCAGATAAATCTTCAGCTCCAACACCTGGGCCACACCTTTTGCCAAAGGCGCTTTTACTGGAAGAACAATATTTCTTTTCAAGTTTAAAAAAAAATTCCTTAAGTAGTAGTAGACTCCTCCGTTTATTAAAATCTAAGACAGTTGTTTTAACAAGCCTTTATAAATCTGTTTTGCATAGCAATGTTATGAGTATCAGATGTTCAAAGATATACTGTTAAAATATTCAATAAAATAAAAAATCTTTTTCATATTAAATGCTGTCATGAAAATGTTTCAACTTGCTTTCAACTTGCTTTTTTCGTTCTTCTAATGCATTGGTCATTAGCCTTAAATGACTGTGTTTGGCATCCTCAAGATTCTATACCTGCTTTCAAGGACGAGTACAATTGAGCCCCCTAGCAGTCTGCACTCCTCTTTAATCATGGCATTCAATTAGAAGGCCCACCTTTCCATGACTTTCTTAAATAGTTTAATTGCTGGGCATACAGTGCACTCTTAGGAAAATGTTCTGTATGACTTTTCAATGATATACAACACATGAATTCATGTAACATTACACACCACTAGTTTCATGGATTTTTTTCAATTGATATATCTGGTTGTTGCCTACAATTAATTATCCATCCATCTTCACATCCGTTAATGTAGTTAGAGTGCTACTAGAGCCCATTTCAACAACAGGAGCTGTAAGACAGGAACCAACATGTTTCTAGATATCAGTCCATAGCAGGGAAAATTTATCTACACAACTGCACTGATTCACAATAGATATGTTTATAGTTAATATTCAACCTAACTTGCTTGTCGTTGGGTCAAAAACCAAAGAGCCCTGAGAAAAACCTACACAAGAATGAAAAGAACTTAGCAAGACAGCAAGATTTGTGTATAGCTGCATAGAGTTGTAAGGCATCAATGATAATCCACTGTGCTACCCTAAAGTTAAATGTTATATCCAAATTATCCTTTCCAAATGGTTTCAGCCTCTGGAAAACAATAACTGATATAAATAGGAATAGGGTACACTGTATTAAAATGTCTACAGTAAGGCAAACACTTTATGCAATGGACTGATATATTCTTTGTAGTGGATGCATCGCTACTTATAAAGGGGCCTATTTTTGGTTGCCTTACGTCTAAATAAATTTGTCTCTGGAATGATTCTTCTCAGAATGTAGCTGGCCTAAATTTTTGAGTTAAAACCATTCTGTATAAGTGTAACAAAACTTAATCTAACATTCTCAACAGTCCTTTATCTAATATAGGGTTCAAGAAGCACTGGAGTCTATCCCAGCATCGTCAGGTACAATGCAGGAATCAGCCATGGACAGGGTGCTAGTTCACCATAGGTCCCACACACACAGGGCCAAAAAGAATAGGCCAATTACGTCACCTGCATGTCTTTAGGGATGTGGGAAAAAAAACAATGCAGACATGGGTAGAACATACAAACTCCAGAATCTGTGTATTCCGTTTTTCCTCCCAATACCAAAGATATGCAAACTTGGTTAAGAAGCAACTTAAAATTGAGGCAAGTTTGGATATTCATGGGTGTATTCTCTCTTTTAGCCTCTTTGGTGTCAACCCTGAGCATCTCTCAAGCTTGAAAATGTATGTAAAAACAATAAACCCTTAATGTGTCTCGGATTAAGCCGTTAAGATTCAACATACAGTGTTAAGCCCAAGTAACACTTGGGACAGGATTCTTTTGCTAGCTAATGGATAAAATAACATCATGTTGCACAAAATCATGAATATTTCTATATGTTTTGCCAATCTATGGTATCTCATTAATATTCACGAGTGAGGTGGAGCCTTCAACCAAAACACACAATGGTGTGTAAATGAGAAGCTCTAAAGCCAGTTTTAGAACGAACTTCTGGTGTTGTATGCTCAGTATGGAATAAGTGTGCCGTGTTTAATCGGACATTTCATATTTTAAAATCTATATTAACACTGTTTGATGTCTAATCTATTCTGCACTCATGTAATCTGTTATTAATACACTAGCTATGCTATTCATCTTAGAAATCTAAATTAATCAATGTAGACCTTAGCGTTAGCATTTGTTATGCACCATGTATTGGAATGTAATTTCGAACACATGTAGTAATAAGATGCATTGTGTATGTCATTCCAACAGATGGTGCATAACAAATATTTGTAATAATAAAATGTCAATTCTGTTGGAATGACAAATACAATGAACATGTCTCTGTTATGTGCCATTTGGAATGGGATTCGTAAAAGCAGCATTAATATCTGTCATGAGCCAACTTTGTGAATGACAGAGACACAGCAACCACACAGACACTTATAATTTTATTAAGGTGGTCACCTTGTAACTAATAACCATGATAAAATGCAAATTACATAGATCAGACTACTCATTATTTCTTGGAAAAAAGAGCAACCAGAGAGAAATAATTGTATATTACTTTAAAAATAAGTTATTTTACTGAAATATTTAAAATATTTGACATTGTACATGATGGTAAGGAAGTCAAAGCAAGTGAATCTATTTGGAGAAAGAAAAGAAAGATATAATCTGTGCTATGGGGCTGGCAAATGCTCATGTAGAATAGTAGGCAGGAGACACTTTATTTTTACAGACTGAATACATATGCACAGTTGCTTGGCAAACGTTTAAGGACAGTTGCCTAGGCAATTTTGTTGTTTCATAATATTGTTAGAATTGCTCAAGGAGTGGCTGGATATCAGCTGGCTTATATCAGTAGAACTTTTGCCCTGTCCAGGAATTGAGACTCAGAAGGATCTGTTTTACTCTGGGTTTGCCTTATTAATCACCTTTTCTTTTGTCACCAAACCTTGAGCTGTGACTCCTCTTTGCATTGTTGCTGTCTGATTAGTGTTCTGAGCCATGTACTACGATAGTGCCATACCATTAAATAACATTCTCAAGCCTGTTTAATCCAATTCAGAGTCAGAAGATGCAAGAATCTATTTGGTCAGCAATGGTCTCAAGGCAGTAAACAACATTAGGCAGGGCACCAGTCCATCACAGGGGCCACTAACGTACAAACTGCCCAATTGTGAAATGGCTAATCAACATAACCTGCACTTTGGGCAAGTGGGATGAAACACAATCTGGAAGAAAACTCATGCAAACCCATGGGGAGAATGTGGAAACTCCACACAAACAACAACTGTACACTGCACTGGATTTGAACACAAGACACTGATCTGTCTCCTGTAGAATGTTATAGTTGCAGTGAGTGTAACTGGATGTGGCAATGTTCATGTGTGGAGATATAGAGAGAAGGGTGTACCCAGTATACTCACCATGTACACCATCAAGATATCACCTTCGACATTTTATGTCTTGAACATTTCACAGTAATATCATTCATGTAGGCAATCTCATCAGTGCCTTTTGCCATTTTCTAGAGAAGAGTTAACTTAATTGATAATGCTTAATCCAGCCAAAGGAGAAACATTTACAATATCCATTCACAAATTCACAACATCATAACACAGATCCTCATACAGTATTCATTATTAACAAAAAAACTATTGTTAACACTAGTTGCCTGCAGTGTGATCAACACCATCCTTGCTCATCTATTCCCTAGTCCACCAACATATGGCAGCTATTAAAATGATAATTTTTAATAGTTTTCTGATTTCATTTTTTGCTTTAATTTGGAATTTTAATAATGTCACAAACAAAACCATGCCAAACCAAAACTCAAATTAACTACATATTAAAATTGAGAAATATCTTGTATTTAGGAGTTAACTCCACTGCTATCAAAATTTGAGACTCCTTCAGCAGAAATTGCTTGCAAAATTCATTCCAGATGATCATCTACTATCTTTTCAAATTATAATGCTACAGTTTTTGATGATTGCTCATAGACACCCAAAAACACTCAAACTCCATCAAGTTGGATGTGGACAATTGGTAAACAGCAGATTTCTAATGAGGCTGATGTATACACTTCTCCAGAACATGTTTGTAAGTTATATATTTTGGATCTTTTTTTCCAAAGTCCAACATCTCTTACAGATTTTTACTCATTAAAAGAGGAAGACCATGAAGGAATGGCAGGAGGTCACAGAATACTACTGGCCTAACGAGGTGACAAAACTGAAACTACAGTATGTTGCCTATTTAAGTGTGAGGACAGAGAGATAGCAGGAAGCTGAGTGGTTACTGGACGCAATATATGACCCTTGAATAAGAGACATAGGATCTCATTGCCCCTTTAAAATGCACAGCCAGGCCGCCTTAAAGACCGGGCTCTTCAAGAACTAATTAGGGATGAAAGGTGCAGATATCATTAGAGAGAGATGCAGTGCAGCAAGAGACACATCTAGAAATGGAGATTATTCCAGAGCTTGGCTCATTGATGATCCCGAGAGGAGGTTTTAACACATTCAGGCTAGAGACTCAAGGAGATTACAGTCAGAAGGAGAAGTTCAGGTGAAGTGTCAGTGATGGGAGGAAAAAGCTGACAACATAAGAGAGGGAAATGGAAAGAGAGAGAGACTTGTTAGACTAGCAAGAGTGGTTTGCTGTGGTACTTATTTAATGAGGAAATGTACAAGCCACACAACCAGATAGACAAGGCAACTGTGTGGACAGATGTGACCTGAATGACAGCAAGATTTTATTTAAGTTCTGTTTATTTCTTGCTTCTTAGAGCTCCCTGTTTTTTGCTTCTTTGGTTTTGGCTAGGTGGTCCTGTTACTATTACCTGGAGGAGTGAGCATAAAAAGCTACATAGTGCATTGCTTAGCTATTCAGGCTGACAGGAGGGTTGACATACCATTCCTCCAGCAGTCCACATCTGAAAAGTGAGACATTGCTGTTTTTTGTCATACAGAAGCAGGTCCATGGAATCTATTCAATCAAAAATTCAAAAAATGTTACTCATTGAAATGACTTTGAAATCTGTCAAAATAAGATGGGATAGTGAAAAATCCACACAAGGTAAGGAGAAGCTGAATGGAAAATTTTAAAAGTAGCTTTTAATATTAAAACTGTAATTTATATTTAAATGTATTGGATATACTATGGGCATGGTGGCGCAGTGGTAGTGCTGCTGGTTCGCAGTTAGGAGACCTGGGTTCTCTTCCCAGGTCCTCCCTGCGTGGAGTTTGCATGTTCTCCCCGTGTCTGCGTGGGTTTCCTCCGGGTGTTCCGGTTTCCTCCCACAGTCCAAAAACATGTAGGTTAGGTGCATTGGCAATCCTAAATTATCCCTAGTGTGTGCTTGGTGTGTGTGTGTGTGTGTCCTGTGGTGGGCTGGTGCCCTACCAGGGGTTTGTTTCCTGCCTTACGTCCTGTGCTGGCTGAGATTGGCTCCAGCAGACTCCCGTGACCCTGTGTTAGGATATAGCAGGTTGGATAATGGATGGATATACTATTGAAATGTGACTACTCTATCCATAAAAAGATTAACAATGTGGATATAGAAAATAGGCTAATTGGGCTAAGGTATCATGTGTTTGTGTCTCCCCTAATCTGTCTTTTATTGAGGCCTGTACGTTCTCTAATAAACCTGAACTCAGCTTGTGTATGCTAGGCATGGAAAAGGGAAGTCTCTCTAACTCTAAGTGAACTCTTTATGCACATAAACATGGACATAACTACACAGTCATGACATTATTTGGAAGTGCCTGCCAGGTAAAAACAAAGTATGTTGTCTTGCCAGTTAATCTGCTTCTTATACAAAAACAGATTCCAGACCACTGGTTCACCTATTAATCTATGTTACCTTTTTCTAGTCTCCTGTTTACAGATTCATGGTTGTGAGTTCTCAATAACCCTTGCCTTTAATAAATAGAAGCATTTTTGTCACTCTCCTCCTGAGTTTTCTTAATAAAATTGCTTTTAAAATTAGGATAGGTCAAAATGATCAAGTGGATATTCAACCCGTCATGACTTGTGGCAGGAGTAATCCGCACTTTCTAAAAACAGAACAGTTTATTAAACAAATAAAAATATTGTCATTTAAGAACTTCTCCTAAAGGAGTGGACCTTTTTGGCATCTCATCATCACTCAAAAATAGCACCAAGAAGGCAAAAGAGAAGAAAAAAAGATATATTTATTATCAAACATAAATTTAAGGGAGGGATAATCACATGGAGAACACATAGTGCAAATAGACAGAAGTAATACCTGGCCCTAATTATATAGGCCTGGTACCCCTGTGTAGCCAGAGGTGTATCTCATCCACTTGCCCATCGCAGCACTTCACAAAATCATCCCTCTTCTCACCTTCTCTTTCTCCCTGTTTTCTGCCTCTGGCCATTTCAGCGGCTATCCTACAGAGGAGCTTTAAACCCTATCTAGTGTGACCCTACATTTGGTCCAGGGACACCAGCCTATGTATGCCCGCTATAAACACTTGTGGTTATGCACCCTTGAGCCTTCTATTGCATACAAAAACCCAGAATTCTAAGGCAAGTCCCCAGCTACTAACTTTAATAATGAGCCTCATTAGGTCTCTTCTGGAAAAGACATTATCGCCTGTGGCACTTCTTTCTTAGCTTCATTCTCTTTTTGATGAGAGACTAGGTGTCCTTATTCATTAGATAGTCTTCTGCTGTTAATGTATTGAGATTACATTGCATGCTTTCTCTCATGTGAAAAGACAATTTCCCCTCGGGGATTAACAGAATATATCATATCATATCATATCATATCATATCATATCATATCATATCATATCATATCATATCATATCATATCATATATAATTGTCAGTGAAGTGTCCGTGCCTTGTTGACCTTTCAGGATATGCAGATCACATAAAGGATGTGTCACCTACTAGCTACACCTACATTCCCTCACTGTCACAGGCAGGATGATACTTCTTGCAAACCTACCTATCTCTCTCTGTCTCTTGGTTGCATTATGGATAAAAGCGCCACCGCTAGCCAACAATTAAAATATTATTAACTTTCTTTAAAACAAGCAAGCATAACAACAGGATGCAAAGGCCAAACAAGAATGCTATGTTTCTTTGAAAGCTCAGTTTGATTCTTCATTTCTTTTACAGGCAGGGTTGCTTTCTATTTCAGGATGTTATGGCTATGTCCCTCTAAGCCATAGATTTTCCCACAGTCAACAGAATTAATTCTAGCTTCAGCTTGGCATGCTTTCAGACTTTTGTTTGTCCAGTGTTGGGTCAGGTATTGTATCATTTTTGATCATGTGAGGGTCCTTCTGGTCGATGTTGCTTGCACCATCATTACCACTAATGAGGAAGAATCAGATTGCTTTGTCTGTGTCAGCTTTATTTTTGTATGTTGATTGTTTCCTGAAATAGAATTCTTCAAAGAAAATTATCTACAATGTAGTGGCCTTTCTTACAAAGCTAATCATCTGCTCCAACTCTGTCTATATATATATTTATAACTGGAAAATTCTCAAAAATTAAGAATTAAAACAAAGTAATACCCTTCTATCAGTCAAAAACTCTAACAACCAATTTTATTTATTTTGCAAAAGTGTCTTTTTACAAAGAGTAAAAGAAAAATTACAATTCCAAAAAACAAATACAGGTACAAAAAGCAGTGAACATAGATTACATTACAGTTAAACTAAGGTAATTTGCAATTATCTATCTGCTCCACAATGCTTATTATTATCTGGACAAAGCTGGCAGCACTGTGAGGATTATGTTTTTTGTTTCTGCAGTGCTTTCAGTACCATCCAGCCAATCCTGTTAAGGGGTAAGGGAGACCAGGATAATGGACTATTTGTCAGGCAGACCACTGTTTGTAAGATTCATGGACTGTATAAATAAATTTTTAATTTACTTGCGATAAGTGGAACATTACAATGTTGAACTACTAAATTAAACAAGTAATAGATAAAAGATATGTCCATCTACTTCAGAATTGATATAGAGAAAACAAAAGAAAAAACATAAATCAAAAAAGGAAAAAAAAGCCAAAATAAGACTCATTCTCCATTCAGTTATCCTTTTGCGTGATTATTGTAAATTTAATTCCCCCCAAGCTTGCACTCCTTTGGTAAATGTGAATAGATTTTCTTCTTTTTTTTTGTCCAAACAAATGTGTTAAAAAATAGGAGACAGACAAATTAATAAAGCGAGGTTGTTAAATTTAATTAAGTGGAAATGAAGTTTAAATGTCTATAAAAGGGCAGCATGGTGGTGCAGTGGTAGCGCTGCTGCCTTGCAGTTAGGAGACCTGGGTTCGCTTCCCAGGTCCTCCCTGCATGGAGTTTGCATGTTCTCCCCGTGTCTGCGTGGGTTTCCTCCGGGCGCTCTGGTTTCCTCCCACAGTCCAAAGACATTCAGGTTAGGTGGATTGGCGATTCTAAATTGGCCCTAGTGTGTGCTTGGTGTGTGTGTGTGTGTGTGTGTGTGTCCTGCGGTGGGTTGGCACCCTGCCCAGGATTGGTTCCTGCCTTGTGCCCTGTGTTGGCTGGGATTGGCTCCCGTATCCCTGTGTTCGGGTTGGAAAATGGATGGATGGATGGATGGATATCTAAAAAAACTGTTCTTCTATGTAACTTCTCTCCACAACGATACCACCCACATATGACAGTGCCAGTCGTCAGGTGGCCTAAGTGTTTCTCCTCTACATCGATCAGGTCCGATTGTGAGCACGAGATGTTCTGCCAGACCTCCCTGCCAATAGCTACACAAATTAGCCATCCCAGACACATACCTAATTGTAAATGTAATGTAGGAAACAAAAATAGAATATCTAGGAGAACAGTTTTAGGAAAAAAATTCTCAGACTGTAGACACATGACCAAATGTGGTCATTTGCATTTGAAAACTTGGATGTTTCACTATATGCTATTTATACAGTCCATACTCTCTCTAGAAAAAAAATCGATAATTTAATTTATTGTACATTTATATAAAAATATAGTAAGGAATATCAATAAAGTAAAAATAGGTTGTTTTTTTTTAATTACAGTTTAATAAGAATTTATATTGGGGGGGCGGAAAGGACATTCTCCCTTCTTTGATTTTTTTTTGACCAAATGCCATAATAAAATTCCATTAAATAAAACACTTCATTAAGTCACTGGATTTTAAATGAAAAGTTACAAGTTCATTGGCAACATCTGATTCAGCTTGTGATCCAGAGCAGTTTGTTTACATAATATAATAAAATAAATGTCAAAAAGGCAATGCTTTGCTTTCCTTCATATACTCAGCTTTCACTTAATCATTCATCCATCTACTTTCTGAACCCACTTTGTTTAATGGTTCACAGGGAACTGTTGCATATTACTGCATCAACAGAAGCAAAACATGATAGGTTGGAACTTTACTGCAGGACAATTCAGAATTACTAGTTAGACTGAGAAACACATCTATTTGGAATATAAAAGAAAACCGAGATACCTGGACAAGGATCACACATATCCTGAAAAAAAATAAGCTTCTCTTTTTATTTCAATATACGTCAATACTGTAAATCATTTTTTAAGAAATTAGATTCAACCATAACCTCATTTATTTGAAATTCAAAATATCCACGTTTCCAAAGGGCAACCCTACAAAGACCTAAAGAAGAAAGTGGAATGGCTTTATCTAACTTTCAATTTTATTACTTAGCGGCGAATATACAAGCTATGAAAACCTGGACATGGACACAAATAGGTGAGCAGATACAGGCTTGGTCAGCAATAGAAATAAAATCCTGCAGTACTTCTTTATATTCCTTGCTGTGTACCTCAATAAGTACAAGTCATCGCCAAATATACTAACAACCTAATTGTACTTCACTCACTCAGAATATGGAACCAATGTAGGAAGTATTTTAAGATAAAGAAGCTTTTATCTATGGCACCTCTGCATTATAACTACCTTTTTCCACCCTCTCATATGTACACAGTTTTTGATTTCTGGAAAACATCTGGGATTAAATCACATAGAGATCTGTACATAGACAACGCAGACAACAATTACACTCCAAATTTCACTTTCAAGCAACACATGTCTTTCACTACCTTCAAATTAGAAACTTTGTTAAACAAAACCTGCTCAATTTCACTCAACACCCACCTACCTATTGTATATACTGGAATATATAAAACCATTTTAAAGTCCTTCCCTTTCAAAGATCCCAGAGTACAGTGGGAAAGGATCTCTCATTCAACATCTCAGAAAAGGAATGAAAGGCAGCAGTGCACAGAAATCACTCGAGCTCCATATGTGCAAAGCATACAATTGTCCATCCATCCATTATCCAACCCGCTGAATCCGAACACAGGGTCACGGGGGTCTGCTGGAGCCAATCCCAGCCAACACAGGGCACAAGGCAGGAACCAATCCCGGGCAGGGTGCCAACCCACCGCAGGTCGCATACAATTGTTCACCGTAAAATTATATATTGAGCGCATCTCTCTCGTTTAAATTTGTCTAAAATGTTTCCAGGGCAAGATCCAACCTACGAATGTTGCAATCGAGCTCCAGCCTCACTGGGCCACATGTTTTGGGCGTGTACCAAATTAACGTCATTCTGGACAAAATTTTTCAAATCTCTATCAGACAGCCTATGTGTCACAATCCCTCCTAATCCACTAACATCTGTGTTTGGTGTACTCCCAGATGGGCTTAAAGTGGAGAAGGACAAACAAACTGTAATTGCCTTTACTTCACTATAGGCACGCAAACTTATCTTGCTCAACTGGAAGAATCCTAACTCACCTATTCTAAGTCAGTAGGTAACTGATGTCATATACTACTTGAAATTGGAACAAATCAAATTCGCACTTAGAGGATCTGTGCAAACCTTTTTGAAAACCTGGCAGGATCTAATCAATACCATTTTAGATTAAGCATTTAAATTGAGGAAGTGGATTCTCTCCCCTCTTTTTCTATTCTATCTATCTATTTTTATTTATTTATTTACATATTTTTACTATTATTAAAGTGTTACTCTGCTGACCTAGCTCTCTTTTTCATGGTTGGGGGTCCAGTTTTGTTAATCTTGACTTGCATGTATGGAATGTTTTTTTGATTTTAATAAAATATAATATTTAAAAAAAAAATACAGGTAATGACAAGGCATAATATTAAAGCAATTCTGATTCATGACACGTATCACCACAAACTGCTTCATCACTTCCTCAATGGAGAAACAAATTGACTGACTGCTCTGGCAGTATAGTAATCAAAAGAAGCAGAGGAAAGGACAGAGAAGAACAAATGTATGTTATTTACGCAAAGTTGTGGGACAGAATGAACAAAACCTAAACTGTTTATCTTATTTTACTTTAAATGATATTTTCAAAATATAATAACAAATCATGCCTGTGTACTTCAGTTCACTCATGATATAATACCCATGTTTGCTCTAATACAGGGAAAAATGTGGCTGTTTCATTGAAAAAATATTTGTTAGCTGTTTAAAAAAAGAAAATTTCATCTCACTGGCACAGGGCTGTCAAATTTGATTACAGCTGAAGCTCCATCAGAAGTTTTCATTTTCTCTTAAAGGGGGAGTTTATGAGTCAGTCTAAACATATGGTGGACAACCTGTTTTAGGCAACCTTACTGTTGTAAAGATTGTTTAAAGGGAAATCTGCCAGCAAACCGTAGAGGAGTTTTGTATATCACATTCTGTCATTTTGTTACATCTACATTAATGTTTTATGCTCCACATGATGAATGAAGGAATGTCATAGTGCACAGGGTGTTTTTGCAGCTTCTCCTTGTAGTGCCTAGCTACATCTGTAATTTCTCTTTTCTCATTTAAATATACTAAATGACAGCACAGAATGAGATGTTTTACTTTTAAAAAATCATTTATTTTCACTTAAGCTTTGATGGAATTGTTTGCTTTATAACAACTCACTTTTGTATTGTCTTCCTCCAGAAAGCTTTACTAGGCAATTAAAGCCACACACAAACAGCTATAACTCTGCTTTACAGCTTGCAGTTCTAGAGTTTTTTTTACATAAGCAGAAGTAAGGCATAGATCAGGTATGCAGATTTGTGTTTTCTGTTAATTCAAATTAAGTTCTAAATTTTACAATAGGATTGTTTATCATGCTGCTGGAGAGTAGTGATGTGCTGCATACTACTACCACAATCATTACTACTACTACTACTGTACTACTACTACTTGTCTTTTCTGCTCCTAGAAGTCACATAATCTTTTTAAAGATCCCAGGTCTTTGCCTATTTGTTGTTTCTGCTTTCTTTTTTTATCTTTATAATGTTTAGCATACACAGACTAGAGCTGTTGGTTAACTGTGAATACTGCGTCTCTCTTGTTAGTCATTAGCACTAAAACATAAGTACGTATATACACACGTTAAAGTTGGGTCTTGAAACCCGAAAAATCTAACATAAATTCAGACACCAACTTATACGCCCGTTCAAAAATGCAACACTTAATTAAAAATTTTTTTTTTTACATTTTCTTGTCTCCTCCAATCTCGCATCAGTTTCTCAGACACATCGAATTTTGTTGTAGCAGAGCAGTTACCAATTTCTTTTGCTACTCCAACAACATTTAATTTAAAACCAACTTCATGTTTTCTTCTGATCAAACGCTCCATCGTAGATAAGCGATGCTCTTACGATAAAGGTGTATAAGGGTGTGAGATACAAAAACACAAATTAGTGCAAACGTTGCTTCGGAATAGTTTGGTTATGTAAGCACAATAGCGAGAGAGAGAGAGAGAGGTTAGGAGTATGTGCTGATACAGCGCATTGCCACGCCCACATACAAAAAAAAGGCAGTGTGTCCTGTTCTCTCTCAGGTGGGCGTTAGCATATCATAACCTCTTGGACCAATAGCGTGAGTTTTCCGCATTTCACTTATACAACCGACATTATAAAATACCAGAAATTATACGATAAAATCACAACCCCGACTTATCCATGAATATACTGTATACAGTAATATAATAGTTATAATTTGTTACTAACCCTCACTTATTCTGTTTCTCTTCTTGGTACTCAAATGTGGCACTTGGTACCACTGTCCTACTACCAAGTTGTCTGCCTGCATAAGGAAAAGTCAACTCTGATGGAGGAGCACTGGAATCATCGGGTAGATTGGTCAGCCCACCACTGACTTAGCTGTGGAATGGCCAGAAGTGGGAGCAGAATGGCCAAGGTCTCCAGGACTCTGAACAAATCCGAATCATATTGCATGATATCATCTACTCTTGGCATTTTGCTCTGTACTTGTAATATTACTATTGTACTATCATTTTGTATTGAGGATTACTTGTGTTCTGTTCTGTGTATACCCCTTTTTTTGACACCCACTGCACTCCCAACATACCTGGAAAGGGATCTCACTTCGAATTGCCTTTCCAGAGATTTCTTCCATTTTTTTCCTATAAGGGTTGTTTTTGGGAGTTTTTCCTTGCCTTCTTAGAGAGTCAAGGCTGGGGGCTTGTTAAAAGACAGGGCCTGTTAAAGCCCATTACGGCACTCCTTGTGTTATTTTGGGCTATACAAAAAATAAATTGTATTGCTTTCTATTCCTTGCCTTCATCTTTTCTAGATTGACTATGAAGTCAGTTTGTTGTATAAGTTCAACTTGACTGTATGCAATGGTGTTTTCTTCAAAGAAAAGAAATAAAAATTAAACTAAATAAAAATCCCAGGTCTAGGGATGAACTGAAATGCAGTCATTCATTAGGCAAGTAATCAACCCAATTATATGAACTTCTGATAGTATAGGGTTTAATTATGTATGTACTGTATTTGTTAACTGTAACTCGGACTTTATTATACTTTCCCCAGTGAGCAGAAGTATTTGTAGTGTTGTTAAAGGTGAAACAATAAATGATAATCAATGCAGAATGTGAAATTAATACAGTGATTCCTCAAAGACACAACCCTGAATTAAAGGCTGAACTCATATACACTCTTAAAAATGGTTCTTTAATGGCACTATATGGTTATATGTTTTGTAGTTTCATTCTGGAATGGATTCTTTGCAAGTTAGTTCTTTGTGCTTTGAAAAGTTTCATATTATGTAGGGAAAAAAATAAAATATTTAATGTATGATGGGTGGCAGGACACTAACAGATTAAGAAAAACTGGACTTAACCTGTGTTACTGGACGTATGTAGTGAATGTTCTTTTAAAATCATGACCCACTGGTTATTTACTCTATGGAGCCTGTTATGGATCTAAATAAATAAAGGTTCTTTCTGGAACCTTCATATTGATGGGTCTATTCGGAACCAAAAAAGGTTTCCTAATTACATCTCTCTGAAGAACCACTCTTACACCTTTATTTTTAAGAGTGTATAGAAGTATAGTATAAATTAAAACATTTTGACAACTTTAGTACCTTAAAATTAATAAAGTAATAATGGATTGCTATGTTGAAATTTTATTTTTGCCATTCCTTAGAAAAAGATTATAAATATACCAGTCAATGCAATGAGAATCATTACTATTTAAATTAGCTAATATAGAAACTTTCTGCTAATATGAAATTAAAGAACCTACATACAAAGTGGTGTATGATCTGTCAGAGGAAAATATGAAATATCTGAAAGCATCTTTATAGGCTAACATTTTAAGTGTATCCCACAGAAATTACAAAAGAGGCTTCTGGGAGACGAGGATGTTGTTCTTTGTCACGTTAAATTAGGACATTGAAGGCTGAATAAATATCTGCACAGAATATGAAAGAGACAAGATGATTTATGTGAGGTGTGCTTAGAATCAAATTAATTGGGGAATTTTGTCAATGGAACACAAACAATTCTCAGTGAAAAATGTCAGACAGAAACTAACATTTCATGCTTTTCACTCACTGACTAACCCAATAGTGCACAATACTGCTTAAAGATTGTTTTAAATGTTTAAGGAAGGTAAAGAAATAAGTGCTCTTAGTATTCCACTTTTCCAAAACATTTTGAATTCTGTTGGTTGGGAATCGTATGTTCACTTTTGTTTTTCAAATGCATTGTTTGGGAGTCACATTATGTGACATTACATTCACATTTATTAGAGAAATAGGGAGATACTCATGATTCATACCTCATTGCTCATGAGCTTGAAGAAAATGTTCAAAATAAACTGATCTGCTATGAGTGCCTGTGAAATGTGGTCATTTTTCTCAGAAAAAAATTTGACCTTCAATTCCTGGCAATTCTTTGTTTATATTGATTCAGACATCCCCCCTAACTGTAATCTGTTATTAATTCATGAGCAAAAGTAAAATACAGACATTTAATTTATATGTGCCCATCTAAATAACTTAAACAGAAGTGTTTTGACTATTAATGGTATCTTCCTTGTGAAGGAAATCCAGTTGGTAAGGGCCTAACTTAGGTAAGGGCACAGACATGAAAAGCAGACCCACACTGGCAATAACATAGCATCTCTGTAATGTAGTGTGGAAGGTTAGACTTTGCTAGGTGGCCATAGACTCTGTCAGTCTTTGTGCCTCCCGAGTAAAACATCTAGAAGTACCTGAGTCAGAAGAGAAGAGTGCTAACAGAGGTTCACAAAAACATAAGATGTGAAATCGAGAGAGAGAGAGAGTGAAAAAAAAGAATATGTTTGTGATGCTGGAAAAGTGAAAAAAGGGAAAGGCCCTGTGCTTTAGATGTTTATTTTCAAAACCTGTGGTAGCTAGGACAATTAAATCCACCTTAATTGTCTTCCTTGTCATTTTACCAGGTGAGGAAAGATACCAGGGAATGTTCTCTTTTCAAAATGTTCAGCCCTTATTGTTGTATTCAGAAACACTTAATGTAGTAAACTAGTCTTCATGAAAAGATGTCAACAGAGAATTATGAACTTGTCTATTCACCTTTTTGCATTTGGGAGACTAATCTCAACAAATTCTTAAAGTGTTTCCTATTTTGTGGCAGCAGAAAAAATGGCTTGTTATGTTACAGACTGTGATATCCTTGAGAAAGTGCTGTAGTGTGACATGAAGAAGTTTTTAGGATCAAAGGGGATTTTAAATTCCAAAGCTTTTTAATTGGTATTTTGTAATTGTTCACTCAGTTTGTGCATAAACTAATGCTCCCTGTGTACAGTTTGAATAAGGTTACTAAATGGCGCTGTCTTATCCTGAAAGTCATTATTTGCACAAGGTGTGCACAGTGTCTTGTTTTGCATATCTTTCAGGATACACATGAATTTTCAGACTAGGAGAACAAGAAGATGATATAGCAAATATTAAAGCCAAGACTGCCTATCTTACATACCAAATTAAATAAATTCCAGCAGTCTCCCAAAAGAGATGCTACAGTAGTTGCCAATAACATAAAAATGTCACAAGTCCCAGGTAAATTATTCACTTCTCATGATCTGACCTCGGGTGTAAGTGCAACGATTAGGAATACATAGTACAATCGGAGTTTGACACTAACCTGATGTCCAAGAATCTGTTCTAAAAAAGCATAAAAGCAAGCACAAAACCACATGACCAATAAAGAAGAAAAAGCAAAGTCAAAAACAGGCCAAGAACAAAGCAAAAGGTGAGAAATAAAAAAAAATGCCTAAAGTGCATGACTAAAACCATTGTCGAAAACACATGCAAGAATCCTAACTCTCTAAATATTTTGAATTACTAAGCACACAAAAGCCTTTTGTGAGCAATCCAGAAACTTGGACATGGATTGCATTATGTTTTACTGTACATTGACATCACGTGATGCAGCTTCATGTCATGGTGTGAAGGAAATGAACTACCGTTGCCAACAACAAAAAATTCAAAAACATGGTGGAAGCCATGACTAGAAACAGTCTTTAAAAATGACAGGAAATGTAAACAAAATAAGCTTAAATATTTAACATTTTAAACATCAAGACAATATGCGAAATGAACAATTGAAAACAGATTGCAGAAGGAATAAAACACAAATGTCCAGTAGTTTGGGGAGACAAAAACACTAAGGCACCTGCAACCGTTTCTTCTGGGGGCAGTGCTGATGTGACATGGAGGACTACTGCTGCAGGTAGGACACATGCGCTGCCAAGATAGGACATGCTGGACAATCCACTGCTCCACTGCAGCAGTACCAGGTCAACATGACCAAGGAATGTGTGGAAATTGATAAATTGGGTTCCTTTCCCTAATTCCAAAAAATACAAATGGTTTGTCCTGGTCGCTGTGACCTGAGGTGTACCCAACATTGATTGGGGGAATGTTTGGGCAGTTTGGCATGCCACTTGAACTCCACTCTAATTTCAAGAGCAGGGTGTTTCAACAGGTATGTGACAAGCTGTTAAGACAAGGCATGGGTTCAAGCATAAAGAGTTGGGAGTTCAGCCAACAACACCTTTTAATTAGGTTGGCAAAAAAGGCAAATGGAAAGACATGGGTGCAAAATTACAGCATTAGCTGCCAAAATAAATGAAGAAGGTTCCTAGTGGTTAGGAAGGTCTTCAGGTTCAAAGGTCCTTTTATACTGTATGTTGATACCGGATGGGCGAGATTTGGAAAGAAAGTGGAAATGAAGTCATTGCTTATTCAGTTTTGAACCTTCTGGACTGTGAATGGAGGAAGAATGCATTAATATTGGTGCCCACTCTTTGTTCTATAGAGTATTGCTTACCTTCCCAGAGCCCTGAAGTTGACTCTGAAGCGCTTGTGCCTGACAATGTCTATATATTCAGAAGACCCTACTACACCCTTGCATTCTTGCAGTGATATACTGGTAGAACAATTTATTCAGACCCTTACAATTCAGCTAGCCATTGCCACCAGCTATCACCAGCATGACTGGGACCAGCAACTAGCACTGATTTTCCTTAGATGATGGACAACTGTTCAAGAGACCACTCAATGTATGCTGTACTCCTGATGTTAGGATGTGAGCTACAAACACCCAGCTCACTGTGGTAAGGGATGGCCCTTGCTGTGTGGCAACAGCCCAAAGTATGCTTGTCAAAACTGCAGGACCACCTGGATGCAGCACACGACTTTGCATGTCGTAACCTGTAGGAAGGAGCTTGGTCTTGCAGAGAAGCTCTAATATGATTTGCAAACCTGGGGCTCACCTTCCAATCCTAGACCGCAGGTCAGGTGTTTGAGCCATGAGAAAAGAAAGGTTGGTTCTTCTTCTCAAAACAAGTACTGCTGCTTTGGGGTGTTTATATGATGGGGATTTTTACATTTATAAATTATTCAATCAACCAGTGAAACTTTACAACTGTTGCAAAAAGAGCACCCTGCCAGTAGTTACTACACACTACCAATATACACGCTTGTGTGCATGCTAGCATTTACTGTATAATAGACAGCATAAGATGGAAAAATATTTGTAGCAGTTTTTTTACAACCCCCATTTACTTCACACTGGCTAGAATGAGGATTATTTTTTTACAAAAAATGTTCTAGAATATGAAAATATTAGTGAATAATAAGGATATAATAATATAAGGCTGTGTTTACTATAATCCAACATAATTACAGAGTATTTTAAACTTCTTGATAGGCTGGTATAGTGGCTGGAAAAAAAACAGAGAACTGTACCTTTGTTTAAGTATAACGATGTTTGAACAGGAATCAGGCCTGTGTGTATTAGAATAAACAAAACTTTTCCAGCTGCCTTTGAGTAACTCATCTTAAAAATAAACTATGCATTTAATATTGACAATTTATTATTACAGTCAAAATATCTATTTGAAAATTTAATAGGAAAATCAAACAAAGAATTGGAGTCCTTCCAAAAGGATTTTCCATTTTCTCAGTAGGAAATCCTACAGCACTGTCAACCAGACTGATAAGAAATAAATTCTGAAATGTCTTTGTAGCTATTACAAAAGATATTGTTGCATGTTATGACTTCCTTGAAGCTTTTTTTTTTGGAGTATTAAATTTAACGACAGATGGAGTTGTTTTATTTTTAAAAAAATATAATTAATATAACAATTTTAGGAACAAGAGTGATATGAGAGCTGTATACTATCTGGGGTTAATTCTTGACTTGTGCCCAATGGATAGACCCCAGCTTGCCTGGAACTTGAATTAAATTATTTGGGTTTAAGAATGTGATGATGTTATGTTATATGAGAATAAGAAAGCTGGCAAAATTGTTAAATGAGTGCCTCACAAATATAAATATCTTGAGTCATTTGCCAGCCTGGCTGCTGCCATTTGCCTGTGACATCCTGTGAGCTAAATGATACATGCCTGACACGTACAAATTAAGTGACTCTCGATATACCCTGCTTGAATGTGTGAATCAGTGTGCCCAGCAACAGACTGTTATCCGAGCCAGTGTTAGTTAATGTTCTGTTTCTGAGAGGATTATGAAAGTGATAGCTTAGAAGGATTTTGTTTATAGAAGCCAAAACAATTTTACCAGAAGAAACCAAAATAGTAGGTTAACAGTTCTGAGACGTAAAATGCTGAGGCACAGTTGGTTGGTAAAAGAGACTAAAGGCTTAAAATGAAATTAATTAATTATGAATTAATTAAGCCTTATTATATACTGTATATTGGACCTCTGATATTAAAAGACTAGACCAGCAGTTCTTCATTTGTTTTCCAGAAACATTTGCTAACCCAAATGTAAATTTTTAATATTTTCCTTTGTTGTTTATGATGCCATCTTGTACAGTACTGTGAAAAAATATTTTACCTTTCTTGATTTCCTCTATTACTGCATGTTTTTTATTATTTAATGTTAAATAATAACATTATTTAACTTCATTCACCTAATGAACAGCATCTATAGTATGCAAGTTACACAACATCAGCCAACACCGTGTGAAAAGGTAGTTGCTCCTATACATTTAATACGTAGTTGTACCACCTTCAGCAGAAACAACTTCAATCAAATGCTTCCTATAATTTAATATCTGTCTTGCATAGCTCAGGAGGAATTTGCTGAAGTTCTGTATCTAGGTACATTTCATTTTCTGCATAGTTTTCACTGAGGAATGTACTCAAAAGAAGTAATTGTAGGTGCTTAAAAATTATAATTAAGAGGGTTTAATAGTACTCTGTAATGCACCATGCATCTGTATTCTCTGTGGTTTACAACCCCCATTCCAAAATATTTGGGACACTTTGTAAAATGTAAATAAAAGCAGAATGCAATGATTTGCAAATCTCATTAACCCATATTTTATTAAAAACAGGACACAGAAAACATTTCAATTTTTAAAATGAGAAAATGCACCATTTTAAGAAACGATTAAGATCATTTTGAATTTTATGGCAGCAACATGTCTCAAAAAAGTTGGGACAGGGCCATATTTACCACTGTGAAGCATCCCCTCTTCTTTTAACAACAGTGTATGGGAACTGAGGAGACCGGTTGGTGGACTTTTGGGAGAGGAATATTGTCCCATTCTTGTCTGATATAGGATTCTAGCTGCTCAACAGTCCTCGTTCTTTGTCATATTTTTCATGTTATGATGTACCAATTGAAACGTCTGGACTGCAGGCTGGCCAGTTCAGTACCCAGACACTTCTATTAAGAAGCCATGCTGTTGTAATAGATGAACTATGTGGTTTAGCATTGTCTTGCTGAAATA